>NC_069504.1:826249309-826849309 GCF_027579735.1 Bombina bombina
ACATCTCCCCCCTCTCCCCACATCTCTCCCCTCTCTCCACATCTCCCCCCTCTCTCCCCTCTCTCCACATCTCCCCCCTCTCTCCACATCTCCCCACATCTCTCCCCTCTCTCCACATCTCCCCCCTCTCTCCACATCTCCCCACATCTCTCCCCTCTCTCCACATCTCTCCCCTCTCTCCACATCTCCCCCCTCTCTCCACATCTCCCACATCTCTCCACATCTCCCCCCTCACTGCACATCTCCCCCCCTCTCCCCACATCTGCCCACATCCCTCCACCCTCTCTTGAGCTGTTTGAGCTCTCTCCACGGCCATTCACGGGCCTTCACGCTAGGCTCCGCCCCTTTCACTGGCTTTCGCGTTAGGCCCCGCCCCCTTCACGATCGGCCACGCCCACTCCTGCTCGGCGCAGTCGGCAGAACAGGTAGGGACTTAGGCCAGTGTGTTTGTCCGCGTGCTGTCTCTACTGCGCATGACAGCTTCGGACAAACACACTTGGCCTTTTATAGTATAGGATAGAACTTTTAGGTTGGGAAGGCTTCCCCCAATGTGAGTACAAGTCTGACCACATATATGTTAATTTGAAAATTATACAAAAATTATACAAAAGTTGCCCCATAGCCATTTTTAATAAAAGTGAGCACTATGGGGCATATCTATCAAGCTCCGTATGGAGTTTATAAAGAAGTGGTCTAAAGACCGCTGCTCCATAACCTGTCCACCTGCTCTGAGTTAGCGGACAGAGATCGCTGCAATTCAACCCGATTGAATACGATTGGGTTTATTGACACCCCCTGCTAGCAGCCGATTGGCAGCAAATCTGCAGGGGGCGGCGTTGCACCAGCAGTTCACAAGAGCTGCTGGTGCAATGTGTATTGCTCTCCGCATTCAGCGAGGTCTGTTGGACATAATCCGCAATATCGGATCATGTCCGACAGGCCTTTCATAAATATGCCCCTATATGTTAAAGCATAACCTGTACAATCTGCATCATAAAGTAAATGGACAATGAGCATTTTAAACTGAATGTTAAGCACTAGAAATATAGGGTAACCAAAGAGAGTCAGATTCAATATAACATCATCCCTAGCTTTGTATAAATATATAGAGAAAATAATGAAATCCACCAATGTAGTATAGAAGCGGATATGTGAGCTAGATGAGGGTGCCTGTTAGAGTAAAATAATAAAGAGAAGAATAAAAAGCCTATAGTATCATAATAATAAGTGGGCTATCCCAGTTACTATTTAATGGCAAGAAATAGGGATCTAAGAAAAACCGATGGCCCTCCATTCTGCTATGAACATATCTTAGAGTCTATACAATCTGCTTGCCTTAAGGTACATGTTCTCTAATAATTTGTATCTCATACATATCCCCCAATATGTATAATAAACAGATAGTGGATGTCAGGCTCGCAGGACATTTAGCATATATGTAGAGCTATATACATAAATCAGAATTTTAAGTTGCAAGTAACAATGTTGTCTGGTATGCCACTAGGTTAACAGGACTTCTGGATAACCTCTAGATAGGGTATAGACATTCTAATATTTAATAGATTTATGGTTACCCAAATAGCATAATACACATCACAATAAAATATTAAATCGTAAGGTTATCATTAATTACTGTGATACAGTAGAGAAGTAAGTCTAGTGTCTATAATATGAAGGTTGGCAGAGGCTAGTCCCTGAATAACAGAGTGTAGGTCCAGATCAATGCCGGTTGCAGAGCTGTTCTATCCGATGCCAATCATCTTGTGATAGTAGGGGTATGGATATTTGTTCCACATAGACTCACTTCTAGGGAGCTGACTGTTCCCAAAGCAATGTCCTGCAGATGATGAAGAAACTTATGGAAACACTTTCAGCTCACTCACGGACCAAATCTTAGCCGTACTTGGCAGAAAGATTTCAGGATGCTTCAGGAGAAAGCCTAACCGGAACCTCCTCTCGACTGGCCGCATCTCCAGGGGGTCCGGTATCGGCTCGACACTCCCCGGTAAGACGCTATCGCTTGCACTTGTAAAGAGCGAGGTGTCTGAAAGCATAAAGTTAGATGGAGTCTTTTCAGCGTCTCTAGATAGCCTTTCTGAGCGATGAGTCTCATCTGGGTCATAGGCAAAATCTCTGTTATATACTGCTGCGGACTTCTTCGGCAAAGTGGTTGGGCTCACATCTGAGCTGTAAGTCGTGACTTCTTCCCCATCGCTATCCCTCCCAGCTCTCAATTCCATCATGAGGGAGGTATGATGTTGCTCCATCTTATGGGCGAGTAGCTGTAGTAAAGCGTTAATTTCAGCCTCCATTACAGTGTTATATAATCTTGTGTGCTCACTATGTATTGTCATCAATACAGCTTATCCTTCAGGCACATGGGAATTCCTTCAGATTTGTGTTAAAACCGCTCTACCCGGCTAAGTATGGGACTGGGGGAGGATGGTAAAATGGGGAAATAGTGAAATAGGCCACAGCCTGCAGACTCAGCCGTTTAGGTTCTTCTGGTTTGGAAAAGTCAATATAAATATCATCATTTGATTGCAGACCTTTTCCTTTGTAGATGTGTAGAAAAAATAGTAGTTATAGTTTAGGAATTGAGTATAACTATTAGATTGTTTAAAACAAGTAGACAAGCACAGCACAGTACAAGTACAAGCTACACAAGTGGAGGGGGAGCAAATCCTTACATGTTTCGTGCTATGCAGCACTTAATCATAGGATAGCTCACCACCTGTGCAGCACACCTTTAAAGGAACAATGGCCAATCACAGATTCAAAGCCATAGTATACCTGAAATGGATTGTCTTAAAGGTATACCGCAAAGGTGTGAGAAGAAATGGTGTAACATGGCAATACAAAAAAAGGTACTCATTACATAAAAAGTACAATAAGAAAACAAGAATGCATATAGAGAAATAAATAAAAATACAAATACAAACAATACAAAAAAAGTTAATAATAATAATGAAAAGTTTAGAAAACTAATCCGGATTTTGTGTAACATGATCTATTGATGTGTTTATTTTTATTTTTATATAGAGAAACAAATTTTTCTAAACTTTTCATTATTATTATTAACTTTTTTTGTATTGTTTGTATTTGTATTTTTATTTATTTCTCTATATGCATTCTTGTTTTCTTATTGTACTTTTTATGTAATGAGTACCTTTTTTTGTATTGCCATGTTACACCATTTCTTCTCACACCTTTGCGGTATACCTTTAAGACAATCCATTTCAGGTATACTATGGCTTTGAATCTGTGATTGGCCATTGTTCCTTTAAAGGTGTGCTGCACAGGTGGTGAGCTATCCTATGATTAAGTGCTGCATAGCACGAAACATGTAAGGATTTGCTCCCCCTCCACTTGTGTAGCTTGTACTTGTACTGTGCTGTGCTTGTCTACTTGTTTTAAACGATTTGTAATAAACCTTTGGATTTTATGGACAATGGAGTAAGAGTGCTGCTTCCTTCTACTTTCTACTATTGGATTTGGCTTGATTCTCATTTTAGCTGGCACCACGCCAACAGTGCTTTTCTTTGTGCCGATATTCTGGGGCTGTAATTGGATAACAGCGCACACACCCTCTTCAGGCTGTAGCGACGTCACTCTCCTACTCACTATAACTATTAGATTGCTTAGATTAATGGCAGAGCAGCTGAAAAACATGTCTGAACTTCGCTTCGGCTTGGACACGCCCTGACATTCTGGACTTTTATTCAGACACACGTTCTTTTTTTTTTTTTTTTGTTAAACGAATTTAAAAGGGATATGAAACCCATAAATTGTAGGGGAGTAGCTTTTGGAAAGTGCTGATTGTAGGCTATGATCAGATGACGTTTATAGGATTAAAGTTCAAATAGTTGACTTTAGATGTGTGATAAATATTAGGAAGATATCTGGTAGGGTTCTCTGAACAGAAAGGGTTTGAGATAGCGGTAAATACTTGAAGCAGAATGATCTAAAGCTCTCTGGGCTGGTGAGATCATTAAAGAATGCTAGTCAGTACTTCTATTTCCCTGGTGGAATGATTTAAAGCCCCTTTGGTGACTCGCTAAGGGGCGTATATTGCATTTTCATATGAAAAGTTCACAAAACCATTCGTATTTTAAACATCATACAAAACGGATAATTGAACCATCCACACAAAAATAAGCAGGGGAAATTATATTGTTAAGGTGTTAAAAAAAATTGTAACAAATCGTTCACCAAAAACGCAAAATTTGTATGAAAATTATACTATATATATATATATCTTGTATTAACTATATAACACGTAAATTGTAATTTAAGTACACTGGATATGAAAAAATACACATAGGTTTTTTATAATATAAAGCGTAATTATTTTTTTTCCGTAAAATGGGCTAAACATGGGCATATATGAAATGGTCTCTCTATTCCCTGAGCAATTCTGTAAAGATTTTCACCCTACAGATCTCAATTTTTTTTCTCACCAACTAAGATGGTGAGCTTTTCTCAAAACACTCAAAATCCTTATAACCCTAAGAGGCAAACACATGCATACAAACATATAGGCAATTGTAATATGCTATATGTAGAAAGCAGCGTAATGTGATCTATATTGGCTGCAGGATTTAATTTATGCTCACTGCGAATTTCGCTCCACAGAACAAAGTGTCTCTTTCCAGCAAGTTCCATTACTTTGAATTGGAGAAATTTCGGCACTTGCAGAGCCTGCCCCTTTTTTACGATAATTAGACCAGGGCAGCCCCTGAGAAAGTCAGCAAGAAAAACCACGTCTGAGCATACAAGGTTTAGCTTATTGGGCCTTTGGGGAGAGTTTGACAAACTGAGGGGGGGGGGGGGGGGGAATTCCAGAGGACAAAAGTGGGAGGTGGTAAAATAAGAAGGACTGAGAGATGAAGGTGAGAAGCAGAACAGCTTGGTGAGTATCTAGAGTGTGATGTAGAATTGTAGGTAAAAGTAAGAATTTTGATACTGGAGGATAAACCTGACAAAGAGGAGTAGCCAAGCAAAAGAGTGGTGAAGTTTCTAAGTTGAAAGTAACATTTGAGTATTGCTTGTAGCAATCTAAAATTTAGATATAACTTTTGAATATTGCCATTGAATAATGTTTCCTATAGACTTACACTGAATTCTAAAATATTAATCTAAATGCAGATAGAGCATGCAGTTTTAAGAGACGTTGCAACTGACTTTCCTTATCAGATTGTGCACAGTCTTTTTATATGCAAACATTCTTAGGTACTAACTACCACTGAGCATGTGCAAGAGTTCACAGCATATAAGTTTATAAGTCTGTGATTGGCTGATGGCTATCACATGATACGGGGGGGGCAGCATTTTAAAGTGCATTTCAATATTCAGTGCCACTGTATTGTCTTTTTGTTATATACTTGTTTTAATATTCAAATGTTAAATATGATAATGGAAATGTTAGCATCTGTTTGCACAAATGAAAGTTATATATATGTCAGACATTTGATAGTTGTTTAGAATGAACATTAGTGATGTCGCGAATAGTTCGCCGGTGAATAGTTCCCGGCGGACATAGCATGTTCGTGTTCGCCTCGGCGGGGGCGAACATATGCGATGTTCGATCCGCCCCCTATTCGTCATTATTGAGTAAACTTTGACCCTGTACCTCACAGTCAGAAGACACATTACAGCCAATCAGCAGCAGACCCTCCCTCCCAGACCCTCCCACCTCCTGGACAGCATCCATTTTAGATTCATTTGGAAGCTGCATTCTTAGTGAGAGGAGGGACAGTGTAGCTGCTGCTGAATTAATAGGGAAATCAATAGCTAGGCTAGTGTATTCAGTGTCCACTACAGTCTTGAAGGACTCATCTGATCTCTGCTGTAAGGACAGCACCCCAAAAAGCCCTTTTTAGGGCTAGAACATCAGTCTGCTTTTTTTTTTTCCTGTGTAATCTAATTGCAGTTGCCTGCCTGCCTGCCTGCCAGGGTGTGTGTCAGGCTCACAGCGTTTACTGTGCCCACTTGCCCAGTGTCCCCACTCAAATCTGGTGTAACAGTAGTGTAAATTTAAAAAAAGCAACACTTTTTTGACAGCTGCCAGTACAGCAGACAGCTGCCAGTACCCAAGATGGCTGCCAATAAGGCAGATGGGGAGGGTTAGAGAGCTGTTTTGGGGGGGATCAGGGAGGTTTGGGCTAAGGGGGGATGCTACACCACAGCATATGTAAATATGCTAAAAAAAATTAAAAAATTTAAAAACCTTTTATTTTAGTACTGGCAGACTTTCTGCCAGTACTTAAGATGGCGGGGACAATTGTGGGGTGGGGGAGGGAAGGGAGCTGTTTGGGAGGGATCAGGGGGTCTGATGTGTCAGGTAGGAGGCTGATCTCTACACTAAAGCTAAAATTAACCCTGCAAGCTCCCTATAAACTACCTAATTAACCCCTTCACTGCTAGCCATAATACACGTGTGATGCGCAGCAGCATTTAGCGACCTTCTAATTACCAGAAAGCAATGCCAAAGTCATATATGTCTGCTATTTCTGAACAAAGGGGATCCAGAGAAGCATTTACAACCATTTGTGCCATAATTGCACAAGCTGTTTGTAAATAATTTCAGTGAGAAACCTAAAATTGCGAAAAAAATTGTTTTTTTTTAATTTTTGATCGCATTTGGCGGTGAAATGGTGGCATGGAATATACCAAAATGGGCCTAGATCAATACTTTGGGTTGTCTACTACACTACACTTAAGCTAAAATTAACTCTACAAGCTGCCTACATGCTCTCTAATTAACCCCTTCACTGCTTGGCATAAAACACGTGTGGTGCGCAGTGGCATTTAGCAGCCTTCTAATTACCAAAAAGCAATGCCAAAGCCATATAAGTCTGCTATAATGGCATGTCTGGCACACAGTGTTGGGGCAAGGGTCCATCTGACCACTGATACCTGGTCTGCAAAGCATGGTCAGGGCAGGTATATCACCTACACTGCGCACTGTGAAGCGGGCGTAACCCTTACACTACCTGATCGATACACCATCATACCTGATGATTTAAAGCACGTTATTCCAAACATTTTAGGAATGTTAGGTGATTTATGCCCTTTATGGATTAAAACCAGACTCTGCATCAACTATGTAATTTTTCATGGCATGGTTTTGCCATGGATCCCCCTCCGGCATGCCACAGTCCAGGTGTTAGTCCAACTTTTCCATCACTCTCATGGCCAGAAAGAGTCCCTGTGGGTTTTAAAATTCGCCTGCCTATTGAAGTCTATGGCGGTTCGCCCGGTTCGCCCGTTCGCAAACATTTGAGGAAGTTTGCGTTCGCCATTCGCAAACCCAAATTTTTAGGTTTGCGACATCACTAATGAACATATATATATATATATATATATATATATATATATATATATATATATGTATTATATTTGGTATTCATAACAAAAGTGCAAAAACATTTGTCATTCTCTAGTTATCATGCCAGTGCTTGATACAGTGTAAAACATGAAGTAGTTAACTCATAAATTACAATCTGCTTGAACAGCTGGTCCACATTTTTAGAAGTGTTGGTAATCAAGTAACGCACAATATAAATATAAAAATATATACTCTTTCAAACTACATCTTAACATGGATTGAGAGACATACAAATTACAACAAATTGAGGAGAGCATAAGTCATATACAGGAGGGGTGCACAAAACAGAATCAAGTAGCAGGGGAGCACATGAAAAACATGTATACCATGCATTGCTGTCCTCATTTATTAGGTGATACCCTTAAAGCAGAATAAATACTTTGTTGTTGTTTCCTATTTGTCAAGCATTCCCTGACACTTTCAGTATTAGTAAACAACCACTGATTCAGTAGAAAAAAAATTCTATGTTTCATATATAGGGAAATATTACTAAAGAAATATGACTTTTGATGGGAAACTGCCAGTAGATTAGGCAAACTGCAACAGGTTGCACACACACAGACATATAAAGAAGTGTGATGGCTGTAGGTTAGGACCAGGTAATAAGAGACTGTCAAGTGACTCCTCGGCTTAAATCACTGTGGCCTAGATTTGGAGTTCGGCGGTAGCCGTTAAAACCAGCGTTAGAGGCTCCTAACGCTGGTTTTGGCCGCCCGCTGGTATTTGGAGTCAGTGATTAAAGGGTCTAACGCTCACTTTTCAGCCGCGACTTTTCCATACCGCAGATCCCCCTACGCCATTTGCGTATCCTATCTTTTCAATGGGATCTTCCTAACGCCGGTATTTAGAGTCGTTTCTGAACAACAAAACTCCAGCCGCCTGAAAATAGCAGGAGTTAAGAGCTTTCTGGCTAACGCCGGTTCATAAAGCTCTTAACTACTGTACCCTAAAGTACACTAACACCCATAAACTACCTATGTACCCCTAAACCGAGCTCCCCCCACATCGCCGCCACTCGATTAAAATATTTTAACCCCTAATCTGCCGACCGCCACCTACGTTATACTTATGTACCCCTAATCTGCTGCCCCTAACCCCGCCGACCCCTGTATTACATTTATTAACCCCTAACCTGCCCCCCACAACATCGCCGCCAGCTACTTAAAATAATTAACCCCTAATCTTCCGACCGCAAAGCGCCGCCACCTACGTTATCCCTATGTACCCCTAATCTGCTGCCCCTAACACCGCCGACCCCTATATTATATTTATTAACCCCTAATCTGCCCCCCTCAACGTCGCCGACACCTGCCTACACTTATTAACCCCTAATCTGCCGAGCGGACCGCACCGCTACTATAATAAAGTTATTAACCCCTAACCCGCCTCACCCTATCATAAATAGTATTAACCCCTAATCTGCCCTCCCTAACATCGCCGACACCTAACTTCAATTATTAACCCCTAATCTGACGACCGGAGCTCATCGCTACTATAATAAATGGATTAACCCCTAAAGCTAAGTCTAACCCTAACACTAACACCCCCCTAACTTAAATATAATTTACATCTAACGAAATAAATTAACTCTTATTAAATAAATGATTCCTATTTAAAGCTAAATACTTACCTGTAAAATAAATCCTAATATAGCTACAATATAAATTATAATTATATTATAGCTATTTTAGGATTAATATTTATTTTACAGGCAACTTTGTAATTATTTTAACCAGGTACAATAGCTATTAAATAGTTAAGAACTATTTATTAGTTACCTAGTTAAAATAATTACAAAATTTACCTGTAAAATAAATCCTAACCTAATATATAATTAAACCTAACACTACCCTATCAATAAATTAATTAAATAAACTACCTACAATTACCTACAATTAACCTAACACTACACTATCAATAAATTAATTAAACACAATTCCTACAAATAAATACAATTAAATAAACTAGCTAAAGTACAAAAAATAAAAAAGAACTAAGTTACAAAAAATAAAAAAATATTTACAAACATAAGAAAAATATTACAACAATTTTAAACTAATTACACCTACTCTAAGCCCCCTAATAAAATAACAAAGCCCCCCAAAATAAAAAATTCCCTACCCTATTCTAAATTAAAAAAGTTACAAGCTCTTTTACCTTACCAGCCCTGAACAGGGCCCTTTGCGGGGCATGCCCCAAGAATTTCAGCTCTTTTGCCTGTAAAAAAAAACATACCATACCCCCCCCCCCCAACATTACAACCCACCATCCACATACCCCTAATCTAACCCAAACCCCCCTTAAAGAAACCTAACACTAAGCCCCTGAAGATCTTCCTACCTTGTCTTCACCATCCAGGTATCACCGATCCGTCCTGGCTCCAACATCTTCATCCAACCCAAGCGGGGGTTGGCGATCCATCATCCGGTGGCTGAAGAGGTCCAGAAGAGGCTCCAAAGTCTTCCTCCTATCCGGCAAGAAGAGGACATCCGGACCGGCAAACATCTTCTCCAAGCGGCATCTTCGATCTTCTTCCATCCGGTGCGGAGCGGGTCCATCTTGAAGCAGGCGACGCGGATCCATCCTCTTCTTCTGTTGTCTCCCGACGAATGACGGTTCCTTTAAGGGACGTCATCCAAGATGGCGTCCCTCGAATTCCGATTGGCTGATAGGATTCTATCAGCCAATCGGAATTAAGGTAGGAATTTTCTGATTGGCTGATGGAATCAGCCAATCAGAATCAAGTTCAATCCGATTGGCTGATCCAATCAGCCAATCAGATTGAGCTCGCATTCTATTGGCTGATCGGAACAGCCAATAGAATGCGAGCTCAATCTGATTGGCTGATTGGATCAGCCAATCGGATTGAACTTGATTCTGATTGGCTGATTCCATCAGCCAATCAGAAAATTCCTACCTTAATTCCGATTGGCTGATAGAATCCTATCAGCCAATCGGAATTCGAGGGACGCCATCTTGGATGACGTCCCTTAAAGGAACAGTCATTCGTCGTTCAGTCGTCGGGCCGGATGGATGTTCCGCGCTGGAGGTCTTCAGGATCCTGCCGCTTCGCTCCGGATGGAAGACCATAGAAGATGCCGCCTGGATGATGACTTCAATCGGATGGAAGATCCTCTTCTGCCCCGCTTGGATGAAGACTTTGACCGGATCATGGACCTCTTCAGCCCCCCGCTTGGGCTTGGATCAGGACATCGGAGGAGCTCTTCAGGACGGATCGGTGAACCTGGATGGTGAAGACAAGGTAGGAAGATCTTCAGGGGCTTAGTGTTAGGTTTATTTAAGGGGGGTTTGGGTTAGATTAGGGGTATGTGGGTGGTGGGTTGTAATGTTGGGGGGGGGGTATTGTATGTTTTTTTTACAGGCAAAAGAGCTGAAATTCTTGGGGCATGCCCCGCAAAGGGCCCTGTTCAGGGCTGGTAAGGTAAAAGAGCTTGTAACTTTTTTAATTTAGAATAGGGTAGGGCATTTTTTTATTTTGGGGGGCTTTGTTATTTTATTAGGGGGCTTAGAGTAGGTGTAATTAGTTTAAAATTGTTGTAATATTTTTCTTATGTTTGTAAATATTTTTTTATTTTTTGTAACTTAGTTCTTTTTTATTTTTTGTACTTTAGTTAGTTTAGTTTATTTAATTGTATTTATTTGTAGGAATTGTGTTTAATTAATTTATTGATAGTGTAGTGTTAGGTTAATTGTAGGTAATTGTAGGTAGTTTATTTAATTAATTTATTGATAGGGTAGTGTTAGGTTTAATTATATCTTAGGTTAGGATTTATTTTACAGGTAAATTTGTTATTATTTTAACTAGGTAACTATTAAATAGTTCTTAACTATTTAATAGCTATTGTACCTGGTTAAAATAATTACAAAGTTGCCTGTAAAATAAATATTAATCCTAAAATAGCTATAATATAATTATAATTTATATTGTAGCTATATTAGGATTTATTTTACAGGTAAGTATTTAGCTTTAAATAGGAATCATTTATTTAATAAGAGTTAATTTATTTCGTTAGATGTAAATTATATTTAAGTTAGGGGGGTGTTAGTGTTAGGGTTAGACTTAGCTTTAGGGGTTAATACATTTATTAGAATAGCGGTGAGCTCCGTTCGGCAGATTAGGGGTTAATAATTGAAGGTAGGTGTCGGCGATGTTAGGGAGGGCAGATTAGGGGTTAATACTATTTATGATAGGGTTAGTGAGGCGGATTAGGGGTTAATAACTTTATTATAGTAGCGCTCAGGTCCGCTCGGCAGATTAGGGGTTAATAAGTGTAGGCAGGTGGAGGCGACGTTGTGGGGGGCAGATTAGGGGTTAATAAATATAATATAGGGGTCGGCGATGTTAGGGCAGCAGATTAGGGGTACATAGGGATAACGTAGGTTGCGGCGGTTTACGGAGCGGCAGATTAGGGGTTAAAAAAAATATGCAGGGGTCAGCGATAGCGGGGGCGACAGATTAGGGGTTAATAAGTGTAAGGTTAGGGGTGTTTAGACTCGGGGTACATGTTAGAGTGTTAGGTGCAGACGTAGGAAGTGTTTCCCCATAGAAAACAATGGGGCTGCGTTAGGAGCTGAACGCTGCTTTTTTGCAGGTGTTAGGTTTTTTTTCAGCTCAAACAGCCCCATTGTTTCCTACGGGAGAATCGTGCACGAGCACGTTTTTGAGGCTGGCCGCCTCCGTAAGCAACTCTGGTATCGAGAGTTGCATTTGCGGTAAAAATGCTCTACGCTCCTTTTTTGGAGCCTAACGCAGCATTTGTTTGAACTCTCGATACCAGAGTTAAATTTATGGTGCGGCCAGAAAAAAGCCCGCGGAGCGTTAACAGCCCTTCTACCGCCGAACTCCAAATCTAGGCCTGTGTGGGCCAAACTGTAAAAAACTTCACTTTTCTGCTTTTAACCTAGTTGCATGAATCCGAGTGAATGTTGACTATTCTGTGTGTTTTTTATTTTTTTTGTGATTTCTCCTATTGGGCTTTGCACCTAGGCTGGTCTAGGTTTAAGTGCTTAAAGGGCCATGAAACCCACATTTTTTCTTTCATGATTTAGAAAGAGAATGTAATTTTAAACATCTTTCTAATTTACTTATATTATCTAATTTGTTTTATTCTCTTGATATTCTTTGCTGAAAAGCATATCTAGATATGCTCAGTAGCTGCTGATTGGTTGCTGCACATAGAAGCCTCGTGTGATTGGCTCACTATGTGCATTGCTTTTTCTTCAACTAAGGATATCTAAAAAATGAAGCAAAATAAATAATAGAAGTAAATTGTAATGTTGTTTAAATTTCTACTCTCTATCTGAATCATGAAACAAAGATTTTTGGTTTAGTCACCCTTTAAGTCACTGATTGCAACTACAGCTGCCTGCTGTTTTGCAAGTGGCTTGGAATGTGTTCCCCCTCCATTTCAGGGTTGTAGTCCACTACTGGGTTTTGTATGTGTCTAGTAGAGATTACAAATAGTTGTGACACTCCTGGGAGATCTCATTGTGTTTGGTTGATTGTAGGTTAGAACCCAGGTAAGAAGAGATTGTGAAGAAGGTCCATGGCTTATAACGGTTTGGGCCAAACACTGTAGCAAATTCTTCATTTTTAAGCTTTTAGCATAGCTGTGTGCTTCTTACCAAAATCTGACTATCCTGCATGCTGTTTATTGTTGAAAGAGTTAATAATAACAGCTGTTGTTAAATTAAAGGCAAATGTGCATACAAAATAAATTATTTAAAAGAATTTACTTTGCTATAACCAATCAGATGCCAGTCGTAAGTAAGCTCCTGAACTGATCTAAGCAATCACTGGATAACATGCTGTAGGGTCAGGTACTTTCGATAAACTTGAGTCTCTAAAGGGAGTGATAAAAAAAAAATATTTGTCAGCAGTAAATTATTAAACAAATAACTAAATAATGAACATACATTGCCTTTCTTGCTATGCTCCATTAAACATTTCATTAAGGAATTAGTATAGACTTTAATGTTTCTTTAATATTTGTGTGTTTTTATTGCATTGTTATTTTAATATGTGTCTTAAAAATAGTGTAAATTGCCCCTGAACAATAGCTTGACAAACCATTAAACACATCTGATTCTGCTGCCTTTAGGGAGCTAAGCTTTTTCTATTTTAAAGGAACTTCAAATTTGTAAAACACTTTCCAGATAGTTCTTTATAAATAAAGGACAAAAACATATTTTCTCTAACATAGAGCTAACATGATTAATATGACTTGTAACATATTTTCTGTTGGGACTTTCAACATAATAAATTCCCTTTAAGTGTAGGACAGCAATTTAGTTAACAGACAACGCAGAGCCAATGAGATTCCCACAGAAGATATTTTCAGCCCTAAAAGCCACAAGTTAATAACATATTCCAGATTCCATTGATAAATTGGAAACCTTGTCAGTAAATGAATAAATATTGTATTCTAAAAGTAATTGAAAGTTGCATTAAATATAGATGGCTCGTGTTAGCTATAAATAATAGAATGTCCCAATTTCATGAGTACTTGAAAAGATTTCTATAAAAGGAAGCACTCCCGGAATTACAGCATGATTAAAATATGTAACTTAAGAAATAATCCCTTAAAATGATTAAGATTAAGTGGTATTTTATTGTGTACTAATATGTAAATTCTGCAATGTAGTTTAAAAAATAACAAACAAAAATACCAGAACAATAATAAACTAAATCTCCATTCAAAAAAAGATGAAAATCAAACAGAGACTAAATATATCTTAAATTAATTTCATCTTGACTATTACTCTGTATAATACTGGTTTAAAGAGCATTATTTTGATCCTTACAACAAGGAAATACTAAGCCAGATGCAGAGTAAAAAGCCAGATGTTGATTTGCAGATTTATAGTTTTATGGAGCCATTGTATGTATTACATTTAACATTGTAGGTTAGTATCAAAGGTGTTTGGTTTCAAATAAATTAACTGATCCAGTGCATCATGGACTCAGACAGCTCTGGTATGATGACTCAACTGCATGTAATTGAAAGAGAAATGTGCAGCAGCAGAAGAGTGAAGTGGATTGTAGAGAGATTGATGGGAGGGGAATGTCAGAAATTAAGACCCATTGAAAGAGAAAATAACACAAATCTTAATCCAGTAAATTAGAAGAAAATTGAGAAATGTATTGCATGGCCTTTTATGGAGTTTTCAAATGTAAAGCCATATTAATCCTTTCTAAGACCATTAGAAAACCTAATGGTCATGTTATTGTTTCACATAGTGATAAAGGTAGATGAAGTTGCATTATTGTTTACCTATATCTATGTGTTTAACATCTGCAAAGGGGCCTCTATTTAACATGGGCTTGACAGTCAGGGGTGAATTATCTCCATCCCGGCATTAGGGATGGGCGAATGTGTAAATTTTCGAATTTCGAATGTAGAATGAATTTTATTACCGAAATTCGAATTCTAAATCCGAATGTCGATAAGAACGAATATTCTTAAAAATTCGAAAAATCGAATGTTATTTACAGTTTTCGAATGTCACTTTCGAATTCGAATGTTTATAATTATATCGAATGTCCACATTCGAAATTTCGAATTTAACATTCTATTTAACAAATACTATTCAGAAGTTCAATAGTTCATGTGGTAGGGCGGGAATCTAGTAAATTGATACATAATAGATACAAATATATCATTTTGAATGTTTCCATATAGAATATTGCATAATTCGAATATTACATTTAAAGAAAGCATTAGAAATACTATTACAATCTAAATTAGAATTTTTCGAATTTGAATATTGCATAATTCGAATATTACATTTAAAGAAAAAGCATTAGAAATACTATTACAATCTAAATTCGAATTTTTCGAATTCGAATACACGTATTGCATAATTCGAATATTACATTTAAAGAAAAAGCATTAGAAATACTATTACAATCTAAATTCGAATATTTCGAATTCGAATATTGCATAATTCGAATATTACATTTAAAGAAAAAGCATTAGAAATACTATTACAATCTAAATTCGAATTTTTCGAAAAGAATATTTTCAAATGTAATCGTAAAATTCGAAACCGAACATTCAAAAATCGAACGTTAGAATGTTATGTAAACGTTTGAAATTCGATTAGAACAAACGAATGTGTTAAAATTCGTGCCGTTTTTTGAATGTTGCGAAACATTCGCCCATCCCTACCCGGCATCACAGCTAGCGGGCAGCAATATGCTGGTTGCATGTTTTATTGCACACAAGGCAACAACTGTCAATCAAAAGTCAGAGGGGTTGAAGAACGCCAATTTATAGTTGGCCTAGAGGTTTAATAAGCAGTAGTCTGTGAGCCTGCAGACCATAGTTAAATGGACATTATCTGCTGGACACAGGTTCAACAAAATAATTTCTACTAACAAATAAACTTCCCAACTGTCCCTGTTTGAGAGGGACAGTCCCTGATTTTGAGTTCTGTCCCAATGTCCCTCTGAAACAGTGATATGTCCCTATTTGCAGCATTTCCCTTAGTCACACCCATAGAGCACCCAAATATGCCCGCTTACCACCCAGATTTACCAAGAATCCTGCTACTAACCACCCATGACCCTACCCCTCCCAACACAGCTTAACCCACAAAAAGTTGACAGGCCCCCCATCAACATCCCTGATACCCGGTTACAAATGTTGTGAGGTATGACAAGCTATAGTTTTTTTTTTTTCTCTTATTTCAACCAATTAAGGGTTATATTATTATTTCACATTCAAATGTTCTTCCCATGGAAGAATATGTTCTATTTATTGTATATATATTTTATGGTATTTTTAGTACGAGAACCCTTATAACTTTTGTGTGCAATATTTTTTTTTAAATAAGTTTTATTAGATGTGTTATTATTAGTGTAACTGTACTTTGAAATGTATTTTAATGTGTTTTGCGAAACAGTTAAGAAGAGCTCTGAATACACAGTAATCATTCTAGCTTAAATTGTGAATGTGCTCAAGCGATTTACTTTCAACTGGTAATATGAGCAGAAAACTCTACAAGCGCAAACACCAGCGATATACCCCTTATTGTTTGCATGTAACTGTTAACGTGCGACTCGTAAAATCGCCCTAAATGTGCTAGTTGGTTAAGTTCTGTCTCTTCAAACAGGAAGCTGCCATCTTAAATCAAACTTATTTTTACTTCCTTTGACAAAGAGGGGCATATTTATCAAGGTCTGGCGGACCTGATCCGACACTGCGGATCAGGTCCGCCAGACCTCGCTGAATACGGCGAGCAATACGCTCACCGTATTCAGCATTGCACCAGCAGCTCACAAGAGCTGCTGGTGCAACGCCGCCCCCTGCAGACTCGTGGCTAATAGGCCGCCAGCAGGGGGGTGTCAATCAACCCGATCGTACTCGATCGGGTTGATTTCAGGCGATGTCTGTCCGCCTGCTTAGAGTCTTTGTGACCGCTGCTTCATAACTGCTGTTTCTGGTGAGTCTGCAGGCTCGCCAGAAACACGGAGCTTGATACATATGCCCCAAAGGGTGCACCTTTACAGATCACACTTTTTAAAAGCTGTACTTTGCGCTTCAGGTTAGCTTGTGCAATAAAAGCTGAAGCGTCACATTTTTGCAGTTTTTCTACACAGTTTAAAATGTACAAAACAAATAAATAAAATAAATAATATAGATCAATGCAGCCACTGAAAAACACACAATGTATTCTCTATATTGTGCACACTAAACTAAAGTCACAATACAGCTTATCAAAAAGACAATGTCACTAATCTTTGAATACGCACGAGGGTGTGAGAGGTTCCAAGATGGTGACTCCCAGTGTGAAGATGATGAGCTTCACTAACCAGCACTAAGGTGAACTGTATGCATGGAAGAAAAAAACTGTAGGATGGTAAATAGTAACTATCCTATTGTATTAGTAGCCAGCAATTTAATTTCCCATAAAAAGGAGATGGGGCCGATTTATGAAAGTGCAAGCGAACATGATATGATTTAGCGTATCATGTCTGCCGCACATCGATAAATGCCGACAGCATACGCTGTCGGCATTTATCATTGCACAAGAAGTTCTGGTGAACTGCTTGTGCAATGCCGCCCCCTGCAGATTTGCGGCCAATAGCAGGGGGTGTCAATCAACCCAATCGTATAGGATCGTGCGGATTGATGTCCGCAGCTTCAGAGCAGGCGGACAAGTTATAGAGCAACAGTCGCGGAAACAGGGACTTCAAATTGTAGAAAGACAAAAAGGCAAATACTGTAACCTACACATGCTGCAAATCAAATAGCTGATTCAGATTATTTGTGACATTTGAAAACCTTGGTTACAGATTTTGCTTTTTGGCTTTTTAAGGGTTCTGGGATAAAATTAATGTTTACGCAAAAGCAAGAGGAACTTCATGTCCCTTTAAAATCAGCTTTGAAGTGCACTGCCCAACTTCAGCTGACCCATATGCACATATGCCACCCATGACTGGCTCAGCCAGCAGGCATGTTCAGCTCTGGATCAGTAGAGAATTTCTAGTTGAGAACTTAATAGGACATTGTGGTAAAAACTGAAATGTGCATGAGGGCATTGCATCTAGACAAAAATATCACTGCTTCAGTCACATACACACATATGCTGTGCTAGCCCCCCGGACTAGCATTCAAACATCACACCCATACCCCCCAATGATTTTCGCGGGACAGTCTCAATTTTAGGGGTCTGTTCCACTGTCCCTGGTTTCTAGCCATCTGTCCCGCATTGCCCCATGCATTAAAAAAAAATATATCTAATGTGCTTTCCAACCCCTGGACCCATACAATGAATTACAGATACCCATATGTGTTGTAGTGTATGTGTCTATCTGTATCTATAAGTGTGTGTGTGTATCTGCATATATAAGTGTATGCTATGTAGTGTGTGTGTGTGTGTGTGTATCTGCATGTATAAGTGTAAGCTATGTAGTGTGTGTGTATCTGCATGTATAAGTGTAAGCTATGTAGTATGTGTGTGTATCTGTATGTTTAAGTGTGTGTGTGTTTATCTGCATGTATAAGTGTTACCTATGTAGTGTGTGTGTGACTGCATGTATAAATGTAAGCTATTTAGTGTGTATGTGTGTATATGTATGTATAAGTGTGTATCTGCATGTATAAGTGTATGCTATGTAGTGTGTGTGACTGCATGTAAAAATGTAAGATATGTAGTGTGTGTGTGTGTCTGTATGTAGTGTGTATCTGTATGCATAAGTGTATGCTATGTAGTGTGTATTTGCATGTATAAGTGTATACTATGTAGTGCACGTGTATCTGCATGCATAAGATTATACTATATAGTGCCTGTGTATCTGCATGTATAAGTGTATGCTGCATAGTGTGTGTGTATCTGCCTGTATACGTGTATGCTATGTAGTGTGTGTGTATCTGCATATATAGGTGTATGCTATGTGTGTGTATCTGCATGTGTAAGTGTATGCTATGTAGTGTGTGTGTGTGTATCTGCATGTATAAGTGTATGCTGCATAGTGTCTGTGTATCTGCATGTATAAGTGTATGCTATGTAGTGTGTGTGTGTGTGTGTATCTGCCTGTATAAGTGTATGCTGCATAGTGTCTGTGTATCTGCATGTATAAGTGTATGCTATGTAGTGTGTGTGTGTATCTGCCTGTATAAGTGTATATGTAGTGTGTGTGTCTGTGTATCTGCATGTATAAGTGTATGCTATGTAGTGTGTGTGTGTATCTGCCTGTATAAGTGTATATGTAGTGTGTGTGTCTGTGTATCTGCATGTATAAGTGTATGCTATGTAGTGTGTGTGTGTATCTGCATGTATAAGTGTAAGCTATGTAGTGTGTGTGTGTATCTGCCTGTATAAGTGTATATGTAGTGTGTGTGTCTGTGTATCTGCATGTATAAGTGTATGCTATGTAGTGTGTGTGTGTCTGTGTATCTGCATGTATAAGTGTATGCTATGTAATGTGTGTTATCTGCCTGTATAAGTGTATGCTATGTAGTGTGTGTGTATCTGCATGTGTAAGTGTATGCTATGTAGTGTGTGTGTGTGTATCTTCCTGTATAAGTATATGTAGTGTGTGTGTGTGTGTATCTGCATGTGTAAGTGTATGTGATGTAGTGTGTTACTGTGCATTTTTGCTGACTTTAAAAGCCAGAATCTAGAATTTTAATGGGGAATACAGAGAGCAGTTTTAAAGAATCTATTATTAAATGTCCAATTAAGATAAAAATATTTAGCACTGTCTCTGCAAAGGCTAATTAAATACAGAGCTCACATAGCTATAGCAGTAGTCGGAGCTTGTGTTTGATTTGCTGCCTAAGAGTATTAAAAGATATTACTTTATTTAGAATGTTATTTATATTACTTTGGTCTTATGATTTTTTTTAAGCCCCGTCCCTGCTCCTGCCCGCCACATTTCAAATTTTTGCTGCGGGGGGTCTGCCCCTCTTTTGAATTTTGAAATGTTGGGAGGTTTGCACAACTGCTCACACAGTTGGCAGTGATGTGCATTATGCAAATGAAGAAAACATTCAATGCGGACAGCACTTGCATCAAATATAAAACTTCACTTAACAAGAGCCTAAATAGTCACAAGTTAAATTAGCTAAATGCTAAAACAGATAAAGTCACTTAAACAGAGATTAAAGTCCCTGTCCAAATGAAACCCTCAGTTATCTGAGAGAATAATCCAGAGATCCAGAACTGTAGCTCATTAGATAGAATTTAACTTTTGAAAACACAATTGAAAGGGACATAAAACCCACATTTTTTTCTTTAATAATTCAGACAGAGAATACAGTTTTAAACAACTTTCCTCTATTATCCAATTTGCTTAGTTCTTTTGGTATTCTTTGTTGAAAAAAACAACAATGCATTACTGGGATCTAGTTAATCTGTTGGGTGAGCCAATAACATGAGGCATATATGTGCAGCCATCAATCAGCAGCTCCGGAGCCTACCTAGTTATCCTTTTCAACAAAGAATATCAAGAGAACAAAACAAATTAGATCATAGAAGTACATAGAAGTACATTTGAAAGTTGTTTAAAATTACATGCTCTATCTGATTCATGAAAGAAAAAAATTGGGTTTTATGTCCCTTTAAAAGGAAGATTACAAGTTATGCGCGCTATACGGAATTTAACGAAAAAGTTGCGTTATTTCACCCCCTATAACGCAGCCATTACAAGTTTTGAAACAGCCAGCTTGTGCGTGCGATATGGTTGAGTTGAGCTCCATACCGCACAAAATACAAGCGCTGATGTGCTTGTGCACGCTTTCCCCATAGACATCAATGGGTAGAAGGTGTAAAAAAAAACAACTAACACCTGCGATCGCGGAATGAAAAGCTCTGTAACTCAGGCCCATTGATGTCTATGGGGGAACTACACCCTAACATAAACCCCTCTAAAAACCCCTAATCTGCTGCCCCCGACATTGCTGACACCTGCTTAATGTTATTAACCTCTAATCTGCCACTCCCGATATCGCTGCCACCTAAATAAAGCTATTAACCCCTAGTCTGCCACTCCTGATATTGCCGCCACTATACTAAAGTTATTAACCCCTATTCCCCTGCACCCCAACATCTCCCACGTTATATTAAAGATATTAACCCCTATTCCACCACTCCTCGACATCGCCACCACTAAATAAAGTTATTAACCCCTAAACCTCTGGCCTCCCACATCACTACCACTAAATAAACCTATTAAACCCTAAACTGCCAGCCCCCCACATTGCAACAACCTAAATTAAACTATTAACTCCTAAACCTAACCCTAACGTAACCTTAACAACCCCTAAAGTTAACATAATTAAAATAGAGCGAATTTAAAGTTACAATTATTAACTAAATAATACATATTTAAAAATAAATACATATTTACCTGTGAAATAAAACCTAAGCTAGTTACAATATAACTAATAGTTATATTGTAGCTAGCTTAGGTTTTATTTTTAATTCACAGGTAAGTTTGTATTTATTTTAACTAGGTAGACTAGTTAGTAAATAGTTATTAACTATTTACTAACTACCTAGTTAAAATAGATACAAACTTACCTGTGAAATAAAACCTAAGCTGCTTACACTAAAAGCTAACATTTAAAAAAATTACAAAGACCCACTAATATTACAACCCCCCCAACCCACAAACTAAAACATAACTATCTAAAAAACATAAGCTACCCATTGTCCTGAAAAGGGCATTTGTTTAGGCATTGCCCTTAAAAGGGCATTTAGCTCTTTTGCATTGCAATGAAAAGGGCATTTAGCTCTTTTACGAAAAACCCAAACCCTAAACTAAAAAAAAAAACACCCAAAAAACTTTTAAAAAATCCTAACACTAACCCCCCAAGATCCACTTACAGTTGCTGAAGTCCCGATTGAAGGAGCTTCATCCCGGCGGCTCCATCTTCATCCAGACGGCATCTTCTATCTTCATCCTGACGGTGCGGAGCGGGTCCATCCTGAAGACATCCGGTGCGGAGCATCCTCTTCATACTGTCGCTGCCGAATACTGAATCTTCAATGCAAGGTACGCAATTTAAAATGAAGTCACTTGCATTCCTATTGGCTGATTTGGCTATTTAAATCAGCCAATAGAATTTCAGTAGCTCTCATCCTATTGGCTGATTTGAACAGCCAATAGGGTTTCAGTAGCTCTCATCCTATTGGCTGATTTGAATTTCCAAAATCAAATCAGCCAATAGGAATGCAAGACACGCCATTTTGAATCGCGTACCTTGCATTGAAGATTCAATATACGGCGACGACCGTATGAAAAGGATGCTCCACACCAGATGTCTTCTGGATGGACCTGCTCCGCGCCACCGGGATGAAGATAGAATACGCCGCCGGGATGAAGATAGAAGATGTCACCTGGATGAAGATGGAGTTACATGGATGAAGATGAGCCGTCTAGATGAAGATGGAGCTGCCGGGATGAAGATTCTTCAAGTGGGACTTAAAGGGACACTGAACCCAAATTTTTTCTTTTGTGATTCAGATAGAGCACAACATTTTAAGCAACTTTCTAATGTACTCCTATTATCAAATTTTCTTCATTCTCTTGGTATCTTTATTTGAAATGTAAGTTTAGATGCCGGCCCATTTTTGGTGAAAAACTTGGTTGTTCTTGCTGATTGGTGGATAAATTCATCCACCAATAAAAAAGTGCTGTCCAGAGTCTGAACGAAAAAAATGCTTAGATGCCTTCTTTTTCAAATAAAGATAGCAAGAGAAAGAAGAACAAATGATAATAGGAGTAAATTAGACAGTTGCTTAAAATTGCATGGTTAACTGAATCACAAAAGAAAAAAATTGGGTTCAGTGTCCCTTTAAGTAACTGTAAGTGGATCTTCGGGGGTTAGTGTTAGGATTTTTTAAGGTTTTTTTGGGTGGGTTTTATGTTTAGTTTAGGGTTTGGGCTTTTCATAAAAGAGCTAAATGCCCTTTTCAGGGCAAAGCAAAAGAGCTAAATGACTTTTTAAGGGCAATGCCCATACAAATGCACTTTTCAGGGCAATGGGTAGCTTAGGTTTTTGTTAGAGTTAGGTTTTTTTTTGGGGGGGTTGGTTGGGTGATGGGTTTTACTGTTGGGGGGGTCTTTGTATTTTTTTTTACAGGTAAAAGAGCTGTTTAACTTAGGGCAATGCCCTAAAAAAAGGCCTTTTTAAGGTCTATTGGTAGTTTATTTTTATTTTTTATTTTTATTTTTTTTTATTTTTATAGGGCTATTAGATTAGGTGTAATTCTTTTTTTATTTTTGATAATTTCGTTGTTATTTTTTGTAATTTAGTGTTTGTTATTTTTTGTAATTAAAGGGACACTGAACCCTAAATTTTACTATTGTGACTCAGATAGAGCATGCAATTTTAAGCAAGTTTCTATTTTACTCTTATTATCAATTTTTCTTTGTTCTCTTGCTATCTTTATTTGAAAAAGAAGGCATCTAAGCTTTTTTATGGTTTAGAACTCTGGACAGAACATTTTTATTAGTGGATAAATGTATCCAGGTTGTATGTTCAGGTTGTAAATGTACCCAGGTTGTATGTTCACCAAAAATGGGCCGGCATCTAAACTTACATTTTTGCATTTCAAATAAAGATACCAAGAGAATGAAGAAAAATTGATAATAGGAATAAATTAGAAAGTCGCTTAAAATGTCATGCTCTATCTGAATCACAAAAAGAAAAAAAAATGGGTTCAGTGTCCCTTTAAGTCTTTTTTATTTTTTGCTATTAGATAGTTTGTAATTTTATGAGTAGTGTTAGGATTTTTTTAATGTGTATTTTAGGTTTATTTAATTGGTAGTTAGTTTTATTTTAGTTTAATAGTTATATTAGTTTAATTGTTAGTTTAAACTTAGTTTTTTTAATTTGACAGGTAAGTTTTAATTTAATTTAAGATAGGGTTATTGTAATTTTAATATAAAGTTTATAGGTTTAGGCATTACTAGTTTAAATTAGTTTATTACGATGTGGGGGGCTTTCGGTTTAGGGGTTAATAGGTTTATTAGAATAGTTCGTTGTGGGGGGCTTTCGGTTTAGGGGTTAATAGGTTTATTATAGTGGCGGCAGAATTAGGGGTTAATAACTTTAGTATAGTGGGGGTGATGTTGGCGGACTGCAGATTAGGGGTTAATAATATTTAAATAGTGTTTGCAATGCGGGAACGCAGCAGTTTAGGGGTTCATAACCTTAGTATAGTGGCAGCAATCTTGGGGAGCGGCAGAATAGGGGTTAATAATTTTTATTAGTGGCGGCATCGTCAGGAGCGGCAGATTAGGGGTAAATAAATTTAATTTTGTGTTTGCAATGCGGGAAGGCCTCGGTTTAGGGGTTAATAGGTAGTTTATGGGTGTTAGTATACTTTGTAGCACTTGTTTTATGTAACAGTTTTGTAGGGTTAAGACTCATAACTACTGCTGTTAGATTGCGAAACGGATCTTGTCGGTACGTAAGCTTTTTAGCCTCACCGCAAAACTAGTAATGGCAGCGCTATGGAAGTCCCAAAAAAAACTAATTTTTACGTGTGTGGGACTGATGTTGCGTTACAAGCTAAAAGGCTTGCAGTACAGCTATACCAACAAGACTTGTAATGGATGCGGTGCTGTTTTAACGCTCGTAATCTACCTGATATTTACTAATGAATATAAATAATACAAAATATCAGTCTTTGTTAGACATCAGCACTCTAAATGCAGTTATTTCATGTATACTTTGGTAATTTAATATAAATTTAGTATACTGTTATTTTTCATAAACTTTTTAAAATGTTTACTTCTTTTTTTTTTTTTAAGTAATTCCATTTTATTCCACAAATGTAGGCTAATTGGGGTTAATAAAATACATTCTTATTCTTAGAATAATTATTCTTATAATTTATTATGTATTTATGTGCTGTATTTGTGTGTTAGTTACTCGGTGATAATCTATGACTATCTGGCTTCTTTCATTGTTAATAAATATATTTATATCAACCTCCTTTACTGCAGCTGTTGCTCCTTTTTGTTTGTTGCTTTGTACTGAAATTGGCACCCTTATAAGGATTTGGAGGAGTTATTTGGCTTAATTTGTAAGCTTTTTTGCTTCATATCTTTTTCTTTTGTACAAAATTGTCTTTATATCAGACTTGAAAAGGATTGTCTTATTTAATAATATTTCTTACTCTTGTTAATTAAAATATATTTTTATTATTTCTTTGGTTTCTCTTCTTGTTTTTGTAACTCTCACATTTTCACATAGCTCAAAATAATATTTATTTTTTCATTGCTTTCTGCCTTTCCTTTTACTGCTATCTTGCTCTGTATCGCTTTCTCTCAGATCCCAGTGCCATTGGTTTGACCAAATGGTTGAGAAAGAGGCTGCACACCCAAGGGTCTGAACTGGGGACAAGAGTAGAAAATAGCTTATAGGGGCAGCAAGGCCAAGGATAGGATCTGAGATCTGATATAGGGAAATAGCTTATACGGGTTGCAGGTCCAGGTATCTGATTTGAAGGTTATTGTGCATACAAGGGTAAAAGGGACTCCGATTTAAATTCTGATGTGACAAAGATGGGATGCAGAGCCTGGGTATCTGATCATTGCCTCACAAGTCACCTGCTGTTTGTCCAGTAATATTTTAGGAAAAACATCTTGTCATGAGATGCAGGACAAAGCATAGAAGGTACAACTGTATTTTATTGCAGAGCATAGAAGTAAACAGCTTGTACGATACATCTAACTCAGTAACTGCAACATAGACTAATAAAGGCTAAAAGTCACGCCCTTATCCGGTGACGTCACCTCCCACTCTCATAACATCTTCCTCTTTTTCAAAGGACAAAGCATACAAACAATAACAAGGTATACAAGAAGCATACACAAAAATAGTTTTGATTAGTATACAACAAATAACAAGTTAAAGAGAATATATATGAAGTTTTATGAACAACAAGAAATACAATCCTGAATTGAACATCGGGGTAAACTACCCTAGTCCACAGTGACCATGGCATTATTCTGCCCATTCTTCTGGTCACCACTCTAGCTAGTTCTAATCCCGATAGCGGGCTGGAGGTTTCACAACTCTTCCACTTGATGTAATTTTACAAGAACTTTATTTTAATACAGAAGAAGGTGAATGAGAGTCTGTTGGAAGCAAAGAAGTATCCCCAGCATAAGCTGTGCCGGGCTAAAACCTGTGACTTGGATGGGAGTCGCTCTATAGGCCAAGAGAGCTAGGTACGGCTCAGATTGCTTAAAAATGAACTTTGTTGTTTGAACTGCCCTTTCAGCCATTCCATTGTCCTGTGGGTAATGTGGACTTGATGTAGAATGGACAAAATCATATTCACTGCAGAAAGAACTGAACTCCGTGGAGGCAAACTGCATTCTGTTATCACTCACTAACTCCATTGGTATGCCCCACCGGACGAACAAGCTTGGTGATCTCATTTAAGGGTGCAATCGCCAAATACCTGGAATAGTAGTCAATCACAACTAGGTACTTGTTCCCATGCAGTTTGCACAAATCTGCAGCAATATCTTGCCATGGGCCTGCAGGCAGCGGGGTAGAAATCAAGGGCTCCCTTTTCTGAGTAGGCCGGCGTTCCTGGCAAAAGGCACATTTTGACACATGGCTTGCAATGTCGGAACTGATCCCAGGCCACCATACCGATGTAGCTGCCCTTTCTCTGCACTTTGTAATGCCCAGGTGGCCATCATGAATCCTGCTTAACATATCCTGCTGCATGCTAACAGGAATGACAATGAGGTCCCGGAACAGCACCAACCCATTAAGCTCCTTGAGCTGTGACCTCTCTGACCGGTAAGAACTTAAAGACATCCAAACTGCCCGGCTCTCGAGCCAACCTTCTTTTATGTACATAATAACTTCTTGAATATCTTTATCTAAACGTGTCTCCTTTCTTATTTGCTCTAGCTTTCCTGGCAAAATGGATTTGGATGCCAGAACTACGAAATCAGATGTGAAACTGTATTGATTCAGAAGATTCTTCAGCAGCAGCCAGCGGGAGTCTGGAAAGTGTATCTGCCACTACCAGTTGTTTCCCCAGCACATACACTGCCTGAACGTTGAACCTGAGCAGCCTCATCAGTCTCTGGCATCTTAGGTGTGTTTTGTCAATATCGTAGGAGTTGATAGAAGGGACTAGCGGTTTATGGTCAGTCTCCAGACTAAATTTCTCTAAACTCACTAGGTAACGCTGGAAGTGCTCACAGGCCCAAACTGCAACCAGGCACTCTTTTTCAATTTGGGCGTATTTTGACTCAGCAGTCGTATTTGACTCAGCAGTCGTCAATGGGCAATGGGCTGTAGTTTGTTCTCATTCAGTCACCGGAGGACAGCCCCTAGCCCATAACTGCTTGCATCAGCACTAACCACAGTCTTTTTAGGAGGGTCGTAGAACCCTAACACTGAGGCAGACCCCAGCAAGGACTTGACCTGTACAAAAGCTTCTTCCTGTGAAGGACCCATACCCAGGAAACATCTTTCTTCAACAACTCTGTGATAGGGGGCAGTACTGTGGATAAATCTAGAAGGAACCTGCCCACATAATTCCCAAGGCCCAATATTTGTCACAGCTCATGTACATCAGAAGGACTTTTAATCTGTTCAATAGCAAGTATTTTATCAGGGTCTGGCTTGATGCCATCTCCATTGATGATAAGCCCAAAGCAACATAACTCAGCCTTCCTAAAATGGCATTTCTCCTTATTTAATTTCAGCCCAGACTCTCTAATGGTCTGCAGCACACAGCTCAATCACTGATCTCGTTATTCCAATGTAGACCCATACATTAAAATGTCGTCCATGTTGACGGCTTTGCCCTTGTGGTCCATTAGGAGGAAACTCATCTCTCTTTGAAAGATTTAAGGAGCAGAGGATATCCTAAAGGGGAGTCTGCAGAAGCAAAACCGACCTACCTATGTAATGAAGGTAGTCAGTTTGCGGCACTGTGGATCTAGAGGTATCTGCCAGAAGGTGCTAGAAGCATCCAGTGTAGAGAAGAACTTCGCCTCAGCCAGTTTCAGAGCTATGTCTTCAAGCATCGGCAGCCCATATCTCTATCTCTTCACTGCCTCATTTAGCCTTTTCAAGTCTAAGCAGATGCATATCTTCCCGTTTTTCTTTGCAACAGGCACTCCAGTCAGTTGCTTCAACAAGCTCTTCAATAACTTCCATGTTCTTCATATGCAGAAGTTCCTTCTCCACTTGAGGCATGAGCGGGAATGGAATTCTACGAGGGGTGGTAATGCTGTATGGGACTGCATCACTTTTAAGTGCTATTCGGACTGGGTTGCAGTTCAGTAGGCCCAATTCACCCAACATGTCTTCCGAAATCTCATTCACTCTGGCCACAAGGCCCAAACCACAGGCGGCTTTCCTGCTCAATAGGCTGTTAACACACTGACCTCTAATTTCATGTACCCACATGGTGAATTTCCTCTGCTTGTACACACAGCTGGCAAGAAATTTCACAGCACAATCAAAGTGAACCACCAGGACTATGAGCTTTCGTTGTAACTTTCACCAGCTGAGGCTGTCGAGGCAGTTTTATGAATGCTGCAAGGGACATAACCATGATGTCTGCTCCCGTGTCAATCTTGAAGGCAACTCTGGCTCCCATTACAGCAAGGGTAACTCACCAATCTTTATCTGAACCAGACCGTTCAACAACATGCCTTACAAAGGACACTTCTTGACCCTCCTGATCACTATCCCCCTGCATCTCCTTAATGTATTCAGTTTAACACTCCACTTCAAAATGGCCCAATCGGTTACACTTTCTACATCTTTTATCTTTAGCGGGACATACAACATTCTGATTATGGGTACCGTTACACCGCATGCAGCCAGCCTGCTGCGCCATCTGCTTCTGGGCCAATCTGTTGCCCTTGGTCTACCGCTTACACTGTGCTTTTCACTAGCAGCTCTCCTGAACTGCTGTACTTCATCCACAATACTCTCAGACCTCAGATCAGCACTTTGCTTTTTCACCAATTCACTCTGGCGGGCCATCCTAATAGCCCCATCTAACGTTAATTCAGCCTCCAACTGAATCTTCATTGAGACCTCAGAATCTGCAATTCCTATGACTATTTTGTCTCTGATTTGCTCTTCTTTAGCAACACCAAACTCACAGAATTCAGCTAGTTCATACAGGCTACACACAAATGACTCCACAGATTCTCCCACACGCTGGGCACGTTTGTGAAAACAAGCCCTCTCATGAATCACATTTCTTTTGGGCACAAAGTGAGCACTGATTTTGTTCATAACTATTTCAAAGTCAAATTCTTCCCCTTCTTGGAAAGTAAAGGCATTGAACACTGGCTCCGCATCTTTCCCCATAGAGTATAAAAGATAATTAACTTGTACTTCACTTCTCTCTTTTTCCAGATTGGAAGCAATCCTGAAGCGTTGAAACCGCTGATGCCATATGGTCCAAGCTGCAGGCTGAGAGAAATCAAAAGGCTCAGGTGGTGTAAACTTTGACATCGTCATTACTCAACAAACAGAAGCCCAGGCAAGTACTTCTGACACCATGTCATGAGATGCAGGGCACAGCATAGAAGGTACAACACTATTTTATTGCAGAGCATAGAAGTAAACAGCTTGTACAATACATCTAACTAAGTAACTGCAACATAGACTAATAACGGCTATAAGCCACGCCCCCATCTGGTGATGTCACCTCACACTCTCATCACACATGCTGCTACATCACTTCTTTGCCCCTTAAAGGGATTTGATCATTGCTATTAGTATATTGTATTAGTGTTTTCTGTTGATAAACATCACTCCTGAATATTTATTGAGTTGTTTTATTTTAAGGTTTGTGATATGTGCACAACGTCTTGTACATTTTGGGCTCAATTTATCAAGCGACAGAGAACAGGGCCATACATATACACCCCTGTCCGCCGCAGCTCGCCTTTTCTGATAGCGGATTTCAGCATTGCACAAGAGCGCTATTTAGCACTTTTGTGCAACACCGCCCCCTGCTCGCGCACAGCAAATCACGCACAGGCAGGAGCTGTCAATCTCCACAGTCAGACGAGATGGGGAGATTACAATTCACCACTTAAGAGGTGGAGAAGTTGCTAGGAAGCAGCGGTCTGATGACCACTGCTTCATAAATCATGACTGCAGGTTATCTTGTGAGAACCTGCAGTCGCAGAGAAGTGAAGGTATTGATATATCAAGCACTTTGAGTTGCTATAAACAAACCATGATCATAAACCAAGAGTTCCCAGGTTGAGCCCTTCTCTCTTTTTATTTATGCAAATTATGACACTTAGGGAAGTCTCCCTTAGTGTGATTCGGGAATCCAGATGTGGACCCGTTGCTCAGTGTGCTCAGGGATATGGCTCCACTTCACTGATGAGGCCCACAATAGGCCAAAACGTATGTCTGGGGTTTTGCTGTTTCTCTTGTTCAGAGAGGGATTGCCTGGTATTTCGGGGCTGAACTGCACTGTTAAGTCAGGATCAGACTGTTATGCTACAGGAAAGTTCTTCTCTGTGAAAGTCACATATTGAGCAAAGAGAGGCTGCTTCTAGGGTGGTAACTAACCATAGAGCAAGCTATTATGCTATTGTTCGTTCCCAGGTTGAGCACTTCTCTCTTTTTATTTATGCAAATTATGATACTTAGGGAAGTCTCCCTAAATGTGTGGCGGGAATCCAGATGTGGACCCGTTGCTCAGTGTGCCTAGAGGGATATGGCTGCACTTCACTAACGAGGCCCACAATAGGCCAAAACGTACGTCTGGGGTTTTGCTGTTTCTCTCATTCAGAGAGGGATTGCCTGGTATTTCGGGGCTTAACTGCACTGTTAAGTCAGGATCAGACTGATATGCTACAGGAAAGTTCTTCTCTGTGAAAGTCACATATTGAGCAAAAAGAGGCTGCTTCTAGGGTGGTAACTAACCATAGAACAAGCTATTATGCTATTGTTCGTTCCCAGGTTGAGCGCTTCTCTCTTTTTATTTATGCAAATTATGACACTTAGGGAAGTCTCCCTAAGTGTGATGCAGAAATCCAGATGTGGACCCGTTGCTCAGTGTGCCTAGAGGGATATGGCTGCACCTCACTGACGAGGCCCACAATAGGACGAAACGTACATCTGGGGTTTTGCTGTTTCTCTCGTTCTGAGAGGGATTGCCTGGTATTTCGGGGCTGGACTGCACTGTTAAGTCAGGATCAGACTGACATGCTACAGGAAATTTCTTCTCTGTGAAAGGCACATATTGAGCAAAAAGTGGCTGCTTCTAGGGTGGTAACTAGCAATAGAACATAGACATAACACATCAATTATATCAAGCTGCCATTTTGAAGTGTAAGATTTCAGAACAACAACACTGTTATGTAGTTAGCAATGACAGTCAATACTTTTATTGAAGTCATCACACTTTTAAGTATACTGGTCCTATGTAGAGCAATTTTAGTACTGCAACATAAGTTGCACAGTGGATCTTCAAAAAAGCAACCTAAGATCCCCTGAAATAGATGCATCAATAGGCAGCTAAATGCTATAAAGAAATGTATCACTATATATGAGGGATCATATTCATCAGACTTAGGTACTGGTGGAGAGAAGTCATTAGCTTATTATACTGAGCATTATAAAATTTAATCCCTTGGTGACTGAAGATGTGTCAGCCACGTGCTACAAAAAGTGTCAGTTAAGGACCAAGGACGTGCCTGACATGTCCTCTGGTAATCTGAGCGCTAGAAGCAACCGAGATCGCTTCCAGATGCTCAAACAATATTGCATGGATGCCTCAATGTTGAGGCATCCTGCAATACCGTTCCTGACTGCCGGGCTCTGTTTTGATCTCTCCCACGGAGCGATCATTTACAGTTTCACTCCACGTGGAGCCCAGCAGTCAGGTAGAGCATCGAAAGCCATCGGGCCGGCTCCTGATGCACTGACAATGTGCTAAGTGCCTCGATGGGTCGAGGCACTTAGTAAAATATCATAAAGAATAAAAAATGAATTATATATATATATATATATATATATATATATATATATTAATAAAACAGCCCCATATAGCCCCCTCCCCCGTGCGGCTTTAAATATGGCGATGCCCAGTGCATCATAAGGGCTTCTGGGGGTGTCCCTTGCCTGCCTCATCATAGGGGCAGGCTAGGGTCATCCAATCTGAGCATGCCCCTATAATTAAAATTTTAATAGTAAAATATCCTATTTGTCTGATCATGTCAATATTAGTAAATATTGATTCTGACCAGTGTGGATCTCCCTCCCTCTCCTCACCTGCATTTTTGTGGGAGAGAGAGAGAGTGATATGTATTTAGGAGAGAGAGATTTCTATAATATATTTGTTAAAAATTGTGAGACCCAAAGGTTCTTTTCAGAGCCATTAACCCAATAGCTTGCTAGTGATCATGATAAATCACTGCCAGTAGCACAGCTGCACTTTTTTGCTCTCTATGCATTTTTTAGGGGTTAATTTTTTTTAGTCATTTTTAGAGTCATTTTTCAGAGCCATTAACCCCTAGCTTACCAGTGATCACTATGGGGCAGATTTACTAAAGCGCAGACAGACAAGATTCAATGTAGCGTATCATGTCCGCTGCACATCGATAAATGCCGACAGCATACGCTGTCGGCATTTATCATTGCCCAAGCAGTTCTGGTGAACTGCTTCTGCAATGCCGCCCCCTGCAGATTCGCTGCCAATCGGCCGCTAGCTGGGGGTGTCAATCAGCCCGATCATATAGGATCGGGGGATTGAAGACCGCAGCCTCAGAGGCAGCGGACAAGTTATGGAGCAGCGGTCTTTAGACCGCTGTTTCATAACTACTGTTTATGGTGAGCCTGAGGGCTCGCATGGAAACAGGGGCATAAAGCTCCATTCGGAGCTTGATAATTTGGCCCCAATAAATCACTGGCACTAGCACAGCAGCACTTTTTTGCTCTCTACATTTCATGCACTTCAGCAAGAACAGGGGAGCATCCCCAGTTTGACAGGCTGTATAAAATCCACCCCCTGATTACACACTTTACTGCCAGGTTTGCAGAGGCTTATACACCTGGAAGGAATATATGCGTGGATTAATCCCTGATGAAGTATAAGGGAATGCTGGGATTCAAGTAGTATATTCCTTCTAAGCGCTCCAGGTATGGAGTAAAGGTGCATAAGCTCTTTAAGAGTGAGACTGGTTATATTCAGGCCTACGAGGGAAAAGATATCCACCTTGACCCTCCAGGCTGCCCAGAACAAATGGGAACCACTGGCAAGATTGTCTGGGAACTGATATTACCCCTGATGAACATAGGGTACCACTTGTATTTAGATGATTTCTAAGTGTCCTTTTGTCAGTAGCTTACAGTACAATTCGAAAGAACCACACAGGTTTCCCAGGACAACTAGCACGCACCCGGCTACGAAGGGGGGAGACTTCAGCTCTGTGCCAAGAGGAGCAGTTGGCAGTTAAGTACAGAGACAAGAAGGATGTATACCTTTTTACCACCATCCGCACAGAGAGGACTGTGAAGATCTCTGTATGTGGCAGAGCTGAGAGCACAATGTAGCCAGTGTGCATCAAGGCTTATAACTGGCATATGGGTAGGGTTGATCTAGTAGATCAGCTGCTGCAGCCCTACCTAATTAAGCGGAAGATAACTGCCTGGTACAAAAAGGTTGCAATTTACTTAATGCAGATTGCAACCCACAACGCTTTTTTGTTGTTCAAAAAAGCAAACCCTGAAATGAAAAAGACTTTTTACACTTTCAGCTCCAGATCATTTCAGAGATTTTGTACCAAGATGCACCTGCTCCCCGGATGGTGATGGGAGAGAGCAGAGTTGGGGCTACCCATTTATTTTCAAAATCCCCCCATACTGCCATGAAGCAGAATCCTCAGAAAAAATGCAGTCTTTGCCAAGAGGGGGCAGAGAAAGGACACCACCTTTTACTGTCCTGATTGCCCTGAACAGCCTGGACTTTGCTATGGGGACTGGTGCAAGCGGTATCACAGACTGGAACATTAAAAAAAAAAAAAATTACATTGCCGTTGTGTTTTTTTTGGGGGGGGGGTTTGGTCACGTTTACTGTTACTGAGTTTCTTTTTTGTGGTTTTTTTACTTTTAATGTACCAGATTTTTAAATCTCACTGTTCTTTTCTTTATAAGTTCTAAAATTGGTTCTGTATTTTACCAAAACCCCTGTCAAACCTATGCATGGGGGGCATGGGTGTACTCATGGGGTCTTGCAGAAACAACCTGGAGTGTTTTCTTGCAATAACTTACAACAGGCTCTCCAAATCATAGTCAAAAAGCAAATTTGGAAAAGAGGGGGTGAGGGTTAATCCGGACTAATATCTTAAAGCTCTATGCCAACTCTAAAAAATATACTGCAATCTCTCACACAGTTAGGTAAGAAGTGGATGTAAAAAGTATAGAGTGGCGCTCTGTGAGGAGCTAGAGGGGTGTAAGTGTAAACAGAATGGGAGATCTGGTAAAAGCAGTAGGTTGTCTCTTTGGTAAAAAAAAAAGAAGACAAAAAAGGGGTTGTCTAATGGAGAAAGCTAAATTAAATATTTATTAAATCTCTGCAATGTCATAAAATAAATAAATCTAACAAATAAATCTAATATCAAATCCTAGAACTTCCTAATAAGAACGAATTAGTCAATCAAATTCAGGATGTTGCCACATCACTTTAAAAAAAAACTTGCTAAAATAATTTAAAAAAATAGATAAAATGAGTTCTGTGATAGAGCTACTGAATTTAAAATGAATGCTAAATATGTCACTCAAATTTGTTATTAGTACCTAATATATAAAATACATATGTTAAGACATAAAATACTTATTTCTATGTAATATTTAGCCAAGTTCCGTTGTAAGTGAACAGCTGTTTATATGCCAACATTGATAATGTATGAGTCTTTGTAAATCACTTTAGAAAAAGGCAAAGATATATCCTTTTCAGGTGTCAGTCTTTTAAAATCACTTTTGAAAAAGGCAAAGATAAAGGGGCCTATTTATCAAGCTCCGTAAGGAGCTTGTGGGCCAGTGTTTCTGGCGAGTCTTCAGACTCGCCAGAAACACAAGTTATGGAGCAGCGGTCTAAAGACCACTGCTCCATAACCCTGTCCGCCTGCCATAACCCTGTCCGCCTGCTCTGATGAGGCGGACAGGAATCGCCGGAAATCAACCCGATCGAGTACGATCGGGTTGATTGACACCCCCTGCTTGACGGCCGTTTGGCCGCGAGTCTGCAGGGGGCGGCGTTGCACCAGCAGCTCACAAGAGCTGCTGGTGCAATGCTGAATACAGAGGTCCGACAGACATATGATAAATAGGCCCCATATCCTTTTCAGGTCTGTTTTCTGGACCTATGATAAAGGCATTATTGCCGAAATGCGTAGCAGAGAGACTTGAATTTGGATGTTTAAGAAGAACCATCTCAACTAAATCTCCACTTATTAAACTTGTAGCGCTCTACAAGCTTCATTACTGGTGGATCAGGTCAGGTGACCGAAAAAACAATGCTCACAGCGAAGATGCTGCATACACGCTAAGGAGTTACTGAGAACTCCACGTGGCAACAATCACAGCCCCTAAGCCTGTCACAAATGCTGCCGACAGGAACTAACCACATCAGAGGTCTGGTAAGGCAAAATACCACTAACGTTCAACTGACCGGTCAGTATTGAGACTTTGCTGCTTGAGAATAGATATAAGACAAATCCATTATACAGATCTTTGCATATACATCGATCTTTGTCTTCCCTTTTATGAACTATACATTACCCATATCAGAAGTACTTTTGGAACAGTATATCACAAATAGATAGGTCCAGAAAACTGACCTGAAAAGGATATATCTTTGCCTTTTTCTAAAGTGATTTACAAAGACTCATACATTATCAATGTTGGCATATAAACAGCTGTTCACTTACAATGGAACTTGGCTAAATATTACATAGAAATAAATATTTTATGTCTTAACTTTTTTTTTACCTAAGAGACAACCTACTGCTTTTACCAGAAATTTCCTTCAGTATATATCTCCCATTCTGTTTACACTTACACCCCTCTATTTCCTCACAGAGCGCCACTCTATACTTTTTACATCCAAAGTCAAAAAGCAATGTGTGTGTAAAAATGAAAATTGAAAAATTACCACCATACGCTTTCTCCAATTTTTTTGGCTAAAACGGTTGCATCAAAGGCTTCAAAGCACTCCATATACAATACCTTTGGGTGTCAATGTTTCAAATATATACACTTTTATGACAATAAATAAAACAGGGGTGTCAGGGTGCCAGGAATCAGCCTGAGACGAGAAGTGCAAAAATAATCACACCTTTATTAATAGCAAAAAATAATAAAAAGTCCACAAGTCAAATAACAAGCCAGGAGTCAAAACCAGAGGTGTTAGTCAGACGAGCCAAGTCAGAAGCCAAAGAAATAGTCAGACAAGCCAGAATCAGGAACAAGGAAAACAGCAGAGTCAGGAACAAGCCAGGGATCAGTAACCAGGAAGGACATCAGGCAGCCAGGTAATACACAGGAACTCTCACAAACAGGTCTGAGACAACGCAAAGGCAAAGCATACTGAACAGAGGCCCTTTAAATAATAAGTGATGACATCACAATTCTGAGACTGCATCCTGTCTCACTAGGATGATGCACACCAGTCTGGCCATAAATGGTGAAGGAAGTGAGCAGCGTCCCCCACAATGCACCATAGTCAGGAAGAGAGGTGAGTAAAATGGCTGCCAGCAGCACATGGCAAACACAACAAGGAAAAACCCTGAGAAGGGGTACGCAATAGGCCCCAAACTAAAGATAGTCCTATCAGAAGAAATACTCTCACTTTCAACTCAAATTACAAGTCATACAATAGTAAACTGAACCTTCCCAAAATCCTGAAAAAATCTATGCATGGGGGGTATGGGTGTACTCAGGGGTCTTGTAGAAAACAACCTGGAGTGTTTTCTTGCAATAACTTACAACAGGCTCTCCTAAATCATAGTCAAAAAGCAATGTGTGTGTAAAAATGAAAATTGAAAAATTACCACCATACATTTTCTTCATTCATTTTGGCTAAAATGGTTGCATCAAAGGCATCAAAGCACTCCATATACAATACCTTGGGGTGTCAACGTTTCAAATATATACACTTTCATGACAATAAATAAAACTTGAGTATGCAATAAGCCCCAAAATAAAGATAGACCTATCAGAATAAATACTTTCAACTGAAATTACAAGTCATACAATTGTAACTGAGCCTTTCTAAAATCATGGTAAACCTATGCATGGGGGGCGTGGGTGTACTCAGGGGGACTTGGAGAAAACAACCAGAAGAGTTTTCTTGCAATAACTTGCAAAAAGTTTTTCTAAATCACAGTCAAAAATCAATAGGTGTGTAAAAATAAAAACTTACTTTCTCCAATTTTTTTGGCCATATCAATTGCATCCAGGCAGTTACACAGTCAATAGTCTTGCAGAAAAATAGCTGCCTGATACACATGGAGTGCACTACTGTGGTGGATTACTCCACAACTAATATCAAACCAGGTAGAAAATAGGTTTTTTTGGAACTTGTAATATGAACGTAACCCTGCAAGTTTAAAAATAAAAATCCAAGCAGAGTTTTCAACTATGCAAAAAAAACAGGTCGCTTGTAATCTAGCCCATAGTCATCATTACAACCAGTAAGTAAAGCTTAAATTTCAGTGTGTAACTGTCTTTCCCATAATCAAAACGTTTCATAGGTTTACTACTTTCAAATCTATCTAAATAAGATTAAGCGCCACTAGAGGACGCAAAATGCGTTAGTTGTTCATTTAAAGACCCTATTTCTTGTGTGCTGGTGTTATATATTTTTTAATGTGAAGAAATAAAGTAAGTTCTTTTATTTTTACCTACCGTCCAGTGCCATACTTTTGCGTTAGTGTTAACCCGAATGTGCATTCATGTATCCCCCCATAGAGATCAGGGCAAGAAAAAAAAAGTGGAAAAAAAACTGAGTTTGTGGAAACTCCATCACCTTTTCGCATTATTCATAGAAGTTAATAAAAAATTATTATAAAAAAACACCCATTGCGCAAACAACATAGCATATTTGGATTAGTAAATGTGAAATATTTACAGTAAATACATAAATACAGTTAAAATCTTTATTAAATATGAATATGAATTTATAAAATATGAATATGAATTTATAAATTATGTTTTTATCTGTTAAATGGCAAAGGGCAATAATGCACTTATATATATGTCTATATATGTGTACATATATATTAATGTTTTTATATGTGTATATATGACTGTAAGTACATATATACACATATAAATACATTAATATATATGTACACATATATAGACATATATATTATTATTATTGGTTAAGATTCCTATAAATACAGTATATATATATATATATATATATATATATATATATATATATACAGGTGGCCCTCGGTTTACGCCGGTTCAATTTGCACCGTTTCAGAATAACAACCTTTTTTTTCAGTCATGTGACTGCTATTGAAAAGCATTGAAAAGCAGTGCACTAATTAAAATAGCCAGTAGGTGGAGCTGTCAGCTTGTGTTGCCGCAAAGTTATGCAAGCTTAGCAGAATGGAATTAATCTGTGTACACAGAACAGACCTTAGCTATCGATCAGCTTTCAAAGCAACAAGATCTAGCAGCCACTTCCCTATTATCTTCCTGTCCAGCTGCTTAAGGTGAGGGTGCTTAACTGCCTATTAATCACTCCAGATTGAAATGCATAGAAAAGGTACAGACCCAATATTATCCAACATGCTAACAATGCAGAGAACTGTTTGCAGAAAAATGAAAGTAAAAAAATGTTTTTGTTCATTAAACTTAGTTTGATGATACAATCTGTTGTGCCATTATTTAATTAGGTTTATAATGCTGTTTAGCATTTAAAGTCTTCATTTCAAAGGTTTAAAAATAATGTATTAGGTGTTACTTTTGTCAATTTTGAGAGGGGTCTGGAACCTAACTCCCTCACTTCCCATTGACTTACATTATAAACTGGGTTTCAATTTACAACGGTTTCGATTTACAACCATTCCTTCTGGAACCTAACCACGGCGTAAACTGAGGGCTACCTGTACAGGAGAAAAAAAGGAGAATTGACTCCCGCGGAGAGGGTGAGTCACACAGAACTACCCACCCATACACAGGGCAATCTAGTCTACCCTTATCTGGAACAAACCTCATTACTATCATGGTTTAATGAAGAAGTGCTTAGCTACACTGCTATACTTAATACATTTATTTTTATTGTCCCATTTATGTTCTTTTATATGTTTCTTGAGTTCACGGTAAGTTTTTCCTACATAAACACTAGGACAGTTACATTGGAGCATATACACCATTCCCTCTGTTCTACACGTTATGTGACCTTGTGACATTGTATGTGCTAATAAATCTAATTACTATCTGATTGTCATCTAATTTAAATTCATATAATAAACTCTCTCTCTATTGCTTTTTCTTGCCCTACAATATACTTTACTAAGGGATTTATGTGGCTATCCTCTGTCCAGGAATCTCACTTCCAATTCCTTTGCCTCCTTCTTGAATTTATTAGTATCAGTACAATTCCTACTGTGCCTTAAGTACTGGCCCTGGGGTATATTCCTAATCAAACTTGGAACATGGTAGCTTTCTGCATGCAGCAAAGTATTGCCTGCAGTACTTTTCCTAAAGGTCTCTGTCACTATCTTGGTGCCATTTTTCATTATTTTTAAATCCAGGACTGGAATTTCCTTGACACTATATAAATGAGTAAACTTTAGATTAAATTTGTTGTCATTTAATCTTGTCATGAAGGTTTCTAATTCTTCCTTAATACCCTCCCAGAACATTACCACATCATCAATAAATCTAAGCCTTAAAGTGAAGGTAAAGTTTTATCTATCTGTATACACTAATGAATTAGTCATAGTTTAAATAAATAAATCGCTAACTTTTTTCCCCCAATGCATTATCTATTTATATAATAAACTTGTTTTATATTTCCCTTCCGTTACGATCCTGACTCCTCCCAACAGACACTTCCTCATCTTAGAGAGAGTGACGTATAGAGCGGTCCCACCCGCTCTATACGTGTCTCCAAAGCACGTTCACGAGGATTCAATTTACCTACGCATGCGCATAGTGGTGACTACTCTCAAAAATGCGCATGCGGTAATCTATTTAAGTTATAAATTATTTTGTAGTTATAAGAAACTTATATTTTATAAGTAAGGTTGTTGTAACAGACATTTGATTAATTAAAGTCATTAATGTAATTAAAATAAGTGTAATAACGTAACTTACTTTCAATCAACTTGAATAAAGTGATGCCCTTGTATTACGGCTATCCAATAATAATATCAATAGGCATGTGCGAAACGGGAGCGCGCTTGTCTTGCAAGACAAGAAAATATTTCTGAACACATGCGCAGATCATCCAGGAGGTGGATGACTTAGATTGAGGGCCGCCTAATGGCCAGAATGCCAATAGGCTGCTACAAAAATGTGACCTGACATAAAAAAAAAAAGGACAGGTTGAATTTATGGAGCGAAAAAAAGTAAGTATAAACGGCGAAAACTCAGTTTATACTCACAATAAAAAAAAATATATAAATTAAACTACTATTCATTTAGGGGAACAAGTATAATTATATACTGAGATCAAGCACACTTTACCTTCACTTTAACCCAATATTATTAGTTATTAGTAGGAATAAAATTAGATTGTGTTGCATATTGCTAGTATTGTCCTGATTTAACTAATTATTTTCCTCTAGGTTTGTACCAGATAAGGGTATACTGCATTACCCTGGGTAGGGGTGGGTAGTTCTGTGTGTCTCTCTTCGCGGGAGTCAATTCTCCTTTTTTTCTTCTGTATTTAATGAAATTATACCTCTGTGCACTGCTCATCTGCTACAATTTATAATTACAGGTGAGGATTAACCAGGATTTCTAATTTTTTTCTGGTGCTAGTCTTGTATTATATATTACATACATACAGTATATATATATATATATATATATATATATATATACATACAAATACATATTTAGCAATGTATCTGTATGTGTCTCAATGTTAAAGCCATTTAAATGAAAAACAAGCACAGGAGCACAGACCGGTGTACAAAATTTATTGATTTATAATATTGGCGTTATAGAGCTCAAATGAGTGAAAAGTAACAACACACAAAGTGGAGGGATAATTACCCTGGGGTAAAATACAGAGGGTTCGGCAGCTGAGTTAGTAACAGGCAGACGCGTTTTGGCTGATTGCCTTACTCAATGCCAGAGTAAAAAGTGTGTGATGTGCTGGTTAAAAAGAACAGCTGTACCTCCCATTGGACACCGGGTTCACACCCCTTTCCTTATCCTGTCCAATGGGAGCCGTTAATGAACTTAATGCTCACTAGATTGAATTAAATTAGTTGGTTTCTGTTTTACTTCTGTTACATGTATTTACAAACTATCTATCTGTGTCCTAATACATCAAACCAATCCCCATGTGAATACAGCACTGGTATAAATTGCTTTCCCATATTGGTAGCAATTATGACAGTCTGACTTTGCTGATACCTAATAACACAGACCTGAATTAACGCAGTATAGATTGGCCAAAGTACTTCAGATACCCCAACAACTAAAGAGCTAAGCTCTCAGACTATTAACCCTGCAATAACCTATGCTTGCCTGTGACACCACAGACCATATATCGCAAATTCTCTTTATAAGCAGGTTAGCTGGAAAGTGGAGCTATCTACAATGTAAGAGGGGGTGGAGGATTGAATACAACAAATAAACCTGGATTGTTCAATCACAAAGTGGACAGTTATCTTAAAGGGACATTTAGCTATCAATGTCTGTGTACACCGAAGTAATGGAATTTTCCACTGAATATCTATAAGTGCTGGGATCAAAATGAGGCTGTCAAGTGGGGAGAAGGCAGAGACCAATATGACAACTAGAAAGTTAAGCTTAAGGACTATTAACCCTGCAATAACCAATATTTGCTTGTAACACCACAGTCCTTATGTCAAAAATATCGTTATAAGCAGGAAAGCTGAAAAGACGAGCTATCTACAATTTAAGGGGAGAGTGAGGGGGAGCGGGGGAGGAGGGGGGAGGGGGGGGAAGGAGGTTTGGATACAGCAGATAAACCGAGATTGCTCAATCAAAAAGTTGACAAATATGCCATTTGCCTGCCTTTTTTTTCTAACACCCGAGATCTCCTATCTTTGAGCCCTTATAACTTTTTGTGCATTTTTTAAAATTATTTTTATTAGACAGTGTTAATATGAGTGTTACTGTACTTTGTAAAATATTTTTGGCTCTGAGATCGTGGAAAGGATTGAAACGTAAAAGGCAATTGCTCTTGCAAAATCTTGATTTTGCTCCACTTGTAATATCAGCAAAATGAAAATGGCTCGCAAAAACACAATTGCACTAGCACAAAACCATTTGCGCCTCATTTATAATCTAGCCCTAAGAATTAGAAAATTAACCCATAAATACATTTAGGTATATAGAAATATATATCATAATATATATATTTAACCTTTTTTCCAAGGAAAGCTGGGGGTGGAGCATTGACAGATCAGGGGTAATGTCATAAGACCAAAAGAAGAGTAATAAGTGGGGAGTCTAAGGGTTTTGAGTCATAGCTGGGTTGTCTGGGGGGGGAGGGTTCTACAATTCTGTATAAATTCAAATATGGGACGTCTCCCTGTATGACAAAAGTTAAAACAGATTGTAACTATCTTAAAATATAAAACACCTTATATCTTATACTTTGTACATATAATTAAATTAAATTGTAGTTACATAATACCACCTTGATCCACTTTACAAAGTATAAGATATAAGGTGTTTTATATTTTAAGCTAGTTACAATCTGTTTTAACTTTTGTCATACAGGGAGACGTCCCATATTTGAATTTATCGTGTTCTCAATCACCATATTTTGTGCAATAAATTTTACTGTATTATATCAAAATATAAACCTGTATTTTATAAAAATATATACTTGTTTTTATACTGTTCAAAAGAATTTTTAATGACACACATTTTTTAGAAAATATCCTACAAATAAATTACATATTTATTATATTTATCAATCTCCATATCTTCCTTTAAGCTTTTTTTAGCGCTCCCAAACTATATACATTTTAAGTTTCTTGTTTATTGATTTGGTAATTATAGGGAAGATTACTTGTGAGGGAGCATAAGGATAACTACGTGGCGCTTATCTTAATTTAACCCCTAAACTCACATGTTTCGTGCCGTGCGGCACTTAGTCATAGGATAACAGGTGAGTGAAGACAAGGTAAGTATATACCCTGATACCACCAATCAGATCATAGCAATCAATCATGGCAGTAACAGAGTTCTTAAAGAAACAATGTGTTAAAAACAACAACGGTAACAAAAGGATTATTAGAAAAATATTAACACTTTGGTAAAGAAAATGTTAATATTTGTGTGATAATATTAAAGGAGAAAAATTTGTATACTACAGACCAAATTGTGGGAATATATTTAAATGTAACTATAAAAGACTCAATATATCAAAAATATAACAAAAATATAAAAAATATCAGAAGAGTTAATAGCTCATTGCAACTCCATATATCACGAAACACATGATGTAGCTGAATGAAAAAATATATCAGCAATAATCACCAAGCGTGCTCCATGTTAAGTGCAGGCTAACTCTAGGCAGATACCTTCTATTGTAAACATTGTAAATATACAGCAATAATTTATATAAGTTGTTATCTGCAGAGCATATTGCAATAAGAAGTGAAGCCCTCAATACTCAAGTTGAGACTTTAAACACAAAGTTAATGAGTCAGGAATGTTTAGACCCTTAAAACAAGGAAACCACACCTAACTGCATATGACAATACAAATAAATGAGGATACAACATGATTTATATTACTAAAATAACAGACTTTTTTACGTGAGACATAGCGTTTTTACATCCATCACAAGGAATTAGCAATAAAATTATTTGCAAATTAAAAAACAATTTACTGCATTGGAAAGACAAATTGAAAAAATCCCAAGGTTGAGTGACATCTATACAAAAAGTGTCATGCAGAATTACTTAAACTAATACTGGTTACATTAATTTCAATGCAGTAAAATGTAACTATTACAATAGTTTATTCAATGAAAAAACGAATGTCCCACTCTTTGTTAAGACCATGTAGCTCTCTAGTATTCAACTTAAAAATCCAATATAGTTCCTTCTTCATGAGGATCTTATGTTTATTGCCACCTCTAGGTGGCAATCTCACAACATCAATCACTTTAACACTCATATTTGGAACATGAGTAAAATGTAACCCATTAAAATGTCTTGCTAAACTAGAGTCCTTTACATAGTTCTTAACATCCCTTTTATGTTCTCCTATTCTCGACCTGAGACATTGTGAGGTCTGACCTACGTATTGGGCCCTACAAAAATTACATTCCAAAAGATATACCACAAAATTGGAAGCACAATTGGCATAATGGTCTATCTTGAAGACCACTCCTGTAGAAGAACTACTGAATGTGTCACCCTTAGATACACCTTTACATGTACCACAATTGAAAGCTAAACATTGAAAAGTACCCTTCTTATTAATTCAAGTTGTTCTACATTTATTCTGTTCACTAGTCACCATGCTAGGGGCATGTTTATTACCCAAGGTGGGTGCCTTTCTTGACACAAACTTAATATGATCAACAGAGGGGGAAATAATTTAATCTCCTTTCAAAAGTATTAGATTACGCTTAATGATATCGCAAATTTCTCTATATTGTGATGAATATTCTGTGGAAAAGACTATAGAATCACTAGTGAGACTCTCAGACCTCTTAGTGGCCTTTCTTTTAACACTATCCAGAGACTTTTCTTTAACCTCTTTCAAGGCTCTATTTAGTAGACTATGGTCATAACCCCTGGCTAATAGCTTTTCTGTAAGTAATTTGCTTGATTCTCTTAAAGTAAGTCTGTGGAGGCATTTCTTCTGAGTCTCAAATATTGACTCTTCGGTATTGATTTGATTAAATGCTGTGGGTGACAGGACCCAGGATGTAAAATGGTATTGCCTGCAGTTGGCTTACGATGTGTCTGTGATAATTGAATTTGTATGTGAAGACCCAGACAATCTAAGGTCCAAATATTGGACCTCCAGTTTGTGTGTAAGTCTAGTAAAACTCAAACCAAACTGAATATCATTGATAATCTTCAAAAAATCCTCAAAAACAAAATCCCCTTTAAAAATAAAAATGAGATCATCTATATATCTCATATATAGTTGTATATGGTCTCTAAAGGGATTAACCATATCATAGAGAAAGTCGAGTTCCCACCATCCCAAAAACAAGTTGGCAAACGAGGGGGCAAATTTTGCCCCTATTGCTGTGCCACAAGTTTGTAAATAATATTTGCTGTCAAACATAAAAAAGTTGTGGGACAGTAGGTACTCAACACACTCACAGATAAAACTCCTATATTCATCAGAAATGGCACAAAAAGAAATCAATAGCCTTAATCCCCAAGTTATGGAGAATGTTTGAATACAGTGAGACTACATCGACTACTACACACCCATAGTCTTCAGACCAACCAATATTTTCATATAAAGAAATAAGATGTCCTGAGTCTTTTAAATACCTGCTAAGGCACTGTACTATCGGCTGAAGAATAGAGTCAACCCACTCTGACAATGGCTCAAACAGTGAGCCTATCCCAGATATAATTGGGCACCAGGTGGGTTGACTTTACTCTTATGTGTTTTGGGCAAGTATTGAAAAATTGGCATTACTGCATGTAAAGGTATCAAGTGAGGTTTATCACCTGGTGTAAAAATCCCCAAACTAATAGCTTCGTCAACAAGCTTTTCGAGCTTGTTCCTAAAGATACCAGTAGGGTTAGATGTCAACTGCCTTTAAGTGACACCATCACTTAGTTGCCTAAGTGTTTCATTCATGTAATCAGATTTGTTTAAAACACGACATTGCCATCCTTTTCAGAAGACCTCATGACAATGTCGTGGTTATCACCAAGCTGTTTGATAGCTAGCCTCTCTCTCTTACTTAAGTTATTGTTTTTTTCTTTAGTGGCTACTGACTTCACACTTGTACTTAATGCTATGATTTATTTTTCTACTTTCTTTTGAAACATATTTAAATGTATTCCCCTGGACTGAATGGGGTAGAAATTTGATGAAGATTTCTTGTGTTTCTGTATATGATAATCATCAGGTCCCCCATCACCCAGATCCAAATTTCTCAATGTTCCAGTATCACTATGTCATCAAATCTCAAAATGGACTCATAGTGATTGTCAAACAGATCTGTGCTACGGGTACCTTGATTTGTTACAGACAAGACTTTATTAGATTCAGACTCATGAAAAAATCTTTTAAGAGCCAATTTGCGGACAAACTTATTTATGTCTAATAAAGTGGAGAATGGTGAAAATACATGGGTGGGAGCAAAGCCCAAACCCCTAGAAAGAACCTTTACATGGTCATTATTTAGTGAAAAGTCTGATAAATTAAGAACTGCAAGATTTAGTTCTTCTGTTGTCTTCTTTTGGAAGCCCTTCTGCCTTCTCCTTCTTCCTGCCAATCTTCTCCTTTTTCTTTCCCTAAAGGGACATTCTTACTCTTGATTTTTGGATGAGTTACTGGTTCATCTTCGTCAGTATTCTTGCCCTTCAGGACCTGTAATGACAAAGAGGGTTGGGGGGAGAGAGAGAGAGAGAGAGAGGAAGAGGAAGAAGATGTATCCGCATCACTATCATCAGTGGTGGCTGAATTCCGTTCCGAAGTGTCTGGTTCAGTGGAAGAGAAATTGACCCTTCGATCTGTGGACTTATTTTTCAGAATAGATTTAGGTTCTGATTTAGGTGTAGATGTCTTCATCCAATGCCCTTTCTTTTTATCTTTAGCTTTATTGTCCTCCTTCCCAGATTGTTTTCAAGGGATGGCATCTATCTCTGATACATCACCATCTTTGTCACTTCTTATTGAATCGCCTATTGCCACCAGGGGTAAATCTTCTTTGTCTTCCTGTGAACCTAGATCAATCATAAACCTTATTGTTGATGTAGTCCTCTTGATCCCAATTAAACTTTCGCCCTTTTAAAGAGGCTAAGTCATCATCAGATTTTTTAATCTTTGCTTTTATAGATTTTTTTAAATCAGGGTACTTCTCATCATTTTTATGGCTTTTAAGTTCCAATTTGATAGATTAGATGCACCCTTTAAGGGCTTCCCGTTTGACCAGAACTGCTTGTGCAATGTTAAATGCCGACAGCATTTCCTGTCGGCATTCAGCGATGTCTGTCGGACATTATACGCTACAGTGTATCATGTTGGACAGACATTGATAAATCATCCCCTTAGGGTTTGGGGTCAAAGCTGGCTTGTCTGGGGATGATTCTACATTTTAGGTGGCCTTCAGTTTCATTTACGGTCACCTAGATTTAGAGTTCTGCGGCCAAAGGGGTGCGTTAGCTACGTGTGCTTTTTTTCTCTTGCACCTTTTAAATACCGCTGGTATTTAGAGTTCACAGAAGGGCTGGGCTTTCAGTGCGTTAGGCTCCAAAAAGGGAGCGTAGAGCATAATTTAACGCCACTGCAACTCTAGATACCAGCGGTGCTTACGGACGCGGCCAGCTTCAAAAACGTGCTCGTGCACGATATCTCCATAGAAAACAATGGGGCAGTTTGAGCTGAAAAAAACCTAACACCTGCAAAAAAGCAGCGTTCAGCTCCTAACGCAGCCCCATTGTTTCCTATGGGGAAACACTTCCTACGTCTGCACCTAACACTCTAACATGTACCCCGAGTCTAAACACCCCTAACCTTACACTTATTAACCCCTAATCTGCCGCCCCCGCTATCGCTGACACCTGCATATTTTTTTAACCCCTAATCTGCTGCTCCGTATACCGCCGCTACCTACATTATACCTATGTACCCCTAATCTGTTGCCCCTAACACCGCCTACCCCTATATTATATTTATTAACCCATAATCTGCCCCCATAACATCGCCGCCAGCTACCTACACTTATTAACCCCTAATCTGCCGATCGGAGCTCACCGCTACTATAATAAATGTATTAACCTCTAAAGCTAAGTCTAACCCTAACACTAACACCCCCCTAAGTTAAATATAATTTTATCTAACGAAATAAATTAACTCTTATTAAATAAATTATTCCTATTTAAATCTAAATACTTACCTGTAAAATAAACCCTAATATAGCTACAATATAAATTATAATTATATTGTAGCTATTTTAGGATTAATATTTATTTTACAGGCAACTTTGTATTTATTTTAACCAGGTACAATAGCTATTAAATAGTTAAGAACTATTTAATAGCTACCTAGTTAAAATAATTACAAAATTACCTGTAAAATAAATCCTAACCTAAGTTACAATTAAACCTACCTTAAACACTACACTATCAATAAATAAATAAACTACCTACAATTATCTACAATTAAACCTAACACTACACTATCAATAAATTAATTAAATACAATACCTACAAATAAATACATTTAAATAAACTAACTAAAGTACAAAAAATAAAAAAGAACTAAGTTACAAAAAATAAAAAAATATTTACAAACATAAGAAAAATATTACAACAATTTTAAACTAATTACACCTACTCTAAGCCCCCTAATAAAATAACAAAGACCCCCAAAATAAAAAAATGCCCTACCCTATTCTAAATTACAAAAGTTCAAAGCTCTTTTACCTTACCAGCCCTTAAAAGGGCCCTTTGCGGGGCATGCCCCAAAGAATTCAGCTCTTTTGCCTGTAAAAAAACACATACGATACCCCCCCCCAACATTACAGCCCACCACCCACATACCCCTAATCTAACCCAAACCCCCCTTAAATAAACCTAACACTAAGCCCCTGAAGATCTTCCTACCTTGTCTTCACCATGCCAGGTATCACCGATCGTTCCAGGCTCCAAAATCTTCATCCAAGCCCAAGCGGGGGCTGGTGATCCATAATCCGGCGGCTGAAGAGGTCCAGAAGAGGCTCCAAAGTCTTCATCCTATCCGGGAAGAAGAGGCGATCCGGACCGGCAACCATCTTGATCCAAGCGGCATCTTCTATCTTCATCCGATGACGACCGGCTCCATCTTGAAGACCTCCACCGCGGACCCATCTTCTTCTTCCGACGACTTCCCGACGAATGACGGTTCCTTTAAGGGACGTCATCCAAGATGGCGTCCCTTGAATTCCGATTGGCTGATAGGATTCTATCAGCCAATCAGAATTAAGGTAGGAAAATTCTGATTGGCTGATGGAATCAGCCAATCAGAATCAAGTTCAATCCGATTGGCTGATTCAATCAGCCAATCAGATTGAGCTCGCATTCTATTGGCTGTTCCGATCAGCCAATAGAATGCAAGCTCAATCTGATTGGCTGATCGGATCAGCCAATCGGATTGAACTTGATTCTGATTGGCTAATTCCATCAGCCAATCAGAATTCTCCTACCTTAATTCCGATTGGCTGATAGAATCCTATCAGCCAATCGGAATTCGAGGGACGCCATCTTGGATGACGTCCCTTAAAGGAACCGTCATTTATCGGGAAGTCGTCGGAAGAAGAAGATGGGTCCGCGGTGGAGGTCTTCAAGATGGAGCCGGTCGTCATCGGATGAAGATAGAAGATGCCGCTTGGATCAAGATGGTTGCCGGTCCGGATCGCCTCTTCTTCCCGGATAGGATGAAGACTTTGGAGCCTCTTCTGGACCTCTTCAGCTGTCGGATTATGGATCGCCAGCCCCCGCTTGGGCTTGGATGAAGATTTTGGAGCCTGGAACGATCGGTGATACCTGGCATGGTGAAGACAAGGTAGGAAGATCTTCAGGGGCTTAATGCTAGGTTTATTTAAGGGGGGTTTGGGTTAGATTAGGGGTATGTGGGTGGTGGGTTGTAATGTTGGGGGGGGGGTATTGTATGTGTTTTTTTTACAGGCAAAAGAGTTGAATTCTTTGGGGCATGCCCCGCAAAGGGCCCTTTTAAGGGCTGGTAAGGTAAAAGAGCTTTGAACTTTTGTAATTTAGAATAGGGTAGGGCATTTTTTTATTTTGGGGGTCTTTGTTATTTTATTAAGGGGCTTAGAGTAGGTGTAATTAGTTTAAAATTGTTGTAATTTTTTTCTAATGTTTGTAAATATTTTTTTATTTTTTGTAACTTAGTTCTTTTTTATTTTTTGTACTTTAGTTAGTTTATTTAATTGTATTTATTTGTAGGAATTTTATTTAATATATTTATTGATAGTGTAGTGTTAGGTTTAATTGTAGATAATTATAGGTATTTTATTTAATTAATTTATTGATAGTGTAGTGTTAGGTTTAATTGTAACTTAGGTTAGGATTTATTTTACAGGTAATTTTGTAATTATTTTAACTATTTTAGCTATTAAATAGTTCTTAACTATTTAATAGCTATTGTACCTGGTTAAAATAATTACAAAGTTGCCTGTAAAATAAATATAAATCCTAAAATAGCTATAATATAATTATAATTTATATTGTAGCTATATTAGGGTTTATTTTACAGGTAAGTATTTAGCTTTAAATAGGAATAATTTATTTAATAAGAGTTAATTTATTTCGTTAGATTTAAATTATATTTAACTTAGGGGGGTGTTAGTGTTAGGGTTAGACTTAGCTTTAGGGGTTAATCCATTTATTACAGTAGCGGCGAGATTCGGTCAGCAGATTAGGGGTTAATAATTGAAGTTAGGTGTCGGCGATGTTAGGGAGGGCAGATTAGGGGTTAATACTATTTATTATTGGGTTATTGAGGCAGGAGTGAGGCGGATTAGGGGTTAATAACTTTATTATAGTAGCGGTGCGGTCCGCTCAGCAGATTAGGGGTTAATAAGTGTAGGCAGGTGGAGGCGACGTTGAGGGGGGCAGATTAGGGGTTAATAAATATAATATAGGGGTCGGCGGTGTTATGCGCAGCAGATTAGGGGTACATAGCTATAATGTAGGTGGCAGCGGTGTACGGAGCTGCAGATTAGGGGTTAATAATAATATACAGGGGTCAGCGATAGCGGGGGCGGCAGATTAGGGGTTAATAAATATAATATAGGGGTCGGCGGTGTTAGGGGCAGCAGATTAGGGGTTCATAGGGATAATGTAGGTGGCAGCGGTGTGCGGTCGGCAGATTTGCATGGTTTAAATAATTGTTGCAAGGTGCACAATAGTATTATTTGCCCTTAATACAGAACTCCCAAAAGTACTATATATTTTGGGATGGTCCTGTAATGGGTGTTTTGTTCTGCTAACTCTTTTCTAACACTATCGGCTAGATTTAGAGTTGGGCGGTAGCCGTCAAAACCAGCGTTAGAGGCTCCTAACGCTGGTTTTGACGGCTACCGCCCAACTCTAAATCTAGCCGATAGTGTTAGAAAAGAGTTAGCAGAACAAAACACCCATTACAGTACCATCCCAAAATATATGGTACTTTTGGGAGTTCTGTATTAAGGGCAAATAATACTATTGTGCACCTTGCAACAATTATTTAAACCATGCAAATTTATTCATACCATTTAACTCATTAAAATGTTTTGAACTGTAGACAGACAAGCAGACAAACATTAGTTAGAATATTTGCAACAACCTGGGCAGTGATTTGCGTTATATTTTCATGTACTATAACCCTTATCATCTTATTTACTAAATCAGTCATCAGCTAGATTACAAGTGGTTTGCTTACTGTATCGCACAAGCGATAAAGGGTTTAAACGTGATAAAGTGTTTTAATGCATCTCTTTGCGCACAATGAAAGTAGCGTGCATATTACAAGTTAAAAGTAAACACGTTCATTTGATCGCAGTTGAATTTAACGCGTGTCAGGACAGCGCTACTTCAGAGCTCTGGTTCACTACTATGCGAGACAAAAAAGTTGCACAAAATTTAATTTAATTTAATGTGCAATAACTAACTGTTTCTTTTATTTTTCCCCTCCCTTTTTTTATTATGTTTTTTATTTTTTATTTAACGCTTGTTTTTTGACATATACTTAAGTCTTCCCGAATTATGCAGCCGTATAACAGACAATGTGATCCAGGACTACATTTCTTCTTAGTGTTTACAACTGTGGAAATAATTGCCTGGACTTGGACTATTTACCATACTGTTGATTTATATTTATTTCTCATTAGTAAAAAACTCAGGAATATTAACGATTGTAGATACTAGAATATTTTATTACTGTATATGATAAAACGTAATAAAGAGCAATAAGGATAAAATAAAAACGTAAAAAAAAAATTACATATATATAATGCTAGATTTTGTTTGTTTTCTCCATTTAAGAATATTATGAATTGAATTACCATTATTACTTTGTTGTTTGCAATTTTAGTTTTAATTGGATGTGTACATATACATATATTCAGCTGTATATAAGCACACACAAATATATATATATATATATATATATATATATATATATATATATATATTGATACATATTGTTTATACATAAATACAAATACAGACTGTAAATACCGCGTTTATGCATTTTATAATTAAGTCTTTGATTCTATCCATAAAACATGAGATTCGGTCACACTTTTGGAATTCCAGCTTGATGTTGTATAACTCATCCAGCCTAAGTTATCCATATGTAAGGCTGCATATCACAATTAGTTTCCTGCAGCGATCTGTTTGAATGGGTTAATTAGACTACAGGGAATGTGGTATAATTTACTAATTACAAGGCATTTCTGTGGATTATTGGATGTTATCCTCCTACACCTCATTATTGGCTCAATGATCCAAAGCAATTCTGGTGTTACTAATTGTATATACACACCCTTAGTGTTGTGTGCAATGGGAACATCAGAGCCTTGTTTCCATCATTCTATGGTAAAATGGTATTTAAAAGAGATTATTACATGTAACTGCATCACTTTATCAGGACTCTGGAGTTGCAGTTAATTAGACACCATTATATTCCAAATATAGGACTAGCTTACAAGTGGAGCACTAATTTATTGTTTACGGGAGTGTGATAAATAACCAGCCATTACAAGTGCTTGCGGTAGCAATTAGAGCTCAAAAAATCAACCAGAGGTCAGACATCTGGGTAATTTTTATATGTCCCCCTATTGCTCCCCCCCACCCCCAAAATGTGAGTAGTACACTAAGCAGTTTGTCGGGGCTATAGTTTACAGGTGTGAGTGTAAGAAAAAAAATGGCACTGAAAAGTTCCTTTACATTGCTGTCTATGGCAACTGTGTGTTCCCAGTAAATATATATGTATATGCTTAAACATATATATTTATGTATTAATATGTGTATATACACATATTAACACATAAAATGTATATATTCATATACATATATATTTATATTTGCTGCCCATCGCTTTGCGACTTACCCCATTTGCTGTGCTAGTTTTCATGCAGTGTCTCACGGCATTAGAATAAGACTCCCATTGGAGCCTATGGAAGCACACTTTCGTGAGTTCAATGCTTCTGTGCAATGCGAATGCGAGGTCATGTTCGCATTGCAGCTCACTTGTAATATAAGCGCACATTTGTGTGCGCTGGTATTACTAAATTGAGTGCAAATATCGCTTTTGTGGAAGCGATATTTTACGCTCAACTTGTAATCTGGCACATAGTCTATATAATCAGCTATAGGGGCCTATTTATGATGTTGCGAGTGGACATGATCCGATATAGCGGATTATGTCCGCTGCACATTGATAAATGCCGACAGCATACGCTCTCTGCATTTATCATTGCACCAGTGCTGGTGCAATACTGCCCCCTGCAGCAGCAGGGGGTGTCAATAAACCAGATCGTATTTACTCAGGTTGATTTCTGTCAAATTCTGTCCGCGGCCTCAGAGCAGGCGGACAGGTTATGAAGTAGCAGTCTTTAGACCGCTACTTCATAACTTCTGATTCCGGAGAGCCTTCCCACGGGGCATCAAGCACCATACGGAGCTTGATAAATATGCCCCAAAGTATCTATCTATCTATCTATCTATCTATCTATCTATCTATCTATCTATCTATCTATCTATCTATCTATCTACCTGTCTATTCATAGCTAGGATACAACAATATGAAATAATATAAATCTACTCTATACACTAATCCTATGTTTTCATAAAAATACTATTAAAGGCATGCATTTCAGCAAATATTTTTTATGAGCCAATGTGGTTTAATTAATTAATACATGTGCAGCTATACCTAAATTATGGCTTCTTTTCTTTTTTTGAGGAAATGTGTTGGAAACACTGAATCATATTTATAATTATAAGACAAAGAAAAAATGCTCTAAACCCAGTGGCTACAAAAAAAAAAGAGCAGAGCATTGTGAATAAAAGAGACCCATGCAAACATCTATTCTACGTGATATATTTGTCACTTATATGTTTTTGTGATTCTTTTTGAAAGGGCCATTAAAGTGCTTTGTTATTCTAGTATAGTTTAGAAATGTATACCTAGGTGTGCTCAGCAGCAATACGTTACTGGGAACTAGCTAGTATTTAATGTCTTGTGAACTGCTTGTGCAATGCTGCCCCCTGCTGAATCGTGGCCAATCAGCCACTAGCAGGGGTATCAATCAGCCCGATCGTATAGGATCAGGCGGATTGAAGTCCGCAGCCTCAGAGGCATAACTGCTGTTTCCGGCGAGCCTGAAGGCTCGCGCTGAAACAAGGGCCATTCAGCTTTAGTTAAATCAACCCCCTTTTATCTAAGCCTCTGTAGATTGCCCCCTTAATTTAGTCCTTTTGACAGACATGAATTTTAGCCAATCAGTGTTGACTCCTAGGTAATTTCACAATGGTATGTATATGGCACACAGTAACTAACCACCCTCTAGCTATGAAAACCTGTAAAAGTGCCCTGGGATAAGAGGCTTCAAGGGCTTAGAAATTAGCATATGAGCATACCTAGGTTTAGCTTTCAACAAAGAATACCAAGAAAACACAGAACATTTGATGATAAATGTAAATTGCTTAAAATTGCATGCCCTAACTGTATCAATTTCAACTAGACTGTCCCATTAATTATGTTTATGGGCAAACTTTCTTTACTTCATGCTTATTTCTCCATAAACCATGTTTAAAAATAAGTTGTGAATATCTTTGTTAGGATGTTTTTGGGGTGGGCGGTTAAATTCTTTGAGGTTTAATACAACTGTATAGTGCTCTTTGCTCTGCATCATTTGGAACCATTTTTACAGTTTTCTATTGTATATTGGCATCAAGTCGAGAAATATAATACCAATCCATAAGACACATTTTGTGTGGGTAAGTAAATGTACTCTCTTTTCAAAGTAACATCAAGCAATTTATTTGTGTTTAAATCATGCACAATACAAAATCTATTTTCATTTTACAAATAACTTGTTTTATCCACACACTTCTACATTCTCTATTTCACAGTAACATGTTTTAATGGAAAAAATGCCTTAGTTTCTCTCTAGTTTTATTAAACACATTAGGCTAAATTATGAGTGGAGTGCTACCTGTAGTGAGCCAAAGATATTGGGGTATATGCTGTCGACATTTAACATGCCACACCCCTGCAGTTTTGCAGCCAATCGGCCGCTAGCAGGAGGTATCAATCAACTTGATCACATAGGATTGGGTGGATTGATGTCCGCAGCCTCAGAGGCAGTGGACCAGTTAAGGAGCAGCGGTCTTAAGACTGCAGCTTCATAACTGCTGTTTCCGGCGAGCCTTAAGGTTCACGCAGAAACAGGGGCCATTCAGCCCTTGATAAATCGGCCCCATTGTCTTTTTTCAGTTTTTTTCCTGCGTCCGAAATAGCGTGCATATTACAAGTTGAAATTAAATGCAAACATGAGAGCGCAATCGCAATTTACACTTGCCGGGTTAGCGAGACTTTAGAGCTCATGTATAGGGGAGAGGAAGAAAAAGGTTGTATTAAGCACAATATAATTACATGTAAAAGTACAGTTCAATTTAAATACATATATACACAAATAAACACATAAATACATATGTACACACAGATAGATCGATAGATAGATAGATAGATAGATAGATAGATAGATAGATAGATAGATGCACTATAGATAGATAGATAGATAGATAGATAGATAGATAGATAGATAGATAGATACATAGATAATGTGCATTGGAGCCTTTTGAAGTAAAATACCTGAAAACATGAAAAAGCATTTTTATTCAATACTTTAAGGGAAAGTCTAGTCAAAATTAAACTTTCATGATTCAGATAGGGCAAACTATTTCAAACAACTTCCCAATTTACTTTTATCATCCAATTGTTTGCTCTCTTGGTATTTGTTGTTGAAAGCTAAACCTAGGTAGGTTCATATGCTAATTTATAAGCTGTTGAAGGCCACCTCTTATCTCAGTGCATTTTCAAAGTTTTTCACCACTAGACAGCACTGGTCCATGTGTAGCATATAGATAACATTGTGCTCACGCCAGTGGAGTTCTTTATGAGTCAGTGTATTGCCTAATAAAATGCATACCTTAATAATTATGCTAAAAGCAATAATTGAACGATTTGCTATTCCTAATAGGTATAATAGCTTATTCACAAGAGAAAAAAACAATATTAAACAATAATGTTTGATAACAACTTGTTTATATAAAAATAAACACTACATCACCAGATCATGCATCATATATGTTCCACTTTGGCTGGGGATTCCCGTCAACTTCAGCCCGAATGATAGAGAAGATCTGGGAGTTTCAACTTAATATCCAAACGACACGTCTGCCCTTGAATTGAGAAGTTCAATGAAAGAAAGTCCCAGATCATTTATATACACTCTAATAATACTCCTTACATTAGTTTTTGCAAAACTGTCTACGTGTCTCTTATTCCTGTCCAGATGTATCCGGTCCTACAAATGTCTTAACTATGGATGAGTCATTTGTTCTTTTAGAATACATATTGTTTTGTTCAGCATTTTTTTGTATCAAAACAAGTTATATATAAAAATACTAAAAAATAGAGGTTCAACAGTGTCTATCTAATGCGCTACCTTGAGTGATAGCAGTCCCAAAAATAATGTAGTATAGATAGAAGGAAGGACAAAAAGCCAAATAAGTATCTGTCAAAGAAGGACATAAAGCTGCACTGAAGGTAAAACTGCGCTTTATTACTATAACAAATGTGGTCGGATAAACACAAATGGGAAGTATATCTTCCACCCGTATTTCATATGAAAAACACACATACACACAATTAAAAAGCAACAAAAACAAGCTATGTGGATTCTCTAAGGTTTTAGTCACAAATCCTGACAAATAAAGATGTTAAAAGGATTAGCACTAAATAGGACTTAATTCCGAATACGTTGTACTTTATACTGAATACTACAGCCCTTCGGCTGATAATAACAGCTGTGTTTTGTTTAGCAAGTCCAGTGCAAACACATATGTTTATATGGGTAGTTGTGGGGCCCCAAAAAAATCTATTTAGAAAAAAGACTGTTGATGTTGAGAGTCCGTAATCATATTCAGAAACCAGGCACTCAAGTGTTAATCAACACATTTTGGTATATGCTTGTAAGCTCCCATAGATTTCAGTCACAGTGACCGCTTGGTTTCCCAAAAAAGATAAGTTAGCAAAAACTTATTTGGGGTATTCAATTTTTACTCCCATAGACATCTACAGTTATATGGATATGAGATGAAGTCCCATAATTGCTTATGCCCTCAGTTGGTCCACCGATGCCCAAGATCATCGGGCGTCCAGGGAGTGCTTGAGGTTTTTATGCACCTTTCGGATTCAGTAAAAACATAGGGAGGACTTAACTCCTAATATGTTGTACTTTATACTGAATACTACAGCCCTTCGGCTGATAATAACAGCTGTGTATTGTTTAGCAAGTCCAGTGCAAACACATATGTTTATATGGGTAGTTGTGGGGCCCCAAAAAAATCTATTTAGAAAAAAGATTGTTGATGTTGAGAGTCTGTAATCATATTCAGAAACCAGGCACTCAAGTAATCAACACGTTTTGGTATATGCTTGTAAGCTCCAATAAATTTCAGTCACAGTGACCGCTTGGTTTCCCAAAAAAGATCAGTTAGCAAAAACTTCTTTTGGGTATTCACTTTTTACTCCCATAGACATCTACAGTTATATGAGATGAAGTCCCATAATTAATCCCTCATCGAAAGCAATATCGGGGTTGCAAGACTTAAATTAGCCATACCTAACCTTTTCCATCAAACACGCTTGTCCGTCATTATAGAGGGAACACTTGGTACCTTACAATTTCTGCGGATACTCAGTGTGGGTTAGTCTGCGTCTTCACTTGCAGGTAATCCCCTGCTTCTCAGATGCATAGTAACTCATCACACAGCTTGTGTCTGAAGTAGCAATTAACTTGGGGTATTCAATTTTTACTCCCATAGACATCTACAGTTATATGGATATGAGATGAAGTCCCATAATTGCTTATGCCCTCAGTTGGTCCACCGATGCCCGAGATCATCGGGCGTCCAGGGAGTGCTTGAGGTTTTTATGCACCTTTGGGATTCAGTAAAAACGTAGGGAGCACAGGAAAGCGATTATACAAAACTTCATGCTCTTTTATGGCTTTATTTAAAATGAACAAAAGTTCATTGCATGAAATCTCATAATCTAAATGGGTTACCACCTCATATTGTTCTGTAATCAAGAGTTGTCTCTTAACCTCTTGAATATATGCATTTTGGCCTTGGGTGACAATATTGCCACCCTTATCGGATGGCTTAAACACCAAATCACTTTTTTTAATATGCTCATCTAAGGCTATTCTTTCCTGCCTACTTAGATTATCACTTACAATTCCTGTGATCCCAATTTTGTTTACATCCTCCTCCACACATTTGACAAAAGTTTGTATACTTGATGACAAGGACAATTGTGGCATAAATTTGGATTTTGGTTTAAATCCTGATTTTGTAGGATATTCACTTTGTATACCACCTGTGTCCTGTTCATCAAGTAATCATACTAAGTCATTTACAGCTGTATCATCTGAGGCCAGAATAGTTGGTTCAGTAGTGGCCTTGTTTGTCCACATTTTTTCAATACTATTTTCCTAGCATATAGGTTTAAATCTTTGATAAACTCAAATTTATCTAGGGGATTATTTGGACAGAAGGATAGGCCTCTCCTTCAAATGAGATTCAAAATGAGATTCAAATGAGCTAGATTGAGATTAGCTGATGACAGGTTAATTCATTTACATCTTGTGTTGTATTTACCAGGGATTACAACTCTTTTTATTTCTCTAATCATTCGATTTGCTTGATTGTATCTGTATCTCTCCCCCCTCCCTGGCCTCTCTGTCTCGGTCTGCTGTATGATAGGCCACCTCCCCTTCTTCCGCCCCCCCCCCCCTTCTTGTCCTCCTCCTAAAATTGCTGACGATTCAGCAGAAGAGGGCGGAGAACTCTGTTAAAAACTTCTACAAATAAGAATTACGCCTATTGAATCCACATCTGATGAGGCCCCGGTTCCAGCCCTTTTTGGGGAGGGGCGAAATGTGTCATGGTTGAGCAATCGATAACAAGTTAGACGTCAGACACAAGCTGTGTGATGAGTTACGCTGCATCTGAGAAACAGGGGATTACCTGCAAGTGAAGACTCAGACAAACCCACGCTGAGTATCCGCAGGAATGGTAAGGTACCAAGGGTTCCCTCTATGACGGGCAAGCGTGTTTGATGGAAAAGGTTAGGTACAGCTAATTTAAGTCTTGCAACCCTGATATTGCTTTCGATGAGGCATTAATTATGGGACTTCATCTCATATAACTGTAGATGTCTATGGGAGTAAAAAGTGAATACCCAAAAGAAGTTTTTGCTAACTTCTAACAAGCATATACCAGAGCATGTTGATTAACACTTGAGTGACTGGTTTCAGAATATGATTACAGACTTTTTGGGGGGCCCCACAACTACCCATATAAACACATGTGTTTTCACTGGACTTGCTATACAATACACAACTGTTATTATCAGCCAAAGGGCTGTAGTATTCAGTATAAAGTACAAAGTATTAGGTGTTAAGTCCTATTTATGAAATAAGGGTGGAAGATAGACTTCCTACTTGTGTTTATCCGACCACATTTGTTATAATAATAAGCACAGTTTTACCTTCAGTGCAGCTTTATGTCCTTCTTTGACAGATACTTATTTGGGTTTTTGTCCTTCCTCCTAACTATATTAAGTTATATAAAACTTCAGATCTATGCCATGTCAGAAACTCAGGATTTTTCTCTGTCTATATAAATTCATATAGGCCAAGAAGACTGGTTCACATTATTCACACTCTATACGGCCTGCCATATCACATTTGTATCACAGTTGGTCCTTGAACCAATCTTATTGACCATATGAATAAGCCATGACTTTCAAAGGTCTGCAGAACATTTGATAAGCCATGTAGCAATTCTGTAATGTTAATATACAAATTAGGATTGCTAACACCAATACTGGGTGAATTATCCAATTTAGCATCTGAGTAGCTGATGGCGAATATCCCATAAAAATATCATACCAATGATGTTGTGTTGCTGTTTCAATATTTGAGCCTATTTTAACTAAATCCTGTCCAATTATAGTTGTGTATATAACTTGATGTGGCAAATTATGAATAAACAATTGTATATGTGTCTTTACCAATTCTGATCTACTCATGAATCATGATGTATTGTAATGCTGAAAAAGATAAATTCCATTTGGGAATCATCATTATATTTGGTAGCCACAGGGAACTCACATTTATATGAAGTTCTAGATGTAATATATAGGCCATATTTTCCCATTTAAAAATAGTAAGATTAGATATACATCCAGCAAAAGGTCATTGCATATGAGGTATCACCTCCTCATTAGTAATAAACATCGTTCATATAGTCTGGAATGAACATTGCATACCACTCCTTCTATCATCTCTTCACTTAAATTTAAATAATGTGTTAAATATTAGTATCAATATGGTTACCTTTAAACTGAGGCATCCAATATGCACCTCCTAAAATCATAGGTAAAGCTATAATTTTGCATATAATATCTCAGTAATATTATATATTTGTACATTTCCTTTACATACTGTATCATTACAATTGATTAAAGCACTTTCCAACTTTATCCACATGCTGGAATATATGTTCCACTTTGGCTGCGGATTCCCTTCAACTTCAGTCCGAACGATATAGAAGATCTGGGAGTTTCAACTTAATATCCAAACGACACGTCTGCCCTTGAATTGAGAAGTCCAATGAAATAAAGTCCCAGATCCTTTATATACACTCTATTAATATTTCTTACATTAGTTTTTGCAAAGTTCTCTACGTGTCTCTTATTCCTGTCCAGATATATCCAGTCCTACAAATGTCTCAACCACGAATGAGTCATTTGTTCTTTTAGAAAACATATTGTTTTGTATCAAAACAAGTTATATATAAGCTTCAAGTCTATGCCATGTCAGCAACTCAGGATTTTTCTCTGTCTATATAGATACATATAGGCCAAGAAGACTGGTTCAAATGAATCACACTCTATACGGCCTGCCATATCACATTTGTATCACAGTCGGCACTGATTGGTTAGAATGAAAGTCTGTCAAAAAACCTAAAATAAGGGGGCAGTCTGCAGAGACTTAGATACATGGTAATCACTGAGGTAAAAGTATATTAATATAGCCATGTTGGTTATGCAAAACTGGGGATGGGTAATAAAGGGATTATCTATCTTTTTAAACAAAAAAAATTCTGGAGTAGACTGTCTGTTTAATATTTAATAATGGTTTTAACTATGTATTTACTGTATTTTTAAATATATAATACATATTTTTAGGTATAGATAAATATTTTACCAAAAAATCATCAGATATCTAGAAATATTTATTTAAGGATGAATAGAAAATATTCTTCTATTAGAACATAGGAATGTGAAATATTCATAATTCATTCTGGGTTTAGCATTCTTGAATAAATGAGGTCGGGTTATCACAAGTACGAGTGTTAGTCTTTTTCCCAGTTTTCATGCTCCATTGAAGTCTATGGGGCCCATTTAACAAGCTCCGTAGGGAGCTTGAAGGGCCGTGTTACTGGCAAATCTTCAGACTCGCCAGAAACACAAGTTATGAAGCAGTGGTCTAAAGACCGCTGCTTCATAACCCTGTCCGCCTGCTCTGAGCAGGCGGACAGGAATCGCCAGAATTCAACCCGATCGAGTACGATCGGGTTGATTGACACCTCCCTGCTGATGGCTGATTGGCCGCGAGTCTGCAGGGGGCGGCGTTGCACCAGCAGCTCTTGTGAGCTGCTTGTGCAATGCTGAATACGGAGAGCGTATTGCTATCCGTATTCAGCAAGGTCTTGCGGACCTGATCCACAGTGTCGGATCAGGTCCGCAAGACCTTTCTTAAATAGGGGCCTATGAGAAAATAAGTTAACACGATCATGATATTTAAAGTTCACATTTTTTGCAAGTGTCAGGTTTTCGCATGTGTGCTCATGTTCTATTTTCAACTTGTAATACGAGCTAATGTTAAGTTAATGTGCAAGTGGGAGCGCAAAATAGTAATTTAGCCCAATATTAGAGGCCATATATATCAACTAGGCTGGTTTTAAATCTCATGCAGTTAGTCTGTTATTCTGCCAAGTAAATCTACATCTACTGCTCAGTTTATAATGACATAAAGCTAGGAAAACTCATTTACAGGAGATCTTTCCTGATCACATCTCAAAATCTATAACATAATTGCGTTTGTAAAGCGTCCGTTGCCGTCGTCAGTTGCGCGCACAGCCTGCAGCGTGAGACAGCTTTAGGAGCTCCAGCTCTCAGCTATAACATAACAGATGAGAGTTAGAGCTCCTGAAGCTTCAGGCATCTGCCGCATATGGTGCCGGAGCACGATCAGTTCTCGTCTTCCATATGAGGCCAGGTGCCTGATTGTTACAGATGGTGGCAATGTGTGTGTCACCATCTGTAACGATCTTCTGCTGGTGCCGGAAGGAGGTGTGGGCAGGGAGCAGCTGGTGGGTGGGCGGCTCAGCAGCTGCGGGCTGAGGGAAGAAGGAGTGGGAGTGCCCTACTACAGAAAAAAATAGACAAGGAGGGATGGGGAAGCTACAAAGGGAAGGGGAGGGAGTGGGAGTGCGCTACTACAGAAAGAAAGAAAAAAAGGACATGGAGGGATGGGGCAGCTACACTACAGAAAAGGGGTTTGGGGGTGGGGAGATAAATGTCGATTGCAGGGGGGTAAGTGGTGGGACCACTACATTACATAAAAAAAAAAAAAAAAGACTAGAAAAAAGGGGTTTATAGGTACTGGCAGACAGCTGGCAGTACCTAAGATGGCAGCAATAGAGGGGGGAGGGTTATAGAGCAGTTTGAGGGGGGACAAGGACAGAGGGATAGGGACAGAATGATAGGGAAGGAGGTATAGGGACAGAGGGATAGGGACAGAGGGACAGAAGGACAGAAGGACAGAAGGATAGGGACATAAGGATAGGGACAGATGGATAGGAACAGGAACAGAAAGTTAGGGACAGAGGGACAGGGACAGAGGGATAGGGACAGGGATAGAGGAATAGGGACAGGTGGACAGGGACAGGAGGAATAGGGATTGAAGGATAGGGACAGGGATAGAGGGACAGGGACAAAGGAACAGAGGGATAGGGGCAGAAACAAAGGGAGAGAGAGACAGGGACAGAGGAATAGGGACAGAAGGATAGGGACAGGGATAGAGGGATAGATGGATAGGGATATGGATAGGGATAGATGAACCTCACTTTAAAAAAAAAAAAAATGACTTCTGGGTAGGCTTATCACCTAGTAACTAATAAAACAGTTTTAGCAATAGCTTTTTTTAAAGGGATAGTAAAGTTCAAATTAAACTTTCATAATTCAGATTGGGCATGTAATTTTAAACAACTTTCTAATTTACTTGTATCATTCATTTTGGTTTATTGTCTTGGTATTCTTAGTTGAAAGCTAAATCTAGGTAGGCTTATATGCTAATTTCTAAGCCCTTGTAGACCGCCTCTTATCTGAATGCATTTGACCGTTTTTAACAGCTAGAGGGCGCTATGTGTTTCATATTGATAGTCAGCACTAATTGCCTGAAATGCAAGTCTGTCAAAAGATCTGAGATAAGGAGGCAGTCTGCAGAAGCTTAGATATAAGGTAATCACAGAAGTAAAAAGTATATTTCTATAACAGTGATAGTTATGCAAAAATGGGGAATGGTAAAGAAAGGGATTATCTAACATTTTTAGGGCGCGATCACATATACGGCACATGTTTTGGTGCAATCGTGGGAACCCGCCACCCGTAATTTCACCTCGCAAATCGGGGTATTACATATACTGCGCCGTTATATGCTAAACTGGCGTAAGTAGGACAAACTGGCGATCTTCTGAAATGTGCACAAATACACATTTTAATCGTCGCAAGTAACTTACGCCACTATTTTGTCCGTGGAAAGTGTCAATAAAGAGTAGTTGTATGCAAATTTGGCTAACACTCGTAAAAATGAACCGCAATATCATATAAAAATGCAACACGTAATTAGTCTATTCAAAATTCATATATAAACCCATATATAAAGAGATGAAGGTAATACAATTATGATTTCCCATTGTCCTCTCCTCCAAGTATTGTTGATTGTTTTGAGAAGAAGTTTAAAGTAAATAGGAAAGTATATGTCCACAATGTGATAAAGTACCTACAAGCTCAATCCATTCGATTATATTATGGCTTCAAACTATTTCAAATACACAAATAAACCTTGAAAAACAAATATCATAGTATACTGTCCCTTTAACCTTGAGATGCTGCTTAAATGTATGTGTTTAAGGCTTCCATGGAGTTCCGTTGCTTTTTTAGTCAGTGCAAGGGTTGCTGCGTCTGCAATATGTAGCGAGATGAGAATGGAGTAGATTTTCTGGATTCTGCGCGCGTAAGTCCTTACGCTGCATATTGGATACCAAATTGCGCGGCTGTTCTATGTTAGTCTATGGGTAAAAAAAATGCGTCCGAAGGGTGAAATATACGCACGTAACGGATGCTACGACGTATATGTAATACCAAAATCACGTAAAATCTGGTGGCGGAGGATTTTGCGGGCGACGCTGCATATGTAATGGAGGCCTTGGTGTTTACTATCCTTTTAAACAATGCTCGTATAGCTGTATATAAAGTATATAATTTTTTTTTATTTTAATAGCTCAAAATATACTGGACCTCTTTGCTTCACAAATTGTCATGGTTCCTAGGGACTCTAGGAGAAATAACTAATATAAAATACTAATTTGAACTTAAAACTGTATAACACAGGGTGTATTATCTTTTGCATGACCTCAAGCAAACAATAACACACAATCCAGAATCACAAGTGACAGTAAAATATTTTACCTGAAACATCTAAACACGACCCAGCTTTTTTAGATTGCCATGCACTTTTAGTGGTGAGCGTATTGCCTTTGTTTTTTAAGTGGAGGGTTAAGTGTTTTGATTTGAGCTCAAGTGCAATCAAAAATGCCACTGTAATATTTAGAGCTTTTTAAGACCTGAAATAAACTATTATTATTAATAGTATTTCACAGTTCTGCATGAAGGACTCCACTACTTGCTATTATTTACTTAGCACACCCTTGGCTTAGTGTTCTAGTGGTATACCACATTACATTTTCTGCACACCCCCATAGAGGTCTTACATGTGAGTGATTAAAGGGACAGGCAATACCAGAATTTGTGTTGCTTAAAAAGATAGATAATCCCTTTACTACCTATTCCCCAGTTTTGCATAACCAACACAGTTATAATAATAAATGTGTTACCTCTGTAATTACCTTGTATCTAAGCTTCTGCAAACTGCCCCCTTATTTCAGTTCTTTTAACAGACTTGCATTTTAGCCAATCAGTGCTGACTCCTAGGTAACTTTACGTGCGTGAGCTTAATGTTATATATATGACACACATGAACTAATGCCCTCTAGTGGTGAAAAACTGTAAAAATACATTCAGATTAGAGACGGCCTTTAAGGTCTAAGAATATGAGCCTCCTAGGTTTAGCTTTCAACTAAGAATACAAAGAGAACAAAACTAAATTGGTGATAAAAGTAAATTGGAAAGTTGTTTAAAATTGCATGCTCTATTTAAATCATGAAAGTTTATTTTGGACTTGACTGTCCCTTTAATTGCACCTACACTATCCGACATGCAAATGTTAGCATGCGGTAGACTATTGGTCATGCTCTAAAACTTAACTTTGGACTTATAATGCAAAAATAGTAGAACTATTGATTCAGACGTTCAGCAGGGCTAATATGTTTGTGCTCCACTTGTAATCTAGGCCTATATGTAAAACATTCTTCAAAAATAGTTATGAATACAATGTTTTAATAAAGGACACATCAAGAGGTAAATATGAAAATAGTAAAGTAAAATGGAATGTTTAAAAAAAAAAAAACAACAACTGTACTTTAATCCTTGCAGCTTTGACATCCATGTTCGTTTGATGCAACTACTTAAGCACATAGGGCTCAATCACAAGTGGCGCCCTAACTGTAACTAACTTGTGCTCATATTACAAGCTAAAAAGTAAAACTAAAAAGAGTTAGGGATAAAAAAATATGTTGCACAAAACACAGCATAAATACATTAAAATATACTGCTACACTCATATAAACACTAGCTGATAAAAATAATCATATAAATATACATATATATACTGTATATATTTATATATATATATATATATATATATATACTGTATATGTATATGTTTATATATATTTTATATGGCTAAAAGGTATATGGTATTATGGCCATGTTTTTTATTATAATAATATTTTATAATCTTTATATACTGTAAATATTTCACATTCCAATGTTCTTCACATATAAGAAAACATATTTATGTTTACCTGATGCATTTCTTTATTTCATGGTGGTGAAAAATGACTCCCATGGATTCCAGATCCTGAACAGACTGAAATAAAGTTTTTGCTTTTAAAGGAGTCTTTTGAATATAAGTAAAAAGAAACCTTCCTCTTGGAGGCTTCTCCCTGAAACCTATTTGGCAACCCTGATAGAGAATATTCCGAATCCATGGATCCTGAACTGACTGGAACCACACCTCCTGAAAAATACATGAGCTGCATCTTACTAGAATATCTGTATTGGGGGCTGCACCTTCATGCTAATTTGGATGAGGGAGCAGGTTTCTTAGACAGCTTAGATCTGTTCCAATTTGATCTTGGCTTCAATGCAGAATTGGAAGATCCCTGTTTCTGAGAGGAAGAAATGTCTGTTCCTTGTTCTGACAAAAGGTACAAATATTAATAGGAGCTTTAAATTTATCTTTAGATTTCTTGTCCTGGGGAAGAAAAGCTCCCTTACCTACAGTCACTGTAGAAATAATATAATCTAAACAAGAACCAAACAACATTTTTCCCTGACAAGAGAGAGATAAAAGCCTAGATTTAGAAACCATATCTGCTAACCAGAACCACAAAGCCCTTCTAGAATGGACTGCTAATGACATACTCCTAGAATTAATCTTAATTATGTCCATAACTGCATCACAAATTATTAAAGCATTGGCAAATTTCAACAGGCCCAAATGGTTAAAGGGACATTGTACACTAGATTTGTATTTGCATAAATGTTTTGTAGATGATCCATTTATATAGCCCATCTGGGAGTGTTTTAGAAAAATGTATAGTTTTGCTTATTTTTCAATAACATTGTACTGATTTTCAGACTCCTAACCAAGCCCCATAGTGTCAGATGTATACATGCATTTACAGACTACTGCTGGCTCCTGTTTATGATATAGGTCTTTTTATATGCAGGGAAGGGGGGGGGGGGATCTGCTCTTCTTTTTTTCCCAGCCCCTTACATTGGGTATCCCAGCCAAACCTCATCAACAGTGCTAAACTGGAAGCTTCTAAGTAAGGTTTTAAAAGTTTTTATACTGGATTTTTAGATCAGCATCTGTACATATTGTTCTTTATATTAGTGTCTATTACATGCAGTTATATGAAAATGAGTGCATACTGTCCCTTTAAGAAAATCTTTACTAGCAGAATCATCATTTGAAAACTGCTCAGAAAGATTATCTAGCCAAACAGAAGAAGCCACAGCCACACATGCAATGCTAGCAGTAGCCCTAAAAAGAAAACCTGATTGGTGAAAAGCCCTCCTATGAAATGATTCAAATTTCCTATTCATAGGATCCTTATATGAAATGTCTTTCAAAGGAATAGTAGTACGCCTAGCCAGAGTAGAAATATCCCACTCTACTTTAGGAAATGTCTCCCAAATCTCAATATTAGAGACAAAGGGGTTAATTTATTAATGTGCGAGCGGACATGATATGGGGTGTCAATCAACCCAATCATATTCGATCAGGTTGATTTCTGTCCGCCGCCTCAGAGCAGGCAGACAAGTTATGGAGCAGCGGTCTTTAGAGATGTGCATTGAGGGACGATGTCCCTTTGACCAAGGGAGTCATTGGCACCATGTCACTCCCCAGGTGGTGGGATCTCTTCACCTACAGCTACATGACTTTTTAACTGCCACAGCAATACACCCAATTGGAATGCAAGCTTCTGGCTTTAACTTTTTTTTTTACACAGCAGGGAGAATACTTACTAATGAAGATTTATTGACATTACTATCTTCATCCCAGCAACAACAGGAGAGGTCATCTACCATCTTCCAGAAGAAGTATTAACAAAAAAAGCAAGAGAGTGCTAACCTGACACATAGAGTGCACTCAGTAACCTAATAGCACACTCAAACTGAAAAAGGAAACATACCACGTAAACAACGAGATTAAATGTACTAAAAGCAAGGAAAAAAACCTGAAAGCAAAAAAAAAAAAAAAACGCCATGCATTATACCGATCGGCCAAAGTACTCTAACCCGACTTGCCAATGTGCTCAAACCCAGCAAACCAAAAAACAAGGTAAACAAGAATCAGCAGTGGAAATCACACTTTTAGTGGAGTGGGAAACATTAGTACTAAAAAGTTAATTGTAAATTGGTCTCTCTATGTATTTGTGTATACAGATAGAGATGAGTAAGCCATGGGGGCCTATTTAACAAATGTCTGCCCGACATGATCCGATCAGCGGATCATGTCCGACAGACATCGCTGAATGCGAAGAACAATACACTCTCCGCATTCAGCATTGCACCAGCAGCTCTTGTGAACTGCTGGTGCAACACCTCCCCCTGCAGATTCACGGCCAATCAGCAGGGGGTGTCAATGAACCTGATCGTATTCGATTGGGTTGATTTCACGCGATCTCTGTCTGCCTGCTCAGAGCAGTCGGACAGGATATGGAGCAGTAGTGGTCTTTAGACCGCTGCTTTATAACTGGTGTTTCTGGCGAGTCTGAAGACTAGCCAGAAACACAGCCCTTCAAGCTCCATATGGAGCTTGATAAATGGGCCCCATGTGGTATAGAAATAAAAATAAGGTAAAGTGGTCTGTTCTCCTTATAAACTTAGCCCATTTGGATGTATTATGTTTTCAGAAAGCAACAAATGCTATTTCATATGCAAAATAAACCTAATGGAGACATTTCCTATACATTTAATATTCTGTCGCTTGTATTAGTCATTGAAAAGACATTTAGGCAAAAACAAATTTACACTATACTGTCCCATTAAAATAGCCATTTTTGTAACTACTAGCCTAAAACATACCTTGCTTATTTAGGGCTCATAACAAAATATACTTTGCTCACTGACATTAAAAGATCTCTGTTTCCTGCAGTGACACATTATCAGTAAAATGTCATTTTTTGATCAACTGACCTGAATTCAACAGCTTTGTAGTGGAAATATTTCAGGTCAGGCTTGAGATAATAATTTAATGAAAGATAGACAATGCTTTGTAGTAGTGCAGTACTGTGGTTCTTTATTTAATGTGCTTATTTCTTTTTATTTAAAGAGACAATACGTTTTAATTCCTCCAAAAGGGGTTGACTTCAATCTATTTGTGAAAAAGCTCTTGGAAAGGTCTTTTTGTGTGTTAATTAACATGTTTTTGAAATAGAATCTGGGGAGTCACCTGAAACTCACAGATTAAATAGCCTATTCACATTATTTAACCCCTTAATGACCACAATGTACACTGTATGTCACTGGTCGTTAAGGTTTTTTTCAGGACATAATAGCACAAGTCTAGCAAGAACACGCTATTAATGCCCTCCCTCCAGCAGGCTTTGTGGAATAGAGCAGTCTTAACGCTGGTGGCAAGACTGCGCTATAAAACAATCCAGTCCCTAAAAAAGGCCAGCGACATACAGGGTATGTCGCTGGTCCTTAAGGGGTTAAGGTTACTATAAAAGTCACTGTGGAAAGGAAATACTCATTCTCATATGTGAGATTAACTTATTGCAATCTGATATACATCCTCAACACTGATTAGCCATCTACATGCCATTTGTATCTTAACATGATGGGCATACAATCATATAGTCATATCAACATCTACATATTGCGTGTAGCAATGTCTTAAATAAATTGTTTTATTATAAGTCACACTTGCACTGTTGTGATTGCCATTAATAGTACAGGTGTCTTCATAACCTAGTTTTAAAATGGGATTGCACAACTTTGAGTTTCCTAGAAACCTTTTGCAATCCGTTTCCATCCATGCCACTGCTAAACCATCTGAATGACAATTGTATGTTAGTATGAAGGGTATACTGGGTCCCATTTTTCATTGCTATATTGTCACTTTAAATCTTTAAAATGATTTTTTTTTTTTTTTACATTATTTATTTTTGATGTTTGTTAAAGCACCATTTCTGATTTGGCGTGATCTTAAAACAAGATTATGGGTTTCTATTGAATGGACTTTTGATATCTTCTTATACTAGATTTTAACAGTAATGTAACTGATTATCATGAACCAGCTACATTGCAACATTATATCTACATAAGATATGTTCAAATTAGATTGTTCCTTTGTTACATGGTTTCTATAATGGACGCGCATTCATGCAAGTAAAGTCCAAACGGGCTCATGATAGTTTCAAAGTGCTTTTGCCTACATTAAAGGGACACTCAGGTTTTATTAAATTTTCATTATTCAGATACAGCATGTAATTTTAAACAACTTTCCAATTTACTTCCATTAAAAATAATGTGCACAGTCTTTTTACATTCAAGAAGGCATGTTCCATTTTATAAGTTCAATAATGAAGGTGCAAGTACTTTGAAAAACACTCTCACAAAGATGTCTTCTATTTAAAGCTGTTCATAAAGGCGCAATTTTGTTTAAACATCTTCTTCTGCACAGATAAAATGGTGCTGTGTCACACTCTATGGGACCGATTTATCAAGTGTCTCTCTACATACGCTGTTGGCATTTAACATTGCACAAGCAGTTCTAGTGAACTGCTCGTGCAATGCTGCCCCTTACTTATTCGCAGCCAATCAACCACTAGCAGGGGCTTTAAATCAACCGTATCATATACGATCGGGCGGTTTGATGTCCTCAGCCTCAGAGGAGGTGTACGAGTTAAGGAGCAGAGGTCTTAAGACCGCTGCTTCTTAACTGCTGTTTTTGGCGAGCCTGAAGACTCGCATGGAAACAGATGCATTGGGGCCGATTGACAGATTGTGAAATCGGCCCCTTAAGGGTCAGTACTTTTAAAATCCCGTAAATGAAGAAATCATGATTCCTTTAAATAGAAACCCAAAGGCACCATATTGCTTACATATCACTTCAAAATGTAAACTTTGTTTAACAATCATTAATAACAATACCTGTCAACGATTAAAGGTGGCAATAAAGTGATTCCAACCATGGCATTATACAATTGCATTTAGATTGTTTAGCAGTAAGGCAGATACAAATGGATTGCAATAGGTTTGCCATTGCCATATTTTAGTATATATTAATTTTATGTTAGTTAAAATAAGCTGGCAAGATAAATCAGTGAAACCAGCTTGCGTAAACTGCTTACAAAATTTTAAAAGACTGGTGAGAGAGATTCAGACAAACCATGGGAACTTCTCTGTTCAGCCCAGGGAACTGCACTGTCCCTCCCACTTTCTGAAGCTGTCAGTTTTAGTTTGCAATGCAGCAAATACAAATAACAAAAGTTACACATAAATATACAAAGCATGATCCTAATTTGTTAAAGTAACATAGAAACTTTCTAAACATAATCATAAATTATAATCTTTGAAATTATAAAAGGGAAAGTGGAAAGGTTAAATGCAATATTACTGAAAGGACCCAGTCGGAAATGTAAAGTAATCTAAAATACAAAGCACAAAGTGTAAGTGTAACAAAACTCACATATCATGCAGTGCTCTAATGCACTGGGCTTATCTCTCCTTCACATACAGAAATGAGAGAGATCTTGCAGTGCTGGAGAGTTTCATACCTTTTTCTTTTTAGCATTCAGTGAGGTCAGCCCCTGTAAGGTCTGAACTGCAATTTCTCTCCAAGCTGGAGAATCCTTTGAATATCAGTGCCTAGGTGAGTTCAGGAGCATGCATGTGTCCTTAGCCATCTGGCAAAAGTGTTTGCAAAAATATTTAAAACAAAAACAGCTGCCATTGAAAAATCTGTAGCATCATATGGCAGCTGTGTTTGCAACTATGTATAACATTGTTAAAAACATTGTTGCAAACACTGCTGCCAGATGGCTTAGGACACGTGCACACTCCTGAGCTCACCTAAAATTTCTCTTTAACAAAGGACACAAAGAGAACTAAGCAAAATTGATAACAGAAGTAAATTGGAAATCTGTTTAAAATGTCATGCTCTATCCAATTAATTTAAGTTGACTTTACCATTTTTTGAAGGGACATACAAGTAAAAATAAAGCTTTTATGATTAAGATAGAGCATGTAATTCAAGACCCTTTTTATATTCTGTTATTAAATTTGATGTTATCCTTTTTTAAAAAGCATATATCCTCTGCAGCAGCAATGCCCTACTGGGATACTGCCTGATGAAACAGCCAGTCTGTGAGGCTGAGAAACCGGTTGCATTGTGTTCTTTTTAATTTTGACCTCATGTTGGTCTTTTAATAAAAGTTTTTAAACTTTTACACACTACTTGGAATCATTTTTTGTTAAAGGACGAACCTTCATCTGAGGTTTACAACTGTGTGTCATCCTGAGTGTTCCTGCATTTGGGAGGTGAGCCTGATGAACGGCTCTGACAGTTCAGTCTGTCTATGATCGCCATCTATTGGTGATTATTAAATGTGAGTAGTATTGCACATTTAAATCTTTAACACAAACTTGTGATATTGGTATACGCTATCTGGCACCCCTATCCTTTGTTTGCCTACTGGGAATTTGCTAGTGATTGGTAGCTACAGATATTTGTCTCTTGGGGGATATCTATTAATCCGTCAACCACAAATACGCCGGAATTCCACAGTGTAATTGTTGCGATCTTGATCCGACCTAGTTATCAAAGCCTACAGACCGGCAAAAGTGGAAATCTGTGACGTAACATACGATCCGCCGGTCTCAATCCGACGCAGATCGATGCTTACGTCATTACAGATGCTCCGAATACACATTCGGCTCTATTTGACATTTTTTCAAAGTTATCAAATAGTTAACAGGTACGCTTTTCCGGCCCAGCGTACCTGGTTTTAAATCCGCCACCCTGGAGGGCGCGGATGCCATAGGAATCAATTGGAGCCTGAAAGCACCGAAAGATTATGTTTGATGCTGCCAGATATCCCATTGATTTATATGGTAGAAAACAAGTAACGTTTACACCTAACACCCTAACATAAGCCAAGAGTCTAAACACCCCTAATATGCCGCCCGAAATCGCTGCAACCTAAATAAAATTTATTAAACCCTATTCTGCAGCTCCCGACCCCGCCGCAACCAAAATAAAAGTATTAACCCCTATCCCGTTGCTCATGGACCCCGCCACCACTAAATAAACATATTAACCCCTAAACCTCTGGCCTCCCATATCACTACCACTAACTAAACCTATTAACCTCTAAACCGCCAGCCCCCCACATCGCCATAAACTAAATTAACTATTAACCCCTACACCTAACAACCCACTAACTTTAAATTAAAATTACAACATCCCTATCTTAAAATAAATTTAAACTTACCTGTAGAATTAAAATAAACTACTAAAACTACTAATTACGTATTAAAAAAAACCTAACCCTACTCAAATTATTTAAAGGGCCACTAAACCCAAAATCTTTCTTTCATGATTCAGATAGAACATACAAATTTAAACAACATTACAATTTACTTTTATTATTTATTTGGCTTTATTTTTTAGATATCCTTATTTGAAGAAAAAGCAATGCACATGGGTGAGCCAATCACATGAGGCTTCTATGTGCAGCAACCAATCAGCAGCTACTGAGCATATCTAGATATGCTTTTCATCAAAGAATATCAAGAGAATAAAACAAATTAGATAATAGAAGTAAATTAGAAAGATGTTGTAATGTAAAATTGCATTCTCTTTCTAAATCATAAAAGAAAAAATGTGGGTTTCATGTCCCTTTAAATATACTATTTAACCTTATTAAAAATGACTAAATTACAAAAAAAAATAAACCCTAAGTTACAAAAAATAAAAAACACTAAAATACGGGGGGAAAAAAACCTTATCAAAAATAAAAAAGAATTACACCTAATCTAATAGCCCTATCAAAATAAAAAAGCCCCCCAAAATAAAAAAACCCTAGTCTACAATAAACTACCAATGGCCCCCAAAGAAATCAGCTCTTTAACCTGTAAAAAAAATACAAACACCCCCCAACAGTAAAACCCACCACCCAACCAATCAATCCCCCAAATAAAATCCATATCTAAAATAACCTAAGCTCCCCATTGCCCTGAAAAGGGCATTTGTATGGGCATTGCCCTTAAAGGGCATTTAGCTCTTTTACCTGCCTATACCCTACTCTAAAAATAAAACCCACCCAAAAAACCCTTAAATAAACCTAACACTACCCCCCGACGATCCACTTACAGTTATTGAAGTCCTACTTGAAGGATCCATCCAGCCGGCAAGAAGTCTTCATCTGGGCGGCCTCTTCCATCTTCATCCAGCCGGCGAAGTCTTCATCCAGACGGCATCTTCTATCTTCATCCATCCGGCGCAGAGCGGGTCCATCCTGAAGATATCCGGTGCAGAGCTCCTCTTCAATATGGTCGCCGTCGTAAACTGGAACTTGAATGCAAGTGACGTCATCCAAGATGGCGTCCCTTGCATTCCTATTTTCTGAAAGGTTCCATTCAGCCAATAGGATTAGAGCTGCTAAAATCCTATTGACTGTTCCAATCAACCTTTTTAGGGCAATTGGGAGCTTAGGTTATTTTGGATATGGTTTTTATTTGGGAGGGTTGGTTGATTGGGTGGTGGGTTTAACTGTTGGGGGGGGTGTTTGTAATTTTTTTACAGGTAAAAGAGCTGATTTCTTTGGGGCAATGCCCCACAAAAGGCCCCTTTAAGTATTGTAGGCTAGGTTTTTTTTTTTATTTTGGAGGGCTTTTTTATTTTGATAGGGCTATTAGATTAGGTGTAATTCTGATAATGTGTTTTTTTTTCCGTAATTTAGTGTTTTTTATTTTTTATAACTTAGCGTTTATTTTTTTTTATAATTTAGTAATTTTTAATAAGGTTTAATAGTATATTTAAATAATTTGAGTAGGGTTCGTTTTTTTAAATATTTAATTTAAGTGTAGTATAATTGTTTGGGTAGGTTAATTAATAGTTTAAAAATTGTTTATTTTAATTCTTTAGGTAAGTTTAAATTTATTTGAAGATAGGGATGTGGTAATTTTAACTTAAAGTTAGCGGGTTGTTAGGTTTAGGGGTTAATAGCTTAATTTAGTTTATGGTGATGTGGGGGGCTGGCGGTTTAGGGGTTAATAGGTTTAGTTGGTGTTAGTGATTTGGGAGGCCAGAGGTTTAGGGGTTAATATGTTTACTTTGGGGCAGCGGGGTCCGGGAGCAGTGGGATAGGGGTTTACTAACTTTATTTAGTGGCGGCGGGTTCTGGGAGCGGCAGGATAGGAGTTACTAACTTTATTAATTGGCGGTGGGGATAGGGGTTAAACATTTTAGTATAGTGGCGGCATTTAGTGATAGGGTATAAATAAAGTTGTTAAAAAGCCGAATAGACGCAAGATTGATGACTGTTAGTTAACAACAGTCCAATGCTCATCGCCCCTTACTTGGTGCACGTCTTTTTGCCGGGTTTTTTTATAAATATGGAGATCGTATTCAGGTCCGCGGCCGCAATGTTAGGCGATGTTAGGCGAGAGTTGGTGCCGCCAAATTCAACAAAGTTGACGGCTTGATAGATATTCCCAATGACTCAACAGATGTGTTCAGCTCTCACTAGTGCATTGATGCTCTGGAGTTTACTTTAACTATGCATTTAATCCCTTTAAAGAGGTTAAACACAAGGTTATATGCAAGTTATAGTGCAATAATAAAATGATCTAACAAAGCATTGCCATTTTGCACTTTTATGTAGCTTTAAACACCTACAGTGCCCTAGATTTAGTATAACCCATTGGTGAAACTAAAATGGTTACCACAGTATCACAATAGGAAAATTGAGAAATTCACAACAATTTTTATCCACCCTTTGCAACAACCATATTATCACAGTAGCCTAATCTATTACATAAACTAAAAATGTGCATTAGGGTTTCAACTAAATTTTGCAGATTCGTTGAGTCATTTGATATAGGAACAGCCAAATATATTATTGAATGAAACAAATGAAAAACAAATGCTTGATGTAATCGATATGTTTATACGTTCATTCCCTTTGGCGCCAAAAAAGGTGCAGAAATTGTGACAAAGAATTATATTGTTTGGGGAATAAGGTCATGTGTTTGTAATGATGTACAGGGGGTCTTACCATTCATTTGTACCTCATTCCCTTTCCAATCCTGCTATAGTATTACTAAAGAATTAGGGACAGCCAGTCAGGCACTAAATGCTGGATTTTAGTCACACAGAAGTTGTATGTTCTTTTAACATTGACAAATAGGTTATTTTAATTGCTCAAATAACATAATTTAAGATTGTTGTTAATATTAGTTGTATATATTAGCTGTTCCCATTGGAAATAATAGTGACAAAATCTAATATTTGTCTTAACAGAATGCCTGCATGGTCAAAATTCAGTTGAACTGAATGTTTTAAAAAAAAAAACAGAAATAAATCTTTTGGACGAACCAACTTTTTCACTCGTACACCTTTACTTCTCTTCTCTACATATAAAATGTGTTTCACTGTGAAGGATACCAGCATCACAAAAAAAAAAAAATACAGTTTTGAGCGACATTGCTTATGAATGAATGGCCAGTAGAAACACAAAGCTTCACCAAAAGCCCTGGACCCCATCCAAGTTGGTCACCAAATATGATCCATCAGAAATAGATGTAAATACGGGGAAAAAGTCCAAAAGCTGTGGCACTTATGCTGACTTGCTGGCCAATAACATATGTAAAAAAGTTTAAACTTCATTTTATTGGGTCAAATACCATTAAAAGCATAAAAGGATAAGAGCTTTTATGCTATGGACCTTGCTTGTTCTTAAGTGCCCATGATTCTGTAAACTGTGTAATTATGACATAGGGACCGTTCATCACAATGTTTAACCCTGTAAAGTATCATTTGCGAGCTGCAGAGCAATGCTGATTCTGAGGGAAAACTTCTAATCACCTAGTCAGCAGTGGAAGTTGCATGTCATTTTTCTTCCATATTGGCCCTTAAAGCTTTTAAACGTGCAGACAGTCACTTGCTGTAGACTTGCTGTAGACCGATTTGGATGAGATTTGGGGATTTTGGTGAGGCTGTGTGTTTCTTCTGGTGAATAATTGATCAGCCATATGGATTGATACTGTTAGTGGTTAGTGCTTTCCACTATTATCTTATTTCAATATTGAGATACAGAACAAAGGATTACAAATGAAAAACACAACTCCCTCTATAATAAAACATCCCACTATATCCAGCACATGTGTAATACAATGAGTGCAACTCTGCTCAGGGGTGCACACTTTTTCAAATAGTAATAAATCAAAAGCAGCGACACTTCAATTATATAAAGCGACTTAACATTTTATTTAGCTACATAAACAAAAAACAAAAAAACATTTCAGGCTTCGCCCTTAATTATATTACATGTACCAAAAGTACAGATCCTACCATAAATACTCTAAAACCCACCACTAAAAAAATCAGGTGACTGCATGCCAAAAAACAAACAACTTTTCTCATTATTGTCAAAGCATCTTCAAAATACCCCCTCTGGACAGTTAACCAATATAAGTACAACATGATTTCAGTATATATCATTATCCCCTCCTTCACAGAAAAATTGACATATCGAAATTCTCATTCATATGTACAGTATAGGCATTTCCAATTTAAATATCCAGAATAGAATCTGTTTTAATAAAACGTTTCCTTTGTCTGCCCTTCTAAAGGTCGGTTCATGTTTTCTAACCTAAAGGGATACTGAACACAATTTTTTTTCTTTCGTGATTCAGATAGAGCATGCAATTTTAAGCAACTTTCTAATTTACTCCTATTATCAATTTGTCTTTGTTCTCTTGCTATCTTTATTTGAAAAAGAAACGCTGGACAGCACTTGTTTATTGGTGAATGAATTTATCCGCCAATCAGCAAGAACAACCCAGGTTGTTCACCAAAAATGGGCCGGCATCTAAACTTACATTCTTGCTTTTCAAATAAAGATACCAAGAGAATGTAGAACATTTGCTAATAGGAGTAAATTAGAAAGTTGCTTAAAATTGCATGCTCTATTTGAATCACAAAATAAAAAAATTTGGGTTCAGTGTCCCTTTAATTGTGAAATATTATGGCCCGCTTGTAAAAAAGGTTGTGTAATATGTAGCCAAATGTTAGGTTCTTTGGATATTTGGAGTGCTACAAATCCATCCATAAAACAGTCCACCCCAAAAACTTGAAAATAGTTAAAGAGAAAAAAATAAAAATGAGACAATCTAGTTTAGCTTTGATATAGTAAGAAAAGACCATAAGATGAGACACTTCACTGAATTATGAATTCTAGATGCTGCCTAAGTGTAGGTAAATTCTGACAATGCTTCTAGAACACACCAGAAAGCCTATAGCCATCCTCTGTAGACACATTTGGTTCTATCCTGTCAAACAAAAGTCAAATAGGATGAATTATCACCTGATCCGACAGTGCGGATCAGGTCCGACAGACCTCGCTGAATGCGGAGAGCAATACGCTCTCTGTATTCAGCATTGCACCAGCAGCTCACAAGAGCTGCTGGTGCAACGCCGCCCCCTGCAGACTCGCGGCCAATCAGCCATCAGCAGGGAGGTGTCAATCAACCCGATCTTACTCGATCGGGTTGTATTGTGGCGATTCCTGTCCACCTAATCAGAGCAGGCGGACAGGGTTATGGAGCAGCGGTCTTTAGACCACGGCTCCATAACCTGTGTTTCTGGCAACTCTGAAGACTCGCCAGAAACACAGGTCCTCAAGCTCCATATGGCGCTTGATAAATGGGCCTCAAAATGTGAAGACAGCAGCTTACTCACAGTTGTAGTGAACGTAGGAAGAAGATAGCTTCTATATTTCTCACAGATACAAAAATCAATCTACGGCACCACTTCTCATCATTAAAATTCTTAAACGTTTATTGAAACATACAGGCATCAAGGAAATCAAGCAACATTTCAGGAACACTTTCCCTTAATCATACTTATCATAAGGATGATTAAGGGTAAGTTCGCCCAAAATGTTGTTTTATCTGTTTTGTGCTTGTATGTTTCAATAAACTTTAAGGGCTAGATTACAAGTGGAGAGCTAAATATTTGCGCGCACGCAAACGGCCGATAATTAACCAGCCATTACAAGTGGCAATCAGCGCTCAGAAAATTATCCAGATAGCTGATCTCTGATTCATTTTCTAAAAGGGCCATCAAAATAGAGGGCACTATAGTTTTTTATACAACATTTTTTAATAAAAAACAACAGCACTAGGCAGTTTTTGGGGTCTACAGTTGCCACCCCAGTGGGAGTGCGGTGCCTTTACATTACGGTCTATGGGAACTGTGTGTTCCCTGTAAATATATATGTATATGCTTATATACATATATATATTTATGTGTTAATATGTGTATATACACATATTATCACATAAATATATATGTATGTATATATATACAGTATATATATATATATATATATATATATATATATATATATATATATATATATATATATATATATATATATATAGTGGAAAGAACGTCCACTAATGAACTTTTGGAAAAGATGGGGAAAGCGATGCTTTATTAATTTTGAACATGATCGCGTCTTTGTAAAGAGCCGGATTGGCAGCCTCATGACCATCTACAAATCAAGGCCAAATTCATAGATATCAAATATTGCTAATATAAATTTTTGCCCTTTAAAAAGTAAATAGAAATGAGAAAGTTGTTCATTTATAAAGCAGAGCCAATAAATTATTGGTAAATAAAATGCTAACTTTTGATAAACATAGCACACTGACTTTTCTGGCAACCAACTGCAATTGCTTTGTTGAATCTTCAGGAAGAAAATTCACAGATAAATGATTTTAGAAAAGTGATCTGATAAATGTGAATTATATTCCCAGGGGTCTTTTTAATCAAAACAAACCACTCCAGAACAATGTTAACTTTTATAGCTGTTTGGTATATTAAAAGACCATTAGCTGTACAAGCCTAAAGCCTTTAATTGACTTAACACTGTTATCGCTGGATGAGTCAATTCTACAGTGTGTTGCTATCCTCATTCACAGACCTGAATGAGTTAAATTAAGCCCACATTTAGGTACCACTGAGCATTTAAACGTTTTACGCAGCACGATCCTCACATCCCCCCAGAGTTTTCTACCAGTGTATTACTTTTAAATTAGCAAGGGGAAATTCTCCTTGTTGTAGCTGGACAGAAAACAGCTGTGATCATTAAAAAAGGAGAAACGGCTAAGTGGTTATTTAATTAACGCCATATAATTAACAGAGAATTTTAATAGTACTGTAGTCTTTGCAGAGAGGATGTACTTCCTGCAGTAAGGAATGCTAATTACATTTCTATTCATACATCTAAAGAATGCACCATATTTAATATATTATACCAGTACATAGCAAGGTTATGCATATGTACAGAATTATATAAATCTGGCCTATTATTTTTTTACATCTCAACTGAAATCATAAGTCCTTGAAAAGGTATGAATATCAATATTTAAATTATATATGTGCTAATTTTCAAACAGTTTTGATCTGCATGACTTTCTCTTATTAATTATAACCCATTATAAACTATTAGACTGAAAATCTCAACAGGTTAACTTTATAGCACTAAGTAGCAAAATGGTTAGAGGTGAAGTATTTAATTATTACGCCCACAAAGATTAAACATAATAATATATTTTAAATGAGAAATAAAGTAAGACAATTAACTCAGTTTTTCAGTGTGTAAGATTATTTATTTTTTATTTTGCTTATCATAGCACTAAAAAAAAAGATGGTGACTCTTGGAATTGATGAGCTGATGCCAGGGATTGGAGGAACATTGGTGTCCAGATTCTGAAGAGATGAAGGATGAAGAGATTTTTATAGGAAGCTACTGTATGATGAATTTCAGGACCATTCCCGCGGACAGGTCCTATGAAGAATCATGTCCTTCATAGAATGATCAGGATACTTAGGTCAGTAAAAACCCAGGGGTCATACCGGGGTTGACTAACCTTTCAGAGTTTAATCTTATGGAATATAGAGGTTTTGAAAAAAAGTGTTATAAAGTGTGACTGTAGGGAAACAAATTAAAATCTAGTGGTTTTATGGAAGGTTATGTGACCATAGTATTCACTAAATATTACAGGTTCCTTACATTATACCTTGAGACACTTAAACCTTAAACCTAAATCAAGTGTAGAGGCAAATTCACATGAAATACGTGCTTTGACTATTTAAAAAATTTCAGATCACATACAGCTAGATTACGAGTTTTTGCGGGGCTAACAAGCAGTTTCAGTTCACCGCTCACCTACAGACAACGCTGGTATTATGGGCTTTTTTAAATCCGGCGTTAGCCACAAAACAGTGAGCGGAGAGCAAAATTTAGCTCCACATCTCACCTCAATACCAGTGCTGCTTACGATAGCGGTGAGCTGGCAAAACGTGCTCATGCACGATTTCGCCATAGGAATCAATGGGGCAGATTCAGCTGAAAAAAACCCTAACACCTGCAAAAAAGCAACGTTCAGCTCCTAACGCAGCCCCATTGATTACTATGGGAAAATACATTTATGTCTACACTTAACACCCTAACATGAACCCCGAGTCTAAACACCCCTAATCTTACACTTATTAACCCCTAATCTGCCGCCCCCGACATCATCGCCACCTGCATAATATTATTAACCCCTAATCTGCTGCTCCGGACACCGCCACCACCTACATTATACTTATTAACCCCTAATCTGATTCCCCCAGCATCGCCGAACCCTACATTATATTTATTAACCCCTAATCTGCCGCCCCCAATGTCACTGCAACCTAACTACATTTATTAACCCCTAATCTGCCGCCCACAACGTAGCCACCACTATAATAAATATATTAACCCCTAAACCTTAGTCTAACCCTAACCCTAACATCCCCCTAATTTAAATTTAAATTTAAAATAATCTAAATAAAATTACTACAATTAACTAAATTATTCCTATTTAAAACTATATACTTGGCTACAAAATAAACCCTAAGCTAGCTACAATATAACTAATAGTTACATTGTATCTAGCTTAGGTTTTATTTTTATTTTACAGGCAACTTTGTATTTATTTTAACTAGGTAGAATAGTTATTAAATAGTTATTAACTATTTAACAGCTACCTAGCTAAAATAAGTACAAATTTACCTGTAAAATAAAACCTAACCTATGTTACAATCAGCTTGATTGGATCAGCCAATAGGATTTTTTCTACCTTAATTCCGATTGGCTGATAGAATTCTATCAGCCAATCAGAATTGGACGCCATCTTGGATAACTTCACTTAAAGGTACCGTCATTTAGTGTTAGTCGTCTGAAAGAAGAGGATGCTCTGCGTCGGATGTCTTAAAGATGGACCCGCTCCGCTCCGGATGGATGAAGATAGAAGATGCCACCTGGATGAAGACTTCTGGCCATCTGGAGGACCACTTCTGCCCGGATAAGATGAAGACTTCGGACCATCTGGAGGACCACTTCTGCCCGGTTGGGTGAAGACATCTCAAGGTAGGGTGATCTTCAGGGGGTTAGTGTTAGGTTTTATTAAGGGGGGGTTGGTGGGTTTTAGAGTAGGGTTGGGTGTGTGGGTGGTGGGTTTTAATGTTGGGGGTATTGTATTTTTTGTTTACAGGTAAAAGAGCTGATTACTTTGGGGCAATGCCCCGCAAAAAGCCATTTTAAGGCTATTTGTAATTTAGTATAGGGTAGGATTTTTTATTATTTTGGGGGGCTTTTTTATTTTATTAGGGGGACTAGATTAGGTGTAATTAGTTTAAATTTTTTTTAATTATTTTATTATTTTCTGTAATTTAGTGTGTTTTTTGTTCCGTACTTTAGTTTATTTAATTTAATTGTAATTAATTGTAGTTAATGTAGTTAATTTTTTTAATGATAGTGTAGTGTTAGGTTTAATTGTAACATAGGTTAGGTTTTATTTTACAGGTATGTTTGTACTTATTTTAGCTAGGTAGCTATTAAATAGTTAATAACTATTTAATAACTATTGTACCTAGTTAAAATAAATACAAAGTTGGCTGTAAAATAAAAATAAACCCTAAGCTAGATACAATGTAACTATTAGTTATATTGTAGCTAGCTTAGGGTTTATTGTATAGGTAAGTATTTAGTTTTAAATAGGAATACTTTAGTTAATTGTAGTAATTTTATTTAGATTATTTTAAATTATATTTAAGTTAGGGGTGTTAGGGTTAGACTTAGGTTTAGGGGTTAATACATTTAATATAGTTGTGGCGATGTTGGGGGAGGTAGATTAGGGGTTAATAAATGTAGGCAGGTGTCGGCGATGTTAGGGACGGCAGATTAGGGGTTAATAAAATTGAACTAATGTTTGCGAGGCGGGAGTGCGGCGGGTTAGGGGTTAATATAGTTATTGAAGTGGCGGCAATGTCCGGTCGGCAGATTAGGGGTTAAAACATTTATTTAAGTGTTTGCGATGTGGGGGGGGGCTCGGTTTAGGGGTTAATAGGTAGTTTATGGGTGTTAGTGTACTTTTTAGCACTTTAGTTAAGAGTTTTATGTTACAGCGTTAGCCCATAAAACTCTTAACTACTGACTTTTAAATGCAGTAGGAGTCTTGACAGGAGAGGCTCTACCGCTCACTTTTTCCAAGACTCGTAATACCGGCGTTAGGAAAATCCCATTAAAAAGATAGGATATGCAATTAACGTAAGTGGATTTGCGGTATGCTCGAGTGGCAGAAAAAAAGTGAGCGGTACACTTGTACCTGCCAGACTCGTAATACCAGCGGCCGTTAAAAAGCAGCGTTGGGACCTCTGAACGCTGCTTTTTAAGGCTAACGCAAAACTTGTAATCTAGCCGATAATTTCCTTTAGAAATTCCTTCTATTAGATTGTAAGCTCTTTGACATAGGTCTATCTTTATACTCATAGATTGAAAGATCTTTGATATTGGGTGTCCCATTAAGCAGTAAAACCCAAATAAACCATGTAAGGTTTGTGGTAGCAATTGGCTGGAAAACGGTTGTATAAAACTTAGTCCTTTATTCAAAACATCTTAATAAAAACAGATGGTCAAAAAGTAAAAAACAATGAGAGCGCAAAAGCACCTAGGGATAGGCCAGCTTACGCGTTTCGGCTTCAAGCCATAATCATAGCATGCTTTTTTTTTCCCCGACCTAGTTTTGTGGGGTGTTAAGGTATTATTTTTGCACATTTGCTTCATCATCTTGTTATCCATTGCTGAAGAAACAGCATTGCAGTTCTGCAAGCTAGCTGAACACATCTAGTTAGCCAATTACAAGAGATAAATGTATGCAGGCACCAATCAGCAGCTAGCTCCCACTAGTATAGGATATGTGTGTCTTCTTTTTCAACAAGGCATACCAAGATAACAAAGCACATTTGAAAATCGAAGTGAATTTAATGTGTCTTAATATTACATGCTCTATCTAATTCATGCAAGTTTAATTTTGACTTTCCTATTTCTTTAAGGTTCATTTTTAATTTTGTTATTGTGTTTTATAGCTTCTTAGGAAAGGGCCCCCCTTTAAACATCTAGATTGCAAGCTTCTTAAACTGAAATGGTACAATAAAAAGGTTATTGTTCATGAGACAGATCAATTTTTAAACATACTAAGTTTTTGCCTGAAAAAAATAATGCTCTCTGGCTTATATATACTTCCTACTAATGCTAATTGACTAATAGATCATTATCGACAATGTTCATTGAGATGGTTACTCCCTGCTAAAACTAATGTTTAAATGCTTATAGAAGTTGTATAATGAAACCATTTGACTTAAATGGGAAACTGTACTCAACATTTTCAATAACAATAGTTTTTGAAAATCTTGAGTGTAGTTTCCCTTTAAAGTCAAGTTCTCGCATTATATAACTTCTATGGACAATAGGAGTTAACCAGTCCACTGCTATCTACATTTCATCTATATGACTCCTATAAACATATTACAAATTCAATTGCTAAGTGGCACTGCATCTTTAGATTACATCTTCCAAACAATTTACTTACAGAACACAGCTTTTTGCTTCTCCAATCACTTAGACAGGGTGATTCTGAGGCAGCTAAAAATAACTTGATTAAAGATCAGCTAGTGCTGTAAGTCTAACGTTTCAGACAATGAAGCATAAGGATTAGGAAAGCAGTTCATAATATATTCGCCGTCACTAAACCTTCCAGTTCTTTATTAATATGTTCAGCAACAAAGAGACTCAGTTTGCATTATCCATTCATTTTGCACATTTCCTACAGCCCGGCATCTTCCCAGGCTGATGCAGATGTCAAACTGCAGGATTGATTTTCTGTTTATGCATTTTCGGTTCACTTGTTGAAAGATAATTCAGGTCGGGCAAGAGGTACCAGAGAACATCGACACAGAAAAAAGGAAAACTTAAGCTTTAGAAGAGCTGTCATCTTTAAAATAGGACAAGGAACCAGAATTATTGTAGAGGAGGAATGAGAAGACAGATTAGCTTAAAGAAAGGGCTGTATCTTACTGGGACAGCATCCGAGTATAAGTAGGTTTCAAGAAGTAACTGATGCATAAATATAGACATGAAGCTGTTCTGAATACAAACAATCCAGTTGAAGGAATACTAAACCCAATTTTTTTTATTTCATGGTTCAAATAGAGCATGCAATTTTAAGTAACGTTCTAATTTACTCCGATTATCACATTTTCTTCGTTCTTTTGCTATCTTTATTTGAAAAAGAAGGCATCTAAGCTAAGTAACGCCAACTTTGGTTCATAACCCTGGACAGCACTTGTTGTTTTGGTGGGTTCATTTAGCCACCAATCAGCAAGCACAACCCAGGTTGTGAACCAAAAACGGGCCAGCTTCTAAATTTACATTATTGCTTTTCAAATAAAGATAGCAAGAGAATAAATATAATAATAGGAGTAAATTAGAAACATGCTTAAAACTGTATGTTCTATTTGAATCATGAAAGAAAAATAAATAGCTTTAATATCCCTTTAACTATCATTAAAATTTACATTTGTTTTCATTAAAATGAAAAGAATATCCAAATTTTCATCGCAAATTTGCCTTCATGACAAATTCACATCTCTAATATTCACCCTTACTTTAGCCCATCATTGACTATTGCACTAAAATTTCCTCATCTCTTGGGTTCAGTGTTCCTCTAAGTATGTAACAATTGAACAGGGTATATAGTATGTTCACTAAATATGTACAGCACTGAACAATTCACTTAGGACAAATTATTCTGAACGAATATTTAGAAAAATCGTTTTTTCTAAATATTGGTGCTCTGAATTTTTTAGTATTCAGTTAATTTTAAACTTACAGGGATACTAAACCCACATTTTTTTCTTTCATGATTTGGATAGATCATGCAATTTTAAGCAACTTTCTAATTTACTCATATTATCAATTTTTCTTTGTTCTCTTGATATCTTTATTTGAAAAAGCCGGGCTATTTTATGTTCAGCACCTGGGTTACGCTTTTTGATTGGATTGCTAAATGTAGCCATTAATCAACAAGCGCTATCTATGGTGTTGAACCAAAAATGGGCCGGCTACAAAGCTTTCATTCCTGCTTTTTCAAATAAGGGTAACAAGGGAATGAAGAAAAAATGCTAAAAGTGATAATAGGAGTACATTAGAAAGTTGCTTAAAATTGCATTCTCTATCCGAAACATGAATGAAAACATTTAGGTATACTATCACTTTAAAAATCGTTAAAATTTTCATTTTTTTGTCTCATTAAAATGAAAAGAATATCCAAATTTTCATCACAAATTTGCATTCATGACAAGCCAAATGCACTTCTCTAATATTCCCTCTTACTTTAGCCTATCGTATAGACTATTGCACTAAGGTTTCCTCATCTCTTGAGATGTACCTGGAGGCATGCTCAGTTGAATATTATTTTACCAGGAATAGCCATTGGCATGCATTTTAGTTTTTGTTACCCATGAAAGAGTTTGTAATAAATATTTTCCCATATCAGAAAGGAGTAATTTTACTCAGTAAGGAAGATGGATAAAGGATTTGAAATATACATAAAGCATATAGGACATTATGGCCTAGATTAAAAGTGGGGCGCAAAAAAAATTAGCACTATTGAGTGCTAATTCTGCTCAACTTAAATCAATAGTACTCTGGAAATTGGATTGCAAAGCCGTGCTAAATCCCTCACCTAATAGACTTCTATGGGGCCTGCTACAAAACATAGGTCCTGGCTTTCGCTCGAGTACACACCTGAAGGTACCCTAAGCTAGACATAAGGGAGGTGGTGACGGGGAATATAAACTATGCTATACAGAAGCACAGTGGATATTCACACTCAATACCAGACACCCACTCGGTATAAATATGGAAGCTGACGTCAATTTGTTCATTTGATATGTCATCCTTGTGTTTCATATTCATATATATATATATATATATATATATATATATATATATGTTCTTTATCTCCAAGCCCTAATGCAATATCACTTTATGTGGTTATAGTATAAGCAAGCGATAATTTGGAATTTTACTGATTACTGTTGTATTGTATTAGCTTCTCTCATGTTATAAAAATGCGTATTTAACCTCTTAATATAAACAGGAAGGGTTAACATCACATATGTTTGAAATTTGATTTGAGTATCTGCCTTTAAAAGGCGTATCCAGTGTGTGTAATCAACAGCAGTGAACAAGTGTGGAGGCCCCACACGAAACATGTTTGCCGTTCTTTGCATTACTGGATCTCTGTTCCTGATTTTGTGAGCTGTGTCTCACGCTTTTGGTTTTATGTTACACTATCTTCAATAAAGACTTTGCTACATTTTTATTTGGAGTCTCTGTGCTTTCATGAAGAGGAGTTGCTACGGATCTTTTCCTTTCATCTGTGATTCTGTTTGCCGTTCTAACGAGGACGCTGTCTGATTGCACCCTCGTTCTGGAGCAGGCTACTAGCTGACGTGTGCACATGCCGAAGATACGCTGCCGTGGATGTCGTGGAGTTGGTGAGCACGGTGAGATGTGTGTTTGTTGTGTTAAAAAAATAGTAGAAATAGTTTTGTTCATCACTCAGTATAAAAACAAAATTGATGCTTACATCATAAATTAATTTATTTTATGGTGGTAAGACTCCATGATCCATTACTCTTGGCCACTGGAAGGAGGCAAAGATTCCCAAAACTCTGAGTACTTAATCCCTCCCACCTGTTTGGTATACTAGTCTTATATATAGCCAAGCAAGGAGAAGTAGAAAGGTAGGAATGTACAAAGCAGGGAAAATGAAGTGCAAGCTAGAACAGCCATTATAAAAAATGTAATTGAATAAAATTGGTCCAAGCTCTTGGACTCTCACCACCATGAAATAAATGAATGTATAAGGTATGCATGCATTTTGTTTTCTTTCATAAGATTGTGAGAATCCACAATACATTACTCCTGGGAATGCACAAGCTGTGGAGTACACAAATCATTTTTAGTGGGGTAAAAAATTTTTTTTGAAAACGCAGGTACCTAATTTCTAGACCTGTTGCTGGAGGACTATAATAGAAACCTCATTTTATAATGCCTAGACAATTGAGAATGATCTTGTAGAATTAACTGTAATGCATTTTGGGGGAGACTTTCCCACCTCCACGTAAGCATTGTGATTTTTTCGTGGACACGAGAAACAAATGAGAGGATTATGCTAAATTCTTTGTAGAATGAAAATACATTTTTAAAGGGACAAAAAACCCAAAATTTTTCTTTCATGATTGAGAAAGAGCATGCAATTTTAAACAACGTTATAATTTACTTCTATTATCTATTTTACTTTATTCTCTTGATATTCTTTGCTGAAAAGCATTTCCAGATAGGCTTAGTAGCTGCTGATTGGTGGCTGCACATAGATGCATCTTGTTGTGATTGGCTCACTCATGTACATTGATATTTCTTCAGCAAAGGATATCTAAATAATGAAGCAAATTAAATCATAGAAGTATATTAGAAAGTTGTTTAAAATAGTATTCTCTACCTAAAACATGAAATAATTTTTTGGGGTTTAGTGCTCCTTTAAGGCTGTCAATACATTTAAATTATGTTGTAGCCTTTCTTCTTGAATTCTGAACATTAAGACAAAGAGAAGGAACTACTATTTCCTGATTGATGATATCAGAAGAAGCCATCTTAGATAAAAAGTAAATTTTAGATACCCAAACTACTTTGTCCTGGTAAAAAAGTACACAGTTCAGGAACTCTTCTGGCAGAAGATGTTGCTAAAAGAGACATTACTTTCCAGGACAGAAATTTAATTTCTAAACTGTGCATAAGGCTCAAGAGGAGAGTCCTGCAAAACTCTTAGAACCAAGTTAAGGTTCCAAGAAGAAATTGATTTAATCATTGATCTTGTCTTGAGTAAAGTTTAAACAATACTTTGAATTTCAGGAAGATTAGAAAGTTTCTTTTGATATAACACAAAAAAGCAGAACATTTACCTTTTTAAAGAACTAGCAGATAAAGCCTTACTAAGCCATATTGAAAAAAAATACAGGAATTCTAGCATCCTAAAAGAATCCCAGCTAAAACCCAGATCTTCACACCAGGAAAGAAATACTTCCCAAAATCTTGTTTTGATGTTTCTAGTTACATGCTTTCTAGCCTAAAATAGGTTGCAACAACAGCATCAGAAAAAAAAAATCTTTGTTTTACCTGTATAATCTAGACATTCACTCTCCAAGCCCTCAAATTGAGAGACTCAATGTCTTGGGTATTAGGTTGTGACTTAGTGGAGAAGACCATTAAGGATGACTGGACATCTGAACTAGATCTGCAAACCAAATTTTGCCTGGAGCAATCAGAATAACTTATGATAGCTCTAGGCTTATCCAAAATTGGCAACGGAAGCAGTGTGAGGAAACATGCAGCAAGACAAAATAGTCAGGGAGCTGCTAAAGCATCAATAAATTCTGCATGTGGATCCCTGGATTTTATAAAATATCTGGGAAATTTGATGATCAAACAAGAAGCCATCAGATCTATCTCTGGTAGACACCATTGATTTACAATATGATTGAAAAACATCCCTAAGAAAAAACCCTAGGATGAATAAATCAGAGGCTGAGCATATCACCCCTGGGAAATTAATTGCTAAAATTGAAATTGAACAGAGATTAATTTCTGCCCATGACAAAACTCAGGAAACTGCATTCATTGCTTTGGAATTGTAAGTTCTCCCTTGATGATTGAAATAAGTCACTGTTGGGAGATTGACTGAAAATAGGGATGTCTATTCTTTCAGGAGGAGCCAGTTCTGGAGGGCCCTGAAGAAAACACATAGTTCTTTTATATTTATTGGTAGCCTCAGCTAAATTGGGGACCAAACACCTTGTGCTCTTCTGGAACCCATACTGCCCTTCTAACCCAAAAGACTTGCATATGTTGTGATTAATACCCAGGCTTTATGAGCAAGGACTTCCCCAAAGATATAGAATAGAGATTTATTCACCATGACATGGATTGTATTATCCTTGAAATCCAAAAGAATTCTTTGGGAGAGTAAATATTAATCATTGCACTACTGATGTAGCAAGTAGAGCTGAAGAGATCTCAAGTGAAACTAAGCAAAGGGATAGCTTCTGATGCTACTATCATCAGACCTTACCCTTCCATGCACTGAGCTACTGTAGGATTGACATGAGAACTGTAGAGCTATACAAGCTGATAGAAGCTTTAAACTCCTTTGTTCCATTAAGAAAAGTCTCATAAACCGATTGAGTCAATAATCATTCCTAGTAAAGAGACTCTTGTCTGTGGAGAAATAGAGCTCTTTGGAACATTCATTCCCCAATCATGTTTGCAAAGAAACAACAATAGTTTATATTAATGAGATACAACTAAATGTAAAGATGGAGCCTGAACCAAGATATTGTCCAGGTATGAACCCACCAAAATACTTTGAGCCCTGTTGCAGACAGGATAGTTTCTAGATTATAGTCAAATCAAATGGAAGAGCAACAATCTGATAGTGTTTGTCCTAAAATGAAAACCTCAAAAGCTGGTAATAATCTTTGATGATAAGGATATGAAAGGTAAACATAATTCAAATCTATAATGGAAATATATTGTCCCTTCTGAACCAGAGGTAAAATAGTCAGAATTGTTTCCATCTTGGAAGTAGGAACCCTGAAAAACCTGTTAATCGTTTCAAATCTCGAATAGGCCTGTAACTGTCCTCTTTCTTCGAAACAATAAAAAATAAGATTTTTGTAGAAACCCTTGCCTTATTCCAACACAGCTACTGGGACTAACACTTCTAGAGTTTCAGGTCTGAAGCGGCATGAAAAAATAGGTATTTGCCTTTACAGTGACCTTTGGAACACAAAAGAAAAGAAACCTTACTCGAGTCGGATTTAATTTCGAGCCTACTTTGTATCTAAGGGATAATATATTTAGAACCTGAAGATCTTGAACAGACTATGATTAGATATCCTGATAAAGGTACAATCTACCTCTACCAGAAAATAATGTAGATCAGGAGTCGCACCTTCATGCAGATTTGGAAAGAGGAAGACAGCCTTTTTTGACTGATTAGCATTGCTCCATTTGGGATTGGACTTCCAGTTTCTGTGGAAAGTGGATTTTTGTTTCTTTGAGTAATGACAGGAACAAAAATGACTAATTGCTTTAATCTTTCCCTTTGACATCTTGGGGCATATTTATCAAGCTCCATATGGAGCTTGATGCCCCGTGTTTCCGGCGAGCCTTCAGGCTCACCGGAAACAGAAGTTATAAAGCAGTGGTCTAAAAGTGGTCTCCATAACCTGTCCACCTGCTCTGAGGCCGTGGACAGAAATCACCAGAAATCAACCAGATCGAATAGGATCGGGTTCATTGACACCCCCTGCTAGCGGCCAATTGGCCGCAAATCTGCAGGGGGTGGTATTGCACCAGCATTTCAGAATAACTGCCGGTGCAATGATAAATAAACTAATTTACAGAAAAAATGCCTGCAGATGAATAAAAATGGATACAAAATTAAAATAAGATATGCTAATATGTAAATAACAATCCTGCCATCTGAAATTAACCTAGGTGCACCTATTGGCTAGAAGACTTAGTAAGTCCAGTGACCAAATCCTGACTCATCAATGTACAGTCATATATGTGAATATGTCCAAAATGTGGATGTGTTCTAATCGTGTTGTAGTCCAAATTAGTGAAGTGGTGAAATCTCCAAAACTCCAAAAATGTTAATAAAAGTGCAAAAAGTCCAAATAAATCCAAAATGTGTTAAAAAAATCTGTTCAAAAATTGTAGTGGCAAAAATATCTACATATAAAATGTAAAAAATCCAAAAATTAAAAATTATAAATTATAAATAAAAAATAAAAAATAGTAATGGCCAAAAATGTGATAACTGTGAACAATCAAAATGTGTGAAAGAGAAGATAAGTCCTTAAAATGTGAAAAAATGTGAAGAAAATGTCTACTTGGAGCTTTGTGTATGGGATCCAAGAATGCTAATAGTTTCCTCAATGTGAAACTCTCCTTAGGTATGGGCTGGAGTTGTCGTGCCTGTATCTGTAAAAAACAACAAAAATAGTGCAATACAGCAGAAAACAGTTAGATAACAATGAAATAAGGCTTACCAGGCTGTCGACGCCTTTTGGCCCTCAAATAGGGCCTTTTTCAAGAGTCCAGGTGGCAAGGATCAAGTAATATTGGACTTTTGGGAATCTTTGCCTCCTCCTAATGGCCAGGAGTTGAATCCCAAAGTAATGAATTGTGGACTCTCACCACCTTATGAATTTTTAAAATAAATAAATATAAATATATATATATATATATATATATATATATATATATATACATACATATATATATATATATATATATATATATATATATATATATATATATATATATACATATATATATATACTTCAGGCACATTAATACAACACATAACCCTTGTAATTTGAGTGATGTTTAGTAGACTTGACAAAATATTAGTTTTGTCCTAAAGATTTTTTTCAACAATCAAAAATAGCTATTTTAAATGACGCAATGTAAAGGAGCTATTTATAAACAATTTAATACATCTCAGCAGGTAAAATGCTTCATTGAGAACACATTAAAGGAAATAAAATTTAAAGTGTTTTCTTTCAGGGGCACCACCCAGCTACAGGCTCAAGACTCTAATGGCTCAAAGAAACTTTAACATTTTATATATGTGTATATAGACATGTGCATATTTATTTATTTATTTATAAAATATTTTACCAGGAAAGATACATTGAGATTTCTCTCGTTTTCAAGTATGTCCTGGGACCACAAAACATTGCATTTATACAATAGGGTACAATAAAATACAAAAACAATAATAATACACAATATATGCAAACATTTAACATAGAGCAGGTACGAAATATTTAATCAACCATGACAGGAGCATTCTGTTTTGAGATATGTATAGAGGGATCTCTTAAAGGATTTTAGGCTTGGGGAAGTTTTTAAAGTGTAAGGGAGGTAATTATATAATTGTGGCGTTCTGTAGGAAAAGGAGGACCAAGCTGCTTTCTTTTTGTATTGAGGCAAGCTAAATAATGTACTGTTATTGGATCAGAGGTTATAGGAGGTGGGAATAGCAGGGGAGAGCATTCTGCTCAGGTAGGGTGGGAGCTTCCCAGAAAGGCTCTTAAACACAAGGCAGGAAAGATGGAGGGTGTGTCTGGATTCCAGCGTCAGCCAGTTTAGTTCTTTTAGCATGTCACAATGGTGGGTCCTGTAGTTACATTGTAGCACAAAGTGGCAGAACGAGTTTTACAATGTATTTAGTTTATTAAGGTGAGTTTGTGGAGCAGGTGCATATACTATGTCCCCATAATCCAAGATAGGCATCAGCATTTGCTGTACAATCTTTTTCTTTACTGTAGGGCTGAGGCAGGATTTGTTTCTGTACAGGGCACCTAGTTTTGGATAAAGTTTAGAGGCAAGTTTTTCTATGTGGAGGCCAAAAGATAGATTGGGGTCTAACAACATACCTAAGTATTTAAAAGAGTGGACTGCGGTCAGCGTGCAATTGGATTTTGTTTTGATGCGAAGATGGGAATATTTGTAATTTTTGTAATTTAGGTCCCGTTCCTAAGATCATTGTGACAGTTTTGTCAGTGTTTAGGAAGAGTTTGTTTTTCGAGATCCACTTTTCTACTTCTATGAACTGGTCTTGGAGCACTGCTTCAAGCTGCAGCAGATCAGATTTGTTTGCATAGATTACTGTGTCGTCTGCGTACATGTGTACAGTTGAGGATTTGCAGACATTTGGCAAATCATTTATAAATAATGTGAATAGTAGGGGGCGAGAATGGAACCTTGGGGAACACCACACGTGACTGGGAGAGGGAGGGAGTCACTGTTAGAAACAGAGACATATTGTGATCGATCCGATACATATGATTTAAACCAGGTTAACGGGCGATCAGCAATACCAGAGTTTTTTAGTTTGAGAAGTAGTATGTCGTGGTCCACTGTGTCAAAAGCCTTAGTAAAATCAAGGAAAATAGCTCCAGTTAGGACTCCTTGTTCCATGTCAGTTTGGATGTCGTTACAAACCTTTAGGAGGGCATATGGAATGAAATGAATGCAAAAAAATCCAATACTTTTTCTATTTCCTTTGCATTCCTTTGAAAACGCAAGACAAGAGGCCAGTGTATATATAGGAGTACCCTTACATTTTTTATGGCTGATTTTCAAATCAAAATTCAAAACAGCCAATAAAAAAATCTTTCATTCATGAATTGAATATGGATTTGAAAATCAGCCAATGGCAATGCAAGGTTGGTACCTTGCATTCATAATTCAGTGTGCAGTGGGTGACAACATAAAGAGGATGACGGTGACGGAAGATCAGAAGATGACAAGAATAGATGATAAGAAGATGCATCGGGCAGTGGAGATTGATAAAGACTTCCCAAGCGGGGCAATGGCAGAAGATGGCTGAAAATGGATCATTGGCAGCAGAATATGGATAAAAATAGAAGTGGTCCTCTGCCTCCCATGAAGATAGGCCCCCACCACCACCTCCTCCATGAATATGGGCCCCACGTGAAGAGGAGCACTGCAGTTAGCGATAACATAGGAGCCGTATTCAATTTTGGAGAGTAACATCTTTGGGGTTTAGCAGTAAGCTTTTTTTGGATGGGTGTTTTTTTTGTATAATAAGGTTGTTGTTTTTTTTTAATAAAAAGGCGCTGTGGTCACTTAAGGGCAATGCAATACCAAATGCCCTTATCAGGATAATTTTTAGAGCGTTTTTTTAGATAGGCTTTTTTGGGGGGATGGGGGGTTACTTTTATTGTAGAATGGGGTTGTATTTTTTGAGAAAAAGAGCTAAATCGCTTTAGGGCAATGACCTACAAAAAACCCTTAAGGGCTTTTGCTATAGTAACTTTTAGGGGCCAATTTATCAAGTGTTGTTTATCAAGATTGTTTTCACTGAATTAATTTTCAACAATATAACTGGCTTTTGCTGTATGATAATATAATTGTTGATGTATATGTTTAGAAATAAAGTTATAGAGGTGTATCCCTATATCAAAGTTATATAAGCAAACAAAGCTGTTAACCACGCTGGTCTCCAGGTCTTATAGGAGAACTTACTCACCCCTGCAACATAGAATCTTCAGTGATACCACCAAATTAGGTCTGTAGAGATTCCTTGGTTTGCCCTTGACTGAAGCTGCAGTCAGAGGTCACTTTGACATCCGAAGTATCCGTATCCCTTACGGGTTGAGAAATTGCTCAGCAAGCATCCACTGCTGCCTCCAGGTCGTCGCCTCTGTCCAGACTGAGCAGACGGCATACGGCTTCATTGAAATTACGTCAAACATGATGTAAGGAAGTGGGAGAGGTGAGGGTTTTCTTCTCCCTGTGTTTGGAGCTCACAGTGGAGAAGCGGGACTGAAGCGGGTGTATTTTATCAAGAAAAAAGGAAAGGAAGTCCCACTTTGTATAATAATAAAACGCTCACTTTATTGGTACAAAACTTAAAACCAAGGTAGGGTCCACAAACGAATGTAGCATAGCACCAAAAAATAGGCTTACATGTTTCAGCCCTAAGCAGTAATCATAGCCTAAGGTGCTACACTTGAAACAGTGTTTAAAAAAGGTGTATGTTAAACCTGATAGGTTAAAAATCCAATTGAAAAGAACGCCCTCTATAACATTCCAATCTAAATTAACCCCACATATGCAAACATGATTATTTACAAAAATTGCAGGAATATACAGATATTTAACCCTGAGCAAGCCAGAGCTCAGAATAGGAGAAAATATATAATTGCATGCAAATAAATAAATGCAAGGAACATCAAAATGCACAAACATTTAAAAGTATGAATACACATTATCGTATAGATTCTATATACAAAGTGATATGGAATCAAAAACATAGTAAAGCAGGTAAACAAAAACACAAGGAATATGATCTAAGAGACAAGCTATATTCTGTAATAATAATAAAAGGCAAAATAACAGTATAAATAGAATTATTACCAATAACACTAATAAAAAAAATAATATCAATGATAAAGATAATAATAAAATGACACTAGATGGGGTTGTGAAGTATACCAAGAGTATATTCATGCACAGCTATAACAATATATATATATATATATATATATATATATATATATAAATATAACATAATATAATGTGATAAATGATTGTGTGCAAAGAGAATAAATAAATAAATAACACTAAATATGGCACACAGTAAACATCCAGCTTAAAAACACACAGTACTGCATAAAGTTGGTTAGATTAAGTCAAGTCTGAGAATAAGACTCTAGTCTAGTGCTATATAGACTCTATATAGCACTAGAGTCTTATTCTCAGACTTGACTTAATCTAACCAACTTTATGCAGTACTGTGTGTTTTTTAAGTTGGATGTTTACTGTGTGCCATATTTAGTGTTATGGCCCTGGGGGACCCTTGTTCTAAGCTGGAATATCCAAAGTACCTCACGTTTGGCTAGTAATAAATCAATATCACCCCCTCTTTTTGGCACCATCACCTTTTAAATTGCTTCCCATCTGAATAAATTTAATTTACTATTGTGTTTAGTAACAAAGTGTTGGACAAGCGGAGTGGTAGCTTCCCCCTACTGATGGTGGAAATGTGTTCCCTGATGCGTGAGTTGATGTCTCTGGATGTGAGACCAACATATTGAATATTGCATTTGATGCAAGAGTGGGGCATCTTAGAAAGCATTTTCCAATATTACCCGCTGACGATCAATTAAAGGACATGGTCAAGGAAGGAGTATGGTGCTCCAAAAAGAAATGCCCCACTTTTGCATCTATCCTATCTCCCACACAATTGAGCCCTATCACAAGGCCTTAAAGTTCCTGGCTTAGACATACTGGTATGTTCAAGTGTGGTCACAGGAAATGTTACCCTGTGAATATGTACAGGTCACTGACTGTTTTGTGTCTGAAATAAGTGGACCAACCTATGCAATAAAAACATGCATTTACTGCACTTGCACATACCTGATTTACCTCATTACCTGCATCGAATGCTATATTTAATATGTTGGTCTCACATCCAGAGACATCAACTCACACATCAGGGAACACATTTCCACCATCAGTAGGGGGAAAGCTACCACTCCCCTTGTCCAACACTTCGCTACTAAACACAATAGTGAAATACATTTCTTCAGATGGGTAGCGATTGAAAAGGTGATAGTGCCAAAAAGAGGGGGTGATATTGATTTATTATTAGCCAAACGTGAGGTATTTTGGATATTCCAGCTTAGAACAAGGGTACCCCAAGCCTTAATTCCAAATATGACCTCATCAATTTCTGGGAATGATCCTAGTGCTGCTTGTCTCTCTCGATTTATATAGTACTTGAATTAAAATGATACTCTACATAGCACTAGAGTCTTATTCTCAAACTTGACTTAATCTAACCAACCTTATACAGTACTGTGTGTTTTTTAAGTTGGATGTTTACTGTGTGTTATATTTAGTGTTATTTATTTATTTACTCTTTCCACGCAATCATTTATCACATTATATTATATTATATCATGAATATTCTCTTGTTATACGTCACAACCCCATCTAGTGTCATTTTATTATTATCTTTATCATTGATATTATTTTTATTAGTGTTATTGGTAATAATTCTATTGATGCTGTTATTTTGCCTTTTATTATTATTACAGAATATGGCTAGTCTCTTAGATCATATCCCTTGTCTTTTCGTTTACCTGCTTTACTATGTTTTTGATTCCATATCACTTTGTATATAGAATCTATATGGTAATGTGTATGCATACTTTTAAATGTTTGTGCATTTTGATGTTCCTTGCATTTATTTATTTGCATGTAATTATATATTTTCTCCTATTCTGAGCTCTGGCTTGCTCAGTGTTAAATATCTGTATAGTGTATTCCTGCATTTTTTGTAAATAATTGTGTTTGCATATGTGGGGTTAATTTAGATTGGAATATTATAGAGGGCATTCTTTTCAATTATGTTTTTAACCTATCAGGTTTAACATACACCTTTTTAAACACTGTATTAAGTCTAGCACCTTAGGCTATGATTACTGCTTAGTGCCGAAAACATGTAAGCCATTTGGTACTACACTCTCTATTCTACATTCTTTTGCGGACCCTACCTTGGTTTTAACTTTTGTACCAATAAAGTGAACGTTTTACTATTATACAAAGCGTGACTTTCTTTCCTTTTTTTTGATGTATATGTTTAATAGGGATGGGCGAATGTGTTTATATCCGAATTCGAATGTTAGAACGAATGTTATTGTAGAAATTCGATTTACATAATAGAATGTTGATAAGAACGAATATTCATAAAAATTCGATTTTCTAATGTTATTTACAGTTTTTGAATATCACATTCGAATTTGAATATTACATTTATAAAACACAGTATTAGACTAGAAATACTATTTCAAATTCGAATGTCACATTCAAATCGAATATCACATTCGAATCGAATATCACATTCGAATCGAATATCACATTCGAATCGAATATCACATTTAAAACACAGTATTAGACTAGAAATACTATTTCAAATTCGAATGTGACATTTATTAAACACAGTTGTAGACTAAAAATACTATTTCAATTTCATTTTTCATTTTTCAATAATTGAATACACATTCAATTATTCGAACGAATATTTTCGAATTTTATTGAAAAATTCGAAAATGAAAATTCAAAAATAGAATGTTAGAATGTTATCAAAACGAACGAATGTATCAAAATTAAATTTCGAATTTTTAGAAACATTCGCCAATCCCTAATGTTTAATCATGTTTTTAGAATAATTGCAGGAAAATTTCTTCTTAGAAATATCAATTCATAATATCAGATATACTTATTGCCAGTGTATTTACTTGAATTTTGTTGCTAACCAGAAACAATAAGAGATAGAGATACGGGTGTAAATCCATTTACGTCATTTTGTGCCGTCACAGATAGCGCGGAAATTAGTGTTATTTAAACGGCCTGTGTTAGCGGAAATGTATATGCATTATGTCAGCATACTTTTACTAATTTGAATCGCTCTTGAGAAAGACGAACTGTTGCCGTATGATTGTGAACCTCTCTATGCAGAATTACTGGCTAAGCCTGAATGTGACTCCTCTCCTGTGGATCAGCGCCTCCAAGCATTTGTACACTTTCAAGTCAGTCCGCGAGAAAACTGAGGGACGGCTGCAGTCACAGTTTCAGAGGAGAGTATTCATTTATTTATTCCTTTGTGTTACCACTGAATTTTCTTAAGGTTTTTTTAATGTAATGTTAGGTTTTTTTTATTTGGATTATTGGTAGGTTGTTTTTTTTTCATTTTGAGTAGGTTTTTTTATTTATTGTTAGGTTTTTATTTTCGGTAATGATAGTTTTTTTATGTAACGTTAGTTTTTTTATGTAATATAATGGAAGTTTTTTTATTTAATGTTAGATTTTTTATTTCAGGTAATGGTAGTTTTTTTATGTACTGTTATTTTTTTTATTTTCAGTAATGGTAGTTTTTTAATGTAATGTATTTAATGTAATGGAAGTTTGTTTTTTTATTTAGTAGAGGGCGTATTGCAATGCAGCTTAGCGCGCGAGTATTGGTGTTAGTTTTTTTAGTTCTCGTGCCCCATTTAAGTCTATGGGGGCTTTTTGTGTGCAAACATTGAACTCGTAATACGAGCGCAAGCCAACTTGAGCAAAAAGCCTCCGTTTATCGAAGTTAATGTTCAAGAGGAAGCGATAAATAGTGCTCCTCTCAAAATCTAGCCCATAAGCAAATTTGCCCTAGAAATACTTTAACTAAATACACAATTATAATTCAATTTAATTTGTTTAATTTAGGTAAAGGAACATCTTGGAGTTCTTTTGCTTCCAGATATCATTTTCAAACTTGTTTAACTTTAGTTTGGAATAGATGTAAATATATCTTTAGTAAATGAAAGATTGCTAAAAGTTCCAAAACAACCAATGCCCATGAAGTTAAAAATTAAGTTTCTTGTTGGTAAGGTTGCAAGTTCACGTCTAATAAACCATTTGTTATTTTAAGAATTGTCTGTATCTCTGTTATTATTACATTGAGAAATGTTAGCTGGAATGTTGAGTATTCCTCTTATAGACACAGATCTAGCGAAGAATTTAATGAATGTAAAAGATAACCATTTAGCAAGTACAAATCCTTGCAAAAACATATTGGTTTTAGATAAGTATTTTTTATTTCAATCTGAAAAAAGGATAGTAGATAATGTAGAAAATATCTACAACAAAAGTGAATGACTCAACAGAAATGCATAGAACATGGTTATGCTGTCACCATACGGTCTGTTTTTGTTTGTATATATTTACTTATATGAGTTATGGTGGAAATAAAAGCATGATATTAAAATCCTCCATTGTATAAAAGTACAAGACATTGAATTATTGTATAGAAAATTTGCAAATCTCGACAAGTTTCCTGCTTGTTTATACCCAGAAGTACTCTATATACATTGTGACCAATATGCCAGGGAACTTTGGGTAATATATGCAAATTAGATATACATTACCTCATGCTTTATGCTTCCAAGTTTTGTGTTTAACCACAAAATTCCCCTTAATCTACTTTAGGACAATTGTTTCCAGTTTATTAACTCTTATCAGCAGAAGTGAGGTTTAATTTGCTACTTGGTGAAGCTTATTTCCAGAGAAAAAGCAATACTCATTTGAGTTATGGTGCAGATAAAAGCATGGGATAAAAATCCTCTATTTCATAAAAGTAAGAGCCAAACCAGGCCGAAAAGCGTTCTAAGAGCATAAGTTAACCATATACAGGAGTTGTTTGAGTAGTACAGATCTACTGATTTGAAATATAGTGAGCAACAGAGTAAATTGTGGGAGAATACATAGTAGTAACATTGTAGATGAGGTTGAAAAAAGACTGAAGTCCATCGAGTTCAACCTATACAAATCTAATATACTTACAAAAAGCTCCAGTTGAGCTTAAATTAATCCCAATAAAAGTTGACCCATTTAATACAAGCAAGCAATAATATCCATGCATTTTGTTTCTTGCCAGAAATGTATCTAAACCATTTTTAAATGTATCTAGGGTATTGGCATTCACTACCTACTTTGGTAATGAGTTCTACAATTTTATTGCTCTTACAGTGAAAAAATGTTTCCGTTGCAGGAGATATGGGCGCCCATTTAACAAGCTCCATAGTGAGCTTCTGGGCACATGTTTCTGGCAAGCCTTCAGACTCACCAGAAACAGCAGTTATGAAGCAGCGGTCACAAAGACCGCTGCTCCATAACCTGTCCACCTGCTCTGATCAGGCAGATAGACATCGCCAGAATTCAACACGATCGAGTAAGATCGGGTTGATTGACACCTCCCTGCTGGCAGCCCATTGGCCGTGAGTCTGCAGGGGGCGGCATTGCACCAGCAGCTCTTGTGAGCTGCTGGTGCAATGCTGAATACGGAGAGCGTATTGCTCTCCGTATTCAGCGAGGTCTGGCGGACCTGATCCGCACTGTCGGATCAGGTCCAGCAGACTTTGTTAAATAGAGGCCTAAATCTCCTTTCCTCAAACCTTAAATTGTGACCTCTTGTCACAAACAATTTTCTTGGAATAAACAGAGCTTCTGCCATCTCTGTATATGGCCCTTGAATATATTTATATAAAGTAGTCATGTCACCACTCAAGCACCTTTTTTCTAGAGAAAACTGACCCAGTTTGGCTAGCCTTTCCTCCTCCTTTCCTACTTGAGGTGAGATCTTACCAGGGATTTATACTGTATAGTGACATAATTATGTTTTTCTACCTTAAATCAATGTCTCTTTTAATGCATGCTAGTATCTTATTAGCCTTTAAAGCTGCTGCCCTGCATTGTGCACCCATCTTTAGTTTGTTAACTATAACTACTCCCAAATCCCTTTCCTCCTCTGTTTGGCTAAGTCTTGTCCCATTTAAATAAAACATTTCCTACTTATTTTTACTTCCAAAATGTAGAACCTTGCATTTTCCAGTATCAAATCTCATTTTCCATTTACCTGCCCATTCTTCAAATTTTTGCAGATCCCTTTGTAATGAACGTTCATCCTGCTCTGTCATAATAACCTTACTTAACTTAGTTGCATCTGCAAAAATAGAGATGTTGCTATTTAATCCTTGCTCCAAGTCATTAATAAAACATATTAAAAAGAAAAGGGCCCAGTACTGATCCCTGGGGGACTGCACTGATTAACTTTGTTCAATCTGAGTATGACCCATTTACTACTACTCGTTGCTCCTTATCTTTTATCCAGTTATTTATCCATGAGCTAGCATTTTCAGCTATTCCCAGTCCCTTCATTTTGTGCATTAATCTCTCATGTGGCACTGTATCAAATGTCTTTGCGAAATCTAAGTATATCACATCAACTGATTCCCCTTTATCTATATTTTTACTTACTTACTCAAAGAATCGAATTAGATTAGTTTGAGATGATCTATTTTTCATAAAACCATGCTGATTTGAACTCATAATCTTGTTTATATGAATATGCTTATCAATATAATCCTTTATAATACTTACAAATATCTTTCCCACTATTGCTGTCAGACTGGTCTATAGCTTCCTGGATCATCCCTGCTTCTGTTTTTGAAGAGTGGCACCACATCAGCTTTACCCCAATCCTGGGGTACCATGCCTGAGGATAATGAGTCTTGAAAAATAAAGAGTTGAGTTTTGTCTATAACACTGCTAAGTTTCAGTAACATCCTTGGGTGTATTCCAACTGGGCCTGGAGTTTTATTTACCTTAATATTATCCAGATTTTTTCCTGATATCCTCTAGACCCGTGTTTCTCAACAGCCGGGTCGCTGCCCACTACCGGGCCGCGACGGCCCTGCTGGTGGGCCGCGACCCGACATTGCCTCCAGACACTTGCTCTGACAGGCCCGCCTTTACACATCTCCTAAATTTTGGACGAGCCTGTCAGAGTGCCACTGCGCATGTCAGTTTGCGCACTGTGTCACTTTGAGCATGTAGCGGCAGGCGGGCGCACTGTGAGTGACCGGGTAGAAGCGGCTGGCGGCATGCAGAGGTGAAGCATCGGCTCACAGGTAAGTAAGCCCACTGACACCAATTACATAATTACGGCCACTGACACCAATGTATATATTTAGGGTGGCCACTGGACACCAATGTGTATTTGTAAACTGTGTGTGTATATATATATATATATATATATATATATATATATATAGATCCTACTGACACCAATGAATTATAAAATATTAACCCACTGTAAACTATATATATATATATATATATATATATATATATATATATATATATATATATATATATATATGGATCCCACTGACACCAATGAATTATCATATAATTAACCCACTGTTTTATATATATATATATATATATATATATATATATATATAGGAGATAGAGACAGAGAGAGAGAAAGAGAAGGAGAGAGAGAAAAAGAGAGAGAGGGGAGGAGAGAGAGAAAAAGAGAGAGAGGGGAGGAGAGAGAGAGAGAGGAGAGAGAGAAAGAGAGGGGAGGAGAGAGAAAGAGAGAGGGGGGGGAGAGAGAGGGGGGGAGAGAGAGAGGGGAGGATAGAAAGAGACTGTGTATATGTATATATATATATATATATATATATATATATATATATATATATATATATATATATATATATTTCTTCCAAACCTACTGCAACCCACTCCCGATGCTTACCGGGCCCTGGACTGGTCCGGCTAAAACTTACCGGGCCTTGAGGTCACTTAGGTTGAGAACCACTGCTCTAGACTTAACCAAATTAATGTATGGGCTGGCATGTTCTAGTTTGTTCCAAAGAATCCTCCATTGGTCCCTCTCTTGTGTATACTGAAGAAAAAACTGGTTTAATATCTCAGCCTTCTCCCTATCACTGTAAATCATGCTACCCTCCATGCATTTTAATGTACCTATATTGTCCTTCTTAGATTTTTTGCTATTTATGTACTTAAATAACCTTTTTAGGGTACGACTTAGAATCCTTTGCTATCAATCTTTCATTTTCAATTTTGGCTAATGTGATTGCTTTTTTAGCATGCTTTGTTATATCCCTTATAAATATGGTATGTTGAGTCAGTACTATTATCTTTGAATAATTTAAATGCCCTACTTTTTTCCTAATTTCTCTTAACACATTTTTATTTAGCCACATTGGCTTGTATTTGGTATTTTTATTTTTATAGCCATATGGCATTTGTTGATATGTATATTTATTTAACAAAGTTTTAAATGTTATCCATTAATCCTCTGTATTTTTATTAGAGAATACTTTGTCCCAATTTATGTTATTTAATTATTTCCTTAAATAATTGAGTTTTGCTTTCTTGAAATTAAAAGTCTTAGTTAAACCTTTAACTTATGAGCTCTGACACAGATAATAGTGTCAGAGCTCATATAGGTAAGCAGGTAAGTACTTTGATGAAGCCAGGATTACTGGGCACAAGCATGAGAACCAGAAGAAATCACAGTACGGGTAGCATGATTGAACAGTGATATGAATTATAGCTTAAACCATATCATAGGTCAGGAAACTGAGCTCAGGTGGGGATACTGTCATGTAGTTCAAGAAATGGTCTACATGTAGTAGGCACAAATACAGGAGGTCAAGAGGAACATGTTGGTAATCTTTAATGCAGTTGAAGATAACAGAGCCTTGAAAGGGACACTGTACTGTAATACGTTTACCCACAATCTGTCCCAATTTATTTTTTTATACAAGCGGTTTAGGAGTAAATGTAAGGAAAAGCTTGTTTATGTTTATTCTTACAACTGAAATGGCTTTCTTTGTTAATTGAAAACACTATCCATATTGGACATTTTAATACCTAAGCATTGGATTTTATTGGATTTGTGTACAGTGCAGTATCCCTTTAAGTAGACTGTATACATTGTAGTCCTGTCTAGCAATGTAAATACTCAAATCAATAAAGAAGAGCTGGACTCAGCAGACAACTGGTAAACAAAGTGCTTAGGAAAGCCAATGTAAAAGATATAGCAAAGCTCTGGAAGGATTATTTCCATCCATTTTGATATTTTAGTATAACCTCAGTTTGGGAGCGCAGTCCCTCAGTCCCTTTCACTGCTTCCACTGCTTTCACTGCTACCTGTCCATGCGCCCTACTAGCTTGCCCAAACCCAGGGGCTGACCCTCCCCTCTCAAATGGGCTTCCAATAAGCCCCCTGGTGTGTGACTTGGGGGGGGGGGTAACACATTTAAGCACATTTGAAAAAACGAAAACAAAAAAAAAACCACACATGCTTTTTGCAAGGAAGGAGTATCGAGGCATTTATAAAAGGTCATGAAAAAGGTCCTAGAGATTCACATGACCCTTTACTTAAAGGCCCAGAAGGCCCTAGGTTAAGTATATATATATATACAGTATATACAGTATATACACTCTTCCGAACTGTTTACTGGGGGAATAGAGATCCCCTGCCATGAATAAAATGTGCATGAGGGCCTCTATTTACAGATCAAAGTTAAAAAATGAACCCTTATTTATAGAAGGATAAACATGTCTGCAGCACTATATGGAAGTAGTTTTGCAAGAAAGTTATACATTAGCAAGAACACAAGATGGCAGCACATTATCCTGCCATGTTGTGCTCCAGACATGTGCAAACTACCTATCTAGATATTTCATCAACAAAGAATAACATGAGAATGGAGCACATATGACAATAGAAGTAAACTAGAAACTGATTTAAAATGTTATGCTCTCTCTGAATCACAAAAGAAACATTTGTAAAGGGGTTAAATAAACGGCAGTAAAGGGGTTAAATAAAATATATTTGTGAAACTAGCAGCAAAGTCACTACTCAAACATTGCAGAATTCATAGAGATGAGTTCCACTGTGAAGAATACTGGCATTGCACAAATACTTTTAAAATGTTACAGAAGAAGCAAATTTTAAAAATGGGGGGGGGGGGGGGTGGGATCCCTCTATAAAACAGTTCACTGTAACATTTAAAAAAAAAATCAAATAAAAATGAAGAAAAGAAAAAGAAAGATATTTCACAAAGGCAAAAGAGTTTAGAAATTCCACAAGATTTGCCTATAGGGGTTTGTTTGTTGTATTGGCAAATGGCCCTAATGGTTGCAGACTAGCTCATTTGAGTTTACAACTGATACTTACAAAGCAGCAGTTTAAAATGGTGTTTCCTAAACCCACAAGGCAATTGAAAGCGCTGTTGTCACAACAAATCGTTGTGTCAGAGCAGAGCGGAAGCATTGCACAAGCGTTTCCTTGTGCAATGCTAAATATGGGCAACAAATGTGCCCCACAATATGCGATGAAATAAAGACAGGGTCACAACATGTGAACCTTGTCCATCTGCAAACTGACAAATCTAGACGTAAGCGTATGGAAAGAATATCAGCCACAAATCTAACCCAAGAATGTCCACGGCCAACCCATTGAGACAACGTTCTTCTAACCAGCAAGACTACTTTGCACTATCATAAAAATACACGCAAAATGCTATAATTAGAAACATTTACATGAACCATTTTGCCAGCACATTTCCTAATTATGTTCTAATTATTGTTTTCTTCAACGTTGCTAGCGGCTCTTGCTTGATGTGTGAGACACCATGTAATGGGGACCTCACGCTATTATAGATATGAATGTCAGGAATGCCCATTAACTAAACAATGGAAAAGATTTGTGAAATGATGCTCAAGGGATTTTTTTGAACATGTTCTTGCCCTTGCAAAAAGGTACAGATCTAAATCTATCCTAATATCAGAATTTCCAAATTTGTTTAAAATGTAAATACTGGCTACCACTTGTATTTTTTTAATTAAAGGGACAGTCTAGTAAAAAATAAACTTTAATGATTAAGAGAGGGCATGTAATTGTAAACAACTTTCCAATGTACTTTTATCCTCAATTTTGCTTTGTTCTCTTGGTATTCTTAGTTGAAAGCTAAAAACCTAGGTAGGCCCATATGCTAATGTCTTAGCCCTTGAAGGCCGGCTCTTATCTGAATGCATTTTGACATTTTTTCCACAACTAGAAGGAGTTAGTTCATGTGTGTCATATAGATAACATTGTGCTCACATCCATGGAGTTACCTATGAGTCAGCACTGACTGGCTAAAATGCAAGTCTGTCAAAAGAACTGAAATAAGGGGACAGTTTGCAGAGGCTTAAATACAAGGTAATCACAGTGGTAAAAAGTGCATTAATATAACTAACTATGCTGGTTATGTAAAACTGGGGAATGGGTAATAAAGGGATTGTCTATCTTATTAAACAATACAAATTCTAGTGTAGACTGCCCCTTTAACATTTTATTAAATTTGTATCTATAGTATCTCTAACACATGTCAACACTTCTCTCAGTTACCTACATATCCTTTGGGAATCCCCCTTATTTTCCAAAGTGCAGGGTGACTACAGTATATTTAATGATAGAGGACACAGGCAAAGGTCATACAGCATAGACAAGCAAAGCAATTCCTATCCATTGCCATATTTTCTGTGACGAAGGTATTAATGTGAGTGGCTCTCTTAAACTCAGTTGGCAAGGACATCATGTATAAATAGACCCTCTTGTACTGTCAGCAGAATTCAGCAACAAACATATTAAAAGACATTCGGCTAGATTACGAGTTTTGCGGTAAGGTGAAAAAGCAGTGTTAACAGGTGCTAACGCTGCTTTTTTACGCCCGCTGGTATTACGAGTCTTGCAGGTAATACCAGCAAACCGACTTACGTAAATTTCGTAAAGTCTTTTTTCTATGGGATCTCTGATAGCGCTGGCATTACAAGTCTGCCTGGGAGGCCAAAAAGTGAGCGGTACTCCCTCTACCGCCAAGATTCGGACCGCATTTTAAAGTCCGTAGTTATGAATTTTACACTACAGAGCCATAGCATAAAACTCATAACTTAAGTGCTAAAAATTACACTAACACCCATAAACTACCTATTAACCCCTAAACCGAGGCCCTCCCGCATCGCAAACACTATAATAAAAATATTAACCCCTAATCTGCCGCTCCGGACATCGCCGCCACTATAATAAACATATTAACCCCTAAACCGCTGCACTCCTGCATCACAAACACTAGTTAAATATCATTAACCCCTAATCTTCCACCCCTAACATCGCCGCCACCTACATTATACTTATTAACCCCTAATCTGCGTCTCCGGACATCGCCAACACTATAATAAACATATTAACCCCTAAACCTCCGCACTCCCGCCTCGCAAACACTAGTTAAATATTATTAACCCCTAATCTGCCACCCCTAACATCGCCACAAACTACATTATACTTATTAACCCCTAATCTGCCGCTCGGACATCGCCGACACCTACATTATACTTATTAACCCCTAATCTGCTGCCCCCAACATCGCCGACACCTACATTATATTTATTAACCCCTAATCTCCCTCCTTTAATGTTGCCGCAACTTACCTACATTTATTAACCCCAAATCTGCTGCCCCCAACGTCACCGCCAATATATTAAATGTATTAACCCCTAAATCTAAGTCTAACCCTAACCCTAACACCCCCTAACTTAAATATAATTTAAATAAATCTAAATAAAATTACTATCATTAACTAAATTATTCCTATTTAAAACTAAACTAAACTAGTTTAGTTTAGACTAGGGTTTTTTTTTTTATTTTGGGGGGGATTTTTTAATTTTGATAGGGCTCTTAGATTAGGTGTAATTAGTTTAAAGATCTGTAATTTGTTTTTTATTTTCTGTAATTTAGTGGGGGGTTTTGTGATTTAGCTAATTTAATTTAATTTATTTAATTGTATTTAATGTAGGGAATTTATTTAATTGTAGTGTAGTGTTAGGTGTTATTGTAACATAGGTTAGGTTTTATTTTACAGACAAATTTGTATTTATTTTAGCTAGGTAGTTAGTAAATAGTTAATAACTATTTAGTAACTATTCTACCTAGTTAAAATAAATACAAACTTACCTGTAAAATAAAAATAAACCCTAAGCTAGCTACAATGTAGCTATTAGTTACATTGTAGCTAGCTTAGGGTTTATTTTATAGGTAAGTATTTAGTTTTAAATAGGAATAATTTAGTTATTAATAGTAATTTTTATTTAGATTTATTTAAATTATATTTAAGTTAGTGCAGCGGTTTAGGGGTTTATTATAGTGGCGGCGACGTTGGGGCAGCAGATTAGGGGTTAATAAGTGTAGGTAGGTTGTGGCAACATTGGGGCGGGATATTAGGGGTTAATAAATATAATGTAGGTTTCGGTGATGTTGGGGGCAGCAGATTAGGGGTTAATAAGTATAATGTAGGTGGCGGCGATGTCCGGAGTGGCAGATTAGGGGTTAATAAGTATAATGCAGGTGTCGGCGATGTCGGGGGTGGCAGATTAGGGGTTAATAAGTGTAAGATTAGGGGTGTTTAGACTCTGGTTCATGTTAGGTGTAAACATAAATTTTGTTTCCCCATAGGAATCAATGGGGCTGCGTAACTGAGATTTACGCTGCTTTTTTGCTGGTGTTAGTCTTTTTCTCAGCCGGCTCTCCCCATTAATGTCTATGGGGAAATCGTGCACGAGCACGTTACACCAGCTCACCGCTGACTTAAGCAGCGCTGATATTGGAGTGAAGTGTGAAGCACAATTTTGCTCTACGCTCTCTTCTTGCCTTTTAACGCCGGGTTTGTAAAAACCTGTAATAACAGCGCGGCACGCAAGTGAGCGGTGAGAAAAAACTGCAAGTTAGCACCGCACCCCTGTTACCGCTAAACTTGTAATCTAGCCGATAGGAAGGAGAGATTGTTTCCTCTGATTTTTTTTGATTTTTTTTTTACTCCAACACAAGGCATTCCTAATTGATATTGAATCAGATACACTGATGTAGAACCTTTAGCATCAATTATTATGAACAAAGTTTTCATTGCTTTGCATTTTGGTGAAGGATGTATGATACTTTCCTTTCAGGCAGATGCTCCCTGCCAATTAGGAGCTGCAAAAGCAACAGATGTTTCTGCAAATTGAAGTAATATCATCATTAGGAGACCAGATAGAAGTCATTTTACATCTTTTCAAAGCATTTTTATTATAAGATAAAATCTTTCCCCCTCTCCCCCTTTAACTCCTGAACCTTTTGCCATAAACTTAGAAACAAGCAGTACTGAACAAGGATATTCTGCATACATAGATTTTGGGTTGCTGGGTTGAACACATGACTATTAAAGGGTCGTTGTATTAAACTTTTCCTGTGTTTATCTAAATGAAGGAATTGTAAAATGTATTATATTTAAAACAAACAAGCAAACAGACAAAATGCTTTTATATAAATTCAAATGCACCCATGAGCAGTGTTCCCTCTAAGGACAGTTTTGTGTGCAGCCCAGCAGTGAAACAGTTAACAAGAGAACCATACCTTATCATCTGTATTGTGCAGTGTTTGCTAATTGCAGGGTGTGGTTACCTAATTAACTGTTTCACTGCTGGGCCGCACACAAAACTGGCCTTAGAGCCCATGAGCATCTCTGTTTTGTCCTTTCTATCCCTTAAAGTGAATGTCAATTTTGTTACTACTTCTTCCTCCTAATACTTCTTTTACACTTCGGTAATAAAAACGCTAATTTAGCAGTAATTATATATTTTAATAACAAACTTGTTGGTGATTTCGATGTTCCTCCTCCCACCCAGCACTTCCGTCTTAATCGCATTGTGAAGTATAGAGTGGCCCCACCCGCTCTATACGTAGGTGTGATATGCACACTTATGAAGCTATTTTTTTATGTGCATGCATTAAAATCAGGCACACTTAGTATGTGCAGGCATAAAAAATAATTGCATGGTATAGAGCATGTGCGTTCCGTGAACGCGCATTGCTTCAGAATGTGGAGAAAATTTCCTAACACATGCACAGAAGAAGCGCATGACGTATATCAAAAAAGGGGTTGAACGCCCCCTGGGGGAAAAGCTGATTGCAGAATGAGGAAAAAGGAGGCTGAGTCCTGTAGTCAATAGTAAGAGTTTATTTTGGAGCAGGCTTCAACATGTCAGGTGAGCTCCTATCTTACGCGTTTCGCGCATGGGCACATGCGCTTCATCCGAGATGGAAAAGCTGATTGGCAAGACTAGCTGTCAATCATTTTTATAATGAGGGACAATATGGCGGGTGGAGGAAGCGCGGCATGAAATAAAAAACAAAAAGGTATAATTTAAGCTTCATTAATAACATTGGCAAAATCCATGAATTAAAGTCCCCCTAATTTGATTTGCTTAACAATATTGTGTTAAGCACTAGAGGTGACTTTACATTCACTTTAAGTTAAAGGGGCAGTCAAGTCAAAATTAACCTTTTGTGATTCAGAAGGGCATGCAATTTTAAACAACTTTTCAATTTACTTTTATCATCAAATTTGCTTTGTAATTTTGGTATTCATTGTTGAAAGCTAAACCTAGGTAGGCATATATTCTAATTTTTATGCCCTTGAAGGTTGCCTCTTATCTCAGTGCATTTTGACAGTTGTTCACAATTAGACAGCGCTAGTTCATGTGTGCCATATATATATATATAACATTATGCTCACTCCTGTGAAGTTATTTATAAATTAGCACTGATTGGCTAAAATGCAAGTCTGCAGAGGCTTAGATACAAGATAATCACAGAGGTAAAAAGTATATTAATATAACCATGTTGGTTATGCATTAATGGGTAATCAAAGGATTATCTATCTTTTTAAACAAACACATTTTCAAGTAAACTCTCCCTTTAAAGGGATTATAAACATAAAAAATGTTATTGTTTAAAAAGATAGATAATCCCTTTATTTAGCATGCCAAAGGTTTTGCATAACCAACACTGTTATAGAAATATACTTTTTACATGTGTAATTACCTTGTATCTAATCTTCTGTTGACTGCCTCCTTATCCCAGATCTTTTGACAGACTTGCATTTCAGGAAATTAGTGCAGGTGCATAATATTATTTATATGAAACACATGAACTATTGCCCTCTAGCTGTGAAAAACTGTCATTCATTCATATAAGAGGCGGCCTTCAAGGGCTTAAAAATTAGCACATGAGCCTACCTAGGTTTAGCTTTCATCTAATAATACCAAGAGAACAAAGAAATTTGATAATAAAATAAATTATAAAGTTGTTTTATTTTGCCTTGCATGTCCAATTAACATGCAGAGACAATCTAGCAAATATTTCCACATGAAAATGGAAACAAACTTTTTTTATATATAGTGTTCTCTTAATGTATTAAATATCTCACTATGGTTTCGTCTAGTTGTTTTTGTTTTTGTTGTAGTTACGTAAAAACATTGAATTTGATGGAAGATGGAAGATAAGAACCAAAAAGGCCCATCAAGTCTGCCCATATCACGTCACCTTTTTCTTAGGATAGCCTTATACATGTCCCAGATATTTTTGAATTGTTTTACAATCTTTGTGTTTATCACCTCAAATGGAAGTTTAGTCCATGAATCCACCACCAACCTTTCTGTAAAAAAAAAAAGCTTCCTCACATTTCTGCTGAATCTGCTACACTGACTTAAGATTGTGACCCTTGTATTGGCAATTGCATTTGTGGAAAATGCTTTCAATCCCTTTATATTCAGGGAGTGCAGAATTATTAGGCAAGTTGTATTTTTGAGGATTAATTTTATTATTGAACAACAACCATGTTCTCAATGAACCCAAAAAAACTCATTAATATCAAAGATGAATAGTTTTGGAAGTAGTTTTTAGTTTGTTTTTAGTTATAGCTATTTTAGGGGGATATCTGTGTGTGCAGGTGACTATTACTGTGCATAATTATTAGGCAACTTAACAAAAAACAAATATATACCCATTTCAATTATTTATTTTTACGAGTGAAACCAATATAACATCTCAACATTCACAAATATACATTTCTGACATTCAAAAACAAAACAAAAACAAATCAGTGACCAATATAGCCACCTTTCTTTGCAAGGACACTCAAAAGCCTGCCATCCATGGATTCTGTCAGTGTTTTGATCTGTTCACCATCAACATTGCGTGCAGAAGCAACCACAGCATCCCAGACACTGTTCAGAGAGGTGTACTGTTTTCCCTCCTTGTAAATCTCACATTTGATGATGGACCACAGGTTCTCAATGGGGTTCAGATCAGGTGAACAAGGAGGCCATGTCATTAGATTTTCTTCTTTTATACCCTTTCTTGCCAGCCACGCTGTGGAGTACTTGGACGCGTGTGATGGAGCATTGTCCTGCATGAAAATCATGTTTTTCTTGAAGGATGCAGACTTCTTCCTGTACCACTCCTTGAAGAAGGTGTTTTCCAGAAACTGGCAGTAGGACTGGGAGTTGAGCTTGACTCCATCCTCAACCCGAAAAGGCCCCACAAGCTCATCTTTGATGATACCAGCCCAAACCAGTACTCCACCTCCACCTTGCTGGCGTCTGAGTCGGACTGGAGCTCTCTGCCCTTTACCAATCCAGCCACGGGCCCATCCATCTGGCCCATCAAGACTCACTCTCATTTCATCAGTCCATAAAACCTTAGAAAAATCAGTCTTGAGATATTTCTTGGCCCAGTCTTGACGTTTCAGCTTGTGTGTCTTGTTCAGTGGTGGTCGTCTTTCAGCCTTTCTTACCTTGGCCATGTCTCTGAGTATTGCACACCTTGTGCTTTTGGGCACTCCAGTGATGTTGCAGCTCTGAAATATGGCCAAACTGGTGGCAAGTGGCATCTTGGCAGCTGCACGCTTGACTTTTCTCAGTTCATGGGCAGTTATTTTGCGCCTTGGTTTTTCCACACGCTTCTTGCGACCCTGTTGACTATTTTGAATGAAACGCTTGATTGTTCGATGATCACGCTTCAGAAGCTTTGCAATTTTAAGAGTGCTGCATCCCTCTGCAAGATATCTCACTATTTTTGACTTTTCTGAGCCTGTCAAGTCCTTCTTTTGACCCATTTTGCCAAAGGAAAGGAAGTTGCCTAATGATTATGCACACCTGATATAGGGTGTTGATGTCATTAGACCACACCCCTTCTCATTACAGAGATGCACATCACCTAATATGCTTAATTGGTAGTAGGCTTTCGAGCCTATACAGCTTGGAGTAAGACAACATGCATAAAGAGGATGATGTGGTCAAAATACTCATTTGCCTAATAATTCTGCACTCCCTGTATTTGAAGGTTTTTTTTCCTGTCTCTCTAAATTAGACACATATTTAGGTCATAGTGTCTTTCTATGTATGTTTTTTATTTATTTTAGACCTTGTACCATTTTTAGTAGCCCTCCTTTGGACAGTTTCTAGTTTTTTTTTATCTTTCTGAAAATATGGTCTCCAGAAGTGTACACAGTATTGCAGATATGGCCAAACATGTTTTCTAAAGTGGCCTAAGAACCTTGATATTTCTGATACTATTACCTCTCCCAATGCAACTAAGTATTTGACTGGCCTTACTGGCTGCACTGCTGCATTGTGAAATCATCTGAAATAATTATCTCCAAGTCCGGTTCCTCTTTAGTTACAGTCAGTAATGTAATAATTGGCCTTTGGGTTTTTGGATCCTATATGCATAATTTGTCTCTTGCTAATTCTAAATTTCAGATCCCATTTATTTGCCCAGTCCTCCAGTTTTTTAATATCACCATTCATTTGATCAACCCCTCCTGGAAGATCAACTCTGTTACAAATGTTTGTATCATCAAACTGTCAGCTGTAAAGAATCAGTCGAGGATTAGACCCAACTGCCAGAGTGATATTATAAACACATGCTGCACACTGAGAAGAAACCAGGATGTGACCCGCTCAGGAAAGAAACAAAAACAGTTATTATACAGGTAAATAAAACTGTGTACTCACAGGTGATGCAGGGACACAGAACAGTCTTCAGATGAGATGAGGAAGTAAAAAGTACAGAGACTTTAAAGCAGGTTGAGGATGATCCGTTACAGTAGTCAGGCAAAGCAGAGGTGTGTATCACTTTTGATCAGGCAGAGGATGATCCGTTAGAGTGGTCAGGCAAAGCAGAGGTCAGTATCACTTTAAAGCAGGCAGAGGATGATCTGCTAGAGTGGTCAGGCAAATCAGAGGTCAGTATCACTTTAAAGCAGGCAGAGGATGATCCGTTAGAGTAGTCAGGCAAAGCAATGGTCAATGTCCCTTTAAGCACGTTTTAAGGATGTGGCAGAGTGCTCAGGCAAAGCAATGGTCAATATCCCTTTAAACAGGTTTAAGGATGAGGCAGCAGAGTGGTCAGGCAAAGCAATGGTCAATGTCCCTTTAAGCAGGTTTAAGGATGAGGCAGCAGAGTAGTCAGGCAAAGTAATGGTCAATGTCCCTTTAAGCAGGTAGCAGAGAAGACACTCAAAGAGCCAAGAAGCAGGAACACTATCTGACAAACAGGCAGAAGAGGAAAGTCCTGCCGAAGATTTAAAGGCCGGTGACGTGTGGGGGGGGGGGTAACACAGGAAGGCCACATCATGTTGCAAAGCAACGTGACGCAGTGCTACAGAGAGAGATCCGGGAGCCTCGGCAACACGGCAATGATCAGATCATGACAGCACCCCCTCCTCAATGACCCCTCCGGGGGATAGGACCAGGTTTGGAAGAATGAGCCTTATAAAAAGCTTTAATCAAAGCAGGAGCATGAACTTGACAAGTTGGCTCCCAAGACCGCTTTGTGACAGGATAACCTTTCCAGTGGATAAGATAGTACAAAAAATTACCACAAAGTTTGAAATCTATGATATGACTGACTTCAAACTAAGGTTGTCCATGAACTAGAAGAGGTGGAGGATTGGTCCTAGGTTTGGAATATTTATTAACAGTGGCTGGTTTATGAAGAGAAACGTGAAAAACTGGATGGGCTTTATGAGTCTTAGGAAGTACAATACGATAAGCAGTAGAGCAAACCTGACTCAAGATCTGGAAAGGACCTACATAGCGGGGTCCCAGTTTAGTAGAAGGTTGCTTGAGATAAAGATGACGTGTAGAAACCCACACCTTGTCTCCAGGACAAAACATTGGGGCCTTCTTTCATTTGCGATCAGCATAGAATTTATGTTGGTTAGAAGCTTTGATGAGGAGAAGGTGGATTTTCTGCCAATGGCGACAAAGTCTGTGGACAGAGAGATCAGCAGCGGGAATTTCTGAAAATGAGGTATGAAGTGGAAACGTTCTAGGTTGAAATCCGTATGCTGCTTTAAAGGGTGAGGTTTTAAGAGAAGTGTTGTATCGGGCATTGTGAGCCAATTCAGTGAGAGGCAAGTAGTGGGTCCCATTAGAGTGGAGAAGATCCACATAATGCCTAAAATAAGTTTCCAAGCACTGGTTTACCCTCTCGGTTTGGCCATTGGAGTGTGGGTGATGAGATGTAGACAAAGAGATTGAAGTACCAAATTGTTTACAAAGAGATTTCCAAAACTGAGAAACAAACTGAACCCCCATGTCAGAGATGATATTAAGTGGGAAACCATGCAGTCTCATAACATGCTGAATAAAAAGTTTGGAAAGGGTTTTAGCGAAGGGTAAGCCAGACAATGGCACAAAATGGGCAGATTTGGTGAATCTGTCGACAATAACCCAAACAGTATTGTTTCCTGCTGAGAGAGGGAAACAAAATGAAATCCATGGATAAATGAGTCCAAGGCTGATGAGAAATATAGGAGAGGTTGGAGTAAGCCAGAAGGTAAATGACAAGGTATCTTGTTGGATGCACATACAGTGCAAGCAGAAACATAATATTTGACATCACAAGTTAAAGAGGGCCACCAGACATGTTGCTTAATGTTCCAAATAGTATTGCTGATACCAGGATGTCCGGAAAGGGGATTGTCATGAGCCCATAATAACAATTTAGATCTAAGGTGCTCAGGAACAAAACGTAGACCAACAGGGGGTTTGTAAATTGTAAGTGGAGGGAAGGTCATTTTAAACAGCTTGTAATTCTTGTAAGGTAGAGACTGATAGTTGAGCTATGATCTCATGAGGATGGAGAATATTGCCAGATTCTGGAGAATTAGTGGATTGGAACTGCCTTGACAATACATCAGCCTTGATATTCTTTGTGCCGGGGATGTAGGATAAAACATAGTGGGACCGAGAGAAAAATAAGGACCATCAAGCTTGCCGGGAATTTAAACATTTGGCTGTCTGGAGATAAAGTAGATTCTTATGATCAGTAAGGATCGAGAAGGGTTGAATAGTACCCTCTAACCAATGTCTCCATTCATCTAAGGCCAGCAACTCCTTGTTGCCCACGTCATAATTTAATTCTGAAGAGGTGAACTTCTTGGTGAAGAAACCGACCGGATGAATCTTGCCAGACTCAGAAATATGTTGAGAAAAGACTGCTCCTGAGCTACTGAGGAAGCATCTACTTCCAGGATAAATTGGTATTCAGGATTAGGATGATGAAGAATGGGTGCAGAAGTAAAAGCCTTTTTTAGAGAATCAAAAGCCTGAATAGCATCAGGAGTCCACTGCTTGCAGTTTTGCCTTTTTTTTTGTCAGGGAAGTAAGGGGTGCCGTAATGGTGGCAAAACCTTTGACAAACTTCCTGTAGTAACTGGTGAAGCCCAGGAAACACTGGAGAGCTTTAAGGGAGTCAGGTCTAGGCCATTCGAGTATGGCATTACGTATAGTTGGATCCATTTCAAAGCCAGTTTTAGATTTTACATACCCTAGAAAGGGAACAGAGTCCTGATGAAAAGAACATTTTTCCATCTTGGCAAAAAGATGATTATCTCAAAGACGTTGAAGTACTTTCCTGACATGGGATACATGATCTTGATAGTTTTGTGAAAAGATGAGGATATCGTCAAGGTAGATGATGACAAAGACATTCAAATAATCCCAGAAAATCTCATTCACAAAGTGTTAGAACACTGTGGGGGCATTGCAGAGCCCAAAAGGCATGACCAGATATTCGTAATGCCCAAAGCGGGTATTAAAAGCTGTTTTCCATTCATCCCTCTTGCACATTCGAATGAGGTTGTATGCACCACGAAGATCCAATTTGGTAAATATAATGGATCCTTGCAGAAAAATTCTCGGATTAGCGGTAATGGATAACTGTTCTTTACAGTGATCAGATTTAGACCTCTAAAGTCAATACAGGGTCAAAGACCTCCGTCCTTTTTTCCACAAAAAAGAAGCCAGCCCCCACAGGTGAAGAAGACAGTCTTATAAAACCTCTAGCCAAGTTATCCTTGATATACTCTTCCAGGGCTAGATTTTTGGGTCTGAAAAGGGGATAAGTCTTGCCACAGGGCAAAGGAGTTCCAGGGAGCAAGTCTATGGGACAATCAAAGGGACGATGTGGAGGAAGGCATTCTGACTCTTTTTTGGAGGCAATATCAAAAAAGTCCAGGTAGGGAATGGGTAAGGAGTTAGAGGTTTTAGTAGCGAGTGCGATGGTAACTGGTTGTTTGACAGGAGTATGTAAACAGTTGATCAAACATGAAGAACCCCAAGAAGTGAGTTTGCCTTATGCCCAAGAAAATGTAGGGTTGTGTAACTGGAGCCAGGGGAGACCCAAGATTATGGGAAATTGTGGAGTTGGAATGACATCAAGACTAATTGTTTCATAATGGAGAACTCCAATGGAAAATTGTAATGGCCTGGTAGAAAACTGAGTCCAGACTCCAGAACCCAGCGGACCACCGCTGACAGTAGAGACCTTAACAGAGTTACTGGCACAAAGAGTTTGTTGTGGAGGGAATAGAATTCTTTTTGGCTTAACTCAGTCCCTCGATCTGGAGTTAAGCACTGGCTTTTACTGGTCTGGTGGGACGATCCTTTAACAAGTGTCCCTTTAGACCACAGTATAGGCATAGACCAAGAGAGCATCTTTTCTGGTGTTCGATCTCAGTTAACTTTATGGTACCAATTTCCATAGGTTCTGTTTGATAGAAGCAGGAGACACAGGATTGGAGAAACGGGGTGCTAGACGAAATCAAGAGTTAAATAAAGGCTTGCGAGTTCTCTCTCTTTCTTGTTGCCATTCGCTATACCTAGCATCAAGTCTGATACAAAGATTGATAAGATCTTCCAGGGATTCTGGAAGATCCCGATATACTAGCTCGTCTTTGAGACATTCAGAGAGACCCTTACGAAAAGCCGCTCTAAGAGCTCCCTGATTCCAAGAGGTCTCTGTAACGGTACCAACCGGATACCAAGGGTTAACACCGGGGAACAATGTCCTGCATAGGGAATCAGCAGTTCACAACCCAGCCAGTTTTCAGGTTTTAAACAGAATAACACTTTATTTGAAGGCAGCATACAGATTTATACAGGTTTTTGACCCCCCCCCCCCCCAGGTGGGGGTGGAAAGAATGTTGTACATTAGATAAAAGGGAGAAGCGCCCTTGACATGATACAATAGGATTATATTACTTAAACACTTCAACCACAGGACACTCTTGACTCTCCTTATCACTTAGGCGTTTCTCTCTGGGGGTGATCAAACAATAGAATGCTAAGCATTAATTAGATTGTAGCTGGAGCCAGCCACTTGTGGTTAGAAAATAAAGTTAACACTTTCAGTCCTGACCGAAGGGTCTGTCACAGACAACCTTTCTTACGTTATAGTCCAGAAGTGGCTAGGTTTGCCACAATGCTCCCCCAGAACCAAGCCGGCATACACAGTCTGATCCCAACGGATCGGCTTGGGGATGTCCGGGGCAACAACTTTCGGCTCAAGTAAGCTACGGGGTGTTCTCCGCCATCTGCTCCAACTTGGCTCAGTACTGCCCCCACCCCAAACATGGAAGCGTCTCTTCCCGGAGGGACTGGGCTTGGGTAGTCACAGGGTTAACATTAGCGGGATCCATGGGAGCATAGGCAGAAACAAGGGGGGCCAAGTCATTTCCAAGGAGAACATCAGCAGGTAAGTCCTTCTTGACCCCCACATTCACAAGTCTAGCGCCCACTCCCCAATCCAAATGTACCCTGGCAACAGGTAGGCGGAACACAGTGCCCCCTGCTACCCTCACAGCCACAGTGTCTCCAGTGTGCTGTTTCTCAGGCACCAAGTTCTCTTGAAGCAAGGTCATGGTAGCACCAGTATCCCGTAGACAACTGACCTCCTTCCCATTCACTTTAACCCGTTGCCGGTTATTCCGGTGGGCAGCTTGCACGGGGTCTGCTTCATGTAGGCTGCCCCAGCATTCTGGCGCCTCTACGTAGCGGGCCACAGGCTGAGGATTATGTGGGATTCCGCCAGCGGGTCTTCTCCAGGACTGTGCTTGATTCGCTGCATTTAGGGGACACTCTGGTCTTTTGTGCCCTAGTTGCTTACATCCAAAGCACCGAATAGGTTGTGAGTAGCCCCGCGAATTGAACCGGGCTCTCTGAGGGTAGTTCGTGGCCGGAGGCCGTGTGGTATAGCGGTGCGCCGGGGGTTGGTAACTGGCAGCTGCTGGGGTGACTGGGGGTCTGTACTCCACTCTAGCAGTGGGCAATCGGTATACTGCTCCCCCTGCCCCTCGTACTGCCACGGATCCGCCAGTGGGTGCTGTATCCGGCACCAAATGGGGAGCTATCAGGGTTAAAGTAGCTCCCGAATCCCGAAGTCCCTGGACCGACATCACCTCATGCAGAATTCCCAGGGGTTCCTCGGCTTGGGTGCTCAACACCTCATGAGCGGCTGGCTCCGTTTGGTAATGGTGAGCAGCCGCCCTTGGGGCCAGGTTCTGTCTGACCTGGTTCCAAGCTTGTCTGCTCCGATTTTGGGTGCACTCACGTGCCATATGTCCCCACTGCTTGCAGGTGTGGCATTGTATATTAGCCCGTCCGTTGTTAGGCTGTAGTCCATGGTGCCTCCTGGCATCAAAATGCTGGTCTGCTAATCTGGCTGCTTCGGTTAAGGTGAGGGGTTTTCGATCTCTCACCCATTCTTGGGCTTCTGGGGACAAGCCGTTAAAGAATTGCTCCAACAGCATCAGTTGTCGCAATTCTTCCATGGTGGTAGCTTGGCTGGCCTGTATCCACCCCTGAGATGCTTGATCCAGCTTGTGGGCCCACTCTGCATGGGAATCTCTTTCTGGCTTGCGCAGGCCTCTAAACTTGCGCCGGTATGCCTCTGAGGTAATGGCATATCTTTCCAAGATCGCTCTCTTCACTTTAGCGTAATCCTTGCTGTCCTCCCTGGGTACAGCGCGATACGCTTCCGCTGCCCTACCGGCTAGCTTGCCTGCTAGCACCGGCACCCATACGGACTGCTCCAAATCATGTAACTCGCACAGTCTCTCAAAATCCTGTAAATACCCATCAATCTCATCCTTCTCCTCACAAAACATTTTAAATGCATGGTATGGGATTTTGGGTCTTACTGGGTTGCTGAGTGCGTCCAAAATGGATTCTGCTCGGGAGGATGCATTCCGCGGACTGTGTGCCATCACGTACTCCTGCACATCTGCCATTACCACGGATAGCATATCCCGTGGTACAGGTTGGGGTAAAAATTCCAGCCTGGTCCTCATTTCCCTCTGGTATAGGGTCTCCTCCATGGCTGCTGGAGGCGTAGCGCTGCGAGCTCTGTCTCCCTCCATCAGCTCAGCAATTAATATAGCCTTGGGTTTGCTGCTGCCTATCTTTCCCCTGGCTTCTAGCAGTTCCTTTTACGTTTGTCTCTTTAGCTTAGAATAATCCATCTCCATTCACTTCGGTCCCTGGTACTCCTTCCATCTTAGTCAGTATTGTAGTAATCCCCCTCTTCCTGAGGTTACTGGCTTGTGTAGTTGCTCTTCTGGGCGATAAGGTTCATTCCGTCGCTTGCCACCAATTGTAACGGTACCAACCGGATACCAAGGGTTAACACCGGGGAACAATGTCCTGCATAGGGAATCAGCAGTTCACAACCCAGCCAGTTTTCAGGTTTTAAACAGAATAACACTTTATTTGAAGGCAGCATACAGATTTATACAGGTTTTTGACCCCCCCCCCCCCAGGTGGGGGTGGAAAGAATGTTGTACATTAGATAAAAGGGAGAAGCGCCCTTGACATGATACAATAGGATTATATTACTTAAACACTTCAACCACAGGACACTCTTGACTCTCCTTATCACTTAGGCGTTTCTCTCTGGGGGTGATCAAACAATAGAATGCTAAGCATTAATTAGATTGTAGCTGGAGCCAGCCACTTGTGGTTAGAAAATAAAGTTAACACTTTCAGTCCTGACCGAAGGGTCTGTCACAGACAACCTTTCTTACGTTATAGTCCAGAAGTGGCTAGGTTTGCCACAGTCTCGGCCGCAAGTGTGGGGAATTCAATTGCATACTGTGCCACAGATTGGGTCCCCTGATGTAGGTCTAAAAGAAAGGCTTCCACAGCTGAAGATCTTCCAGGTTTGTCAAAGACAGTCGAAAATACAGACAGGAAGGAATCCACATCCTGGAGTATAGGATCATTATTTTCCAACAAGGGGGATACCCAGGCCAGGGTTTTTCCTTTCATCAAGGAAATAAGAAATGTTATCCTAGAAAAATGTGTAGTGAACAGTGCAGCGCTGTTGTGAAAATGAAGGCGGCATTGGTTAAAAAAAAACCCTACAATCTTCAGGGTTGCCATCATATTTGTCAGGAAGGGGTATCCTAGGGCCAATTTGCCCTTGATGATGGGTTACTGGAACTGAAGGAGGAGGCAAAGCCAGTGAGGTAGGGTTGGATTATATTGGAGCAACAAGACTTTGTAGCAAAACAGTTATCTGATCCAGTTTGGAGTCCAGGGATTGCAAATGTGTGGCATAGGATCCCAGCAATTGTCCCTAGTGGACAAAGGCCATGGATAGCTCAGCGGGGTTCATATTTTTTTGACCGTTTGTTCTTTCAGCCGTAAAGAATCAGTCCAGGATTAGACCCAACTGCTAGAGTGATAATATAAATACACGCTAGCACACTGAGAGGAAAACAGGACGTGACCCACTCAGGAAAGAAACAAAAACAATTATTATGCAGGAAAATAAAACTGTGTACTCACAGGTGATGCAGGGACATGGAATAGCCTCTTGATGAAATGAGGGAGTACAAGGTACAGAGACTTTAAATCAGGTTGAGGATGATCCCTTAGAGTGGTCATGCAAAGCAGAGGTCAGTATCACTTTAAAGCAGGCAGAGGATGATGCATTAGAGTAGTCAGGCAAAGCAATGGGCAATGTCCCTTTAAGCAGGTTTAAGGATGAGGCAGCAGAGTGGTCAGGCAAAGCAATGGTCAATGTCCCTTTAAGCAGATTTAAGGATGAGGCAGCAGAGTGGTCAGGCAAAGCAATGGTCAATGTCCCTTTAAACAGGTTTAAGGATGAGGCAGCAGAGTGGTCAGCCAAAACAATGGTCAATGTCCCTTTAAGCAGGTTTAAGTATGAGGCAGCAGAGTGGTCAGGCAAAGCAATGGTCTATGTCCCTTTAGGCAGATTTAAGGAGGAGGCAGCATAGTGGTCAGGAAAAGCAATGGTCAATGTCACTTTAAACAGGTTTAAGGATGAGGCAGCAGAGTGGTCAGGCAAAGCAATGGTCTATGTCCCTTTAGGCAGGTTTAAGGATGAGGCAGCAGAGTGATTAGGCAAAGCAATGGTCAATGTCCCTTTAGGCAGATTTAAGGATGAGGCAGCAGAGTGGTCAGGCAAAGCAATGGTCAATGTCACTTTAAACAGGTTTAAGGATGAGGCAGCAGAATGGTCAGGCAAAGCAATGGTTAATTTCCCTTTAAGCAGGTTTAAGGATGAGGCAGCAGAGTGGTTAGGCAAAGCAATGGTCAATGTCCCTTTAGGCAGATTTAAGGATGAGGCAGCAGAGTGGTCAGGCCAAGCAATGGTCAATGTCACTTTAAACAGGTTTAAGGATGAGGCAGCAGAATGGTCAGGCAAAGCAGTGGTTAATTTCCCTTTAAGCGGGTTTAAGGATGAGGCAGCAGAGTGGTCAGGCAAAGCAATTATCAATGTCCCTTTAAGCAGTTTTAAGGATGAGGCAGCAGAGTGGTCAGGCAAAGCAATGGTCAATGTCCCTTTAAGCAGGTAGCAGAGAAGAGACTCACAGAGCCAAGAAGCAGGAAGCAGGAACGCTATCCGACAAACGGGCACCAGAGGAAAGTCCCACCAAAGATTTAAAGTCCAGTGTGGGGGCGTAACACAAGAAGGCCACGTCACCTTGCTAGGCAACGTGACACAGTAATACAGAGAGAGATCCAGGAGCCGCAGTGACACAGAAATGATCGGATCATGACACAAACAAGCAAACCTTACCCTGAAGTCCACTTCCAATATTACTTATGAACATGTTTAACAAAACCTGCCCGAGAACTGACCCTTGTGGAACACCACTAGTAACTGATTCCTCATTTGAATGTACTCCATTAATTGAAACCCTTTGCTTTCTATCCTTAAGCCAGCATTCTACCCACTTAACAATCACAGCATCTACTCCAAGGCAATTCATTTTGTGAATAAGTTTGTTGTTTGGGACAGTGTCAAATGCTTTGCTAAAGTCTAGATATGCAACATCTACCGATTCTCCTTGGTCTATTATCTAGTTATAGCATGAAAAAAATCAATTAGATTAGTCTGACATGATCTTTCAACACTGAAACCATGCTTCACTTTGTCTTCCAAGTTGTTTGTCTGAAGGTAAGACACAATTTACCTGTAATTGAGCTCAAACTAACTGTCCTATAGTTAGCAGAATCTTCCCTACTACCCTTTTTATAAAGAGGTACTACAATGGCAATGTTCCAGTCTTTTAAACAACCCCTGTTAACAGTGACTGATTAAAAAAATGAGATAATGGAATAGCTATCACAGATTGAAGTTCCCTTAGAACCCTTGAATGAATATTATCTGGGCCCACAGACTTATTTTACTTTTCAAATATTCTTACACTGGGGACAAGTGAAATAGGTGGGTTTTCTTCACATATGTTACCTCAACATCAATCAAAGTGGACTGATCTCATCATTATGAGGAAAAGGAATAAGTATACTTTATCTTGCAAGAGACTGTCACGTAATCATTTTGCATAAGCAACCAAGGAAGGTATTTCCTTCCCTTATCTAGAGCCAAGTAACATATAATTTCAGTCACAATAAATTATATATCTGGAAGGGCATTGCTTTCTTTAGAGAGAACAATATCTAAAGGCATTTATGGGATTCAAGTTCCCTCTTTATTGGTTGTTATTCACGTTTCCCTACCTACTGAAGCCTTCTCCTGAAAGTCAAGTAGCATCCTTCTTAAAACTGGGCAAATACTGGTTAAAAAAATAGAACAAATAGTCCAGCACTAGTGACGTCCTGAGTACAAGCCTATAGGAACTACTGTTCAAGTTCTTAAAATAGAGGATCACAAATCAATTTGGCAGCATAAATCAACAATATTCCATGATTGCTCCCTTAATCATGCTAGAATCATTAAGGGAGCTATCCCGAAACGTTGCTGAGCTTTATGAACTTTTTGTATCAATAAATATCATTCCATATTTACTGGAGTGCTGTCAAAATCTTTTTTTTTATCAAATACTGGGTAAATCCAATCTAGATGGTCTGTAATCTTGGAACACCAAGATCTATAAAAAAAATATATGTATTTGGTTCTTCCTCAGCAGGTTCATTATAAGGAGTTCAAGGAACTAGCAGTGGGAAGCAGGTCCCTTGTTTGATGTGAGCTAATAAAACATTTCATGTTGTGCTTTGTTTTCTTGTCTGTCTATAACACTGATAAAAGTATCTCACTGATATATTGTTGTATGTACTTTTCAATTAAAAATATAGTTGGATTGCATAACTTATTGTTTTGCAGTTCTTATCTAATACATTTAGATTCAGATATAAAGTAGGGTTAATCTTGAGAAGTCTTTAAAGTGCTCCTGTTCTGAGAATTAGAAAAAAAGTACGATTTTCAGAGTTGAATTGCATGAAAAGGGGGCAAAATAAATAATGAAAGAATATTGCAAAGTTGTTTTACTACGCAAAACTAAACATTTTATATAAAACAGGCAAAGGGTTTACTGTCTCTTTAGGAAGAAAGAATCAGCAAGTCAGCAGTACAAATATATCGAAAGCTTTACCCAGAGTTCAATGCTGGGTGAGTCTTTGAGTGCATATATTTTTTTAAAGTACTTTAAGTGCTTTAGAGTACTTTTTTTCTCTACTCGTATTGGAAAACTTTTTTATTATTTATTTATTTATTTAGAGAAAGTACTCATTTATTTTTCTAAGGGTACTGTGCAGAATTGATCTCTTGGATAGGTCAAAATGCTTGCATATTGTAGGCAATGTTTTTGTTTGTTTTATCTAAAAGAGGACATTCCAAAATGTAATTCTTTTTTTTTTAAACATAAGTTCTCATCTTGTATAAATCAATGATTTCTTGACACACTTATATAAGTGTGTCCCTCTCCACCAATAAGGCAGAGTTAGTAGTCCTTATCAGCCTGTGATGAGTAGGAGGAATTACAAAACCAAGACAACAATATTTGTTTTATTAAAAAATGATAAAGCTTTTTAATAAAAGGACAGTCTGATCAAAATTAAACGTTCATAGGGCATACAGTTTTAAATGACTTTCCAATTTACTGTTATCATCAAATTTACTTTGTTCTCTAGGTATTCTTTGTTGAAAGCTAAACCTGGGTAGGTTCATATGCTAATTTCTAAGCCCTTGAAGACTGCCTCTTATCTCAGTGCATTTTTGACACATTTTCATAGCTAGAGAGAGCAAGTTCATGTGTGCCATATAGATAACATTGTGCTCACTCCCGTGGAGATATTTATGAATCAGCACTGATTGGGTAATATGCAAGTCTGTAAAAAAAAAATGAAATAAAGGGGATAAAAAGAATATTAATATAACCGTATTAGTTATGCAAAACTGGGGGATGGGTAATAAAGGGATTCGTTATATTTTTAAACAATAACAATTCTGGAGTAGACTGTCCCTTTAGCCCTATCAGCCCAATGAAAATACAACATGTGTATATATTTCCTGCACTTAATAATCAAAATAAACAAACTTTTTGCGAACCAAATAACTTGCTGAAAACAACTTGCTGCATCATTGCCTCTGGAAAATTGGTAAGATGCAAAGAGATTTTTGCCCACCCCTTTTATCTCGCAACCATTGACTTCCTGCCACATAGAACAACACCCACTGTCAAGGATCCTGGCATTAAAGAAATATTTTAAAAATAATATTCTAAACAAATGAATACAAATGGGGGGAGGGGAACAACTTCTATAAAGTAGACCGCTCTAACACGTGCAAAATAAAAGTGAAAGGAACAGTCTAGTCAAAAATAAACTTTCATGATTCAGATAGCGCATGTCATTTTAAACAACTTTCCAGTTTACTTTTATCATCTATTTTGCTTTGTTCTCTTGGTATTCTTAGTTGAACGCTAGACCTAGGTAGGCTCATATGCTAATTTCTTAGCACTTGAAGCCCACCTCTGAATGCTTTTTGACATTTTTTACACAACTAGAGGGAGTTAGTTCATGTGTGCCATATAGATAACATTGTGCTCACGCCCGTGGAGTTACCTAGGAGTCAGCACTCTATGGGGCCTATCCTGCAGGCTCGCCAGAAACAGAAGTTATGAAGCAGCGGTCTGAAGACTGACCGACAGACATCGTCGGAATTCAACCAATCAAGTACGATCGGGTTGATTGTCACCTCCCTGCTGGCGGTCGATTGGCCGCGAGTCTGCAGGGGGTGGGGTTGCACCAGCAGCTCTTGTGAGCTGCTGGTGCAATGCTGAATACGGAGAGCATATTGCTCTCCGCATTCAGCGAGGTCTTGCAGACCTGATCCGCACTGTCGGATCAGGTCTGCAAGACCTATGATAAATAGGCCTCTATGTCTGTCTATGAATCTAGCCCATTTTCTCATATGTATAATTTAACGTTTGTCTTTTATTTATAACCGATAATATAACTATGAGTACATAAAAAAACAGTTGTTACAATACCATTAAACAAACAGTAGAATTGCATAATCAACAAACACAATATAAAGACAGTGTAAGAGCACTTACTATGAATTTTAAATGAGCAGTAGATTTTTTTCTGACAAATTATGTGTATCATGTATCATGTGACAGCCATCAGCCAATCACAAACTCTTATACATATACATTGTGATGTCTTGCACATGCTCAGTAGTAGCTAGCACCGCATAAAGTGTACGTATACAAATACTGTGCAAAATATGATAGTAGAAATAAATTGTAAAATCTCTTAAAAACGGCATACTCAATCTGAATCATGAAAGTCTAATTTTTAATTTAGTACCCTAATTTAGTTACCCTAGTAATTAGATAAGATGGTCTAAAAATTAAATTAACAAACTTTATATCTGACATTACAGGGCCAGACAGTATATATCGGCGTTTGCCTGAACCACACTCCCACGTAGCTAAATCTAGTCCAGGACCTTATTTCGCCCTTAACCTCTGACAAAGAAGTAATAGATAAGATATACTTAGAAACGCGTAAGGTGTGTTTTGTGGGCTACCCTGTCCTGGCAGACGTTTCACGGCAGCTTCAAGCTACTTATTGTTGGAAATGTTGTACGGCATGAACATACCTCACATGTTTGAGGTGGAATCCAGTAAGCATACTTCATTTTGTGCTTTTATCACTGCTAATTAAACAATTTTTCACTATCGCAGTTAAACCCTTCTTGCTAGCATGTTTGTATTGGGCTTATCTCACTCTTCCTGGGAGGGTAAGAAGCATCCTACAAATGCTGCAAATCAAATAGCTGGTTTAGGCGATTGGCAGCAGTGTGAAACCCTAGGTTATAGATGTTTCCTTTTGTGAATAAAACCCAAATACACTACGTAACACTTCAAGCTACAATAGACACATTTATTAAGGAAAACCCGTCACAATCATATTTATTAATACAAATAAATTTATTAACTTTCAGCTAGATTACAAGTTTTGCATTGCGGCTTTTAACACTTTTTCAGCCTTAAAACAGCACTGCAGCTATTACAATTGTTGTCGGTATAGGTGTATCGCACACCTTTTAGCCTGTACTGCAACGTCAGTCCCGCCCATATAAAAAAGACGTTTTTTCATGGGATTCCCATAGCGTCGGTATTACGAGTTTTGCGGTGAGGCTAAAAAGTGAGCGTTACAGCCTACAATGACAAGATCTGTAGTTATGAGTTTTATGCTACAAAGCTGTTACATAAAACTCATAACTAAACTGTTACAAAGTACACTAACACCCATAAACTACCTATTAACCTCTAAACCGAGGCCCTCCCACATCGTAAACACTACAATAAATGTATTAACCCCTAATCTACCGCTTCCAACATCGCCGCCACTAAAAATTTTTATTAACCCCTATTCCGCCGGTCCCCAACATTGTTGCCACTATAATAAACGTATTAACCCCTAAACCGCCACCCTCCCATATCGCAAACACTATTTAAATATTATTAACCCCTAATCTGCTGTCCGCCCACACTGGCGCTATAATAAACCTATTAACCCCTAAACCGCAAGCTCCCCACAACGAAATATATTAAAATTAACTATTAACCCCTAAACCAAAATCGCCCACAACAAAATAAACTAATTTAAACTAGTAACCCCTAAACCTAACGACCCCCTAACTTTATATAAAAATTACAATTTCCCTATCTTAAATTAAATTAAAACTTACCTGTAAAATGAAAAAAATAAATTTTAAACTAACAATAAAACTATTATAATTATTAAACTAAAATTAAACTAACTACCAATTAAATTAAACTAAACTACACATTAAAAAATCCTAACACTACTCTAAAAATTACAAAAAGTATCTAATTACAAAAAATAAAAACTAACTAAATTACAAAAAAAACCCCATTAAATTACGAACAATAACAAACTTATTATCAAAAATAAAAAAGAATTACACCTAATCTAATAGCCCTATCAAAATAAAAAAGTCCACCCAAAATAAAAATAAAAAACCCTAGCCTACAATAAACTACCAATGGCCCTTAAAAGGGTCTTTTTGTGGGGCATTGCCCCAAAGATATCAGCTTTTACCTGTAAAAAAAATACAAACACCCGCCCAACAGTAAAACCCACCACCCAACAAACCCCCCAAATAAAAAAACTATCTAAAATAACCTAAGCAAACATTGCACTGAAAAGGGCATTTGTATGGACATTGCCCTTAAAAAGGCATTTAGCTCTTTTACATTTCCCAAACCCTAATCTAAAAAAAAAAAACACCCAAAAAAACCTTAAAAAACCGAACACTAACCCCCCGACAATCTACTTACAGTTGTTGATGTCCCACTTGATGGATCCATCCATCCGGCGAAGTCCTCATCCAGGCAGCAAAAAGTCTTCATCCAGATGGCCTCTTCTATCTTCATCTAGCCGGCGCGGAGCGGGTCAATCCTGAAGACATCCGGCGCAGAGCATCCTCTTCATACGGTCACCACCGTACACTGAATCTTCAATGCAAGGGACGCATTTTAAGATGGCATCCCTTGCATTCCTATTGGCTGAAAAATTTGAATCGGCCGATAGGAATTAGGGCTGCTAAAATCCTATTGGCTGTTCAAATCAGCCAATAGGATTTAAGCAGCTCTCGTTCTATTGGCTAATTCGAATTAGCCAATAGAATGAGAGCTGCTTGACACACAGGTAGGGATGGGCGAATGTTTTGCAACATTCGAAAAACTAAATAAATTTTAACAAATTCGTTCGTTCAAATCAAATTTAGAATATTTACACAACATTTTAACATTCAATTTTCGAATGTTCGGTTTTGAATTTTACAATAACATCCGAAAATATTCAATTTTAAGATTGGATATCAGAGCGCCAAACAACGTAGGCAGGGTCTATGGGCAGATAGTCAAATACCAAAGGTAACAATAGGTTGAAATAATATGATTTAATACATATGATAAAAAAGTTGATACATTTAAAATTATACAACAATTTGTCATGGATCCATGTTACACTTTAAAATATATATTGAAACACTTGGAACAATTTAAAAATGCTTGTAGAACAATTAATAACAACAAAAAAATCTAACAAATAATGTCTATTGCATAAAACTTAAATTCTAATATGTGAATGCTAGGAGCGCTTATGCACACTCTATCTATAAAAACAATGGGTTACAATGCACAGGTGGATAGATTCCAGGTTGTTTGAAACCGGTGAGTGTGAAATGTAAGTGGCTCCGAATTGGGGTTTTACCTATGTGTTTATCCAAAATTATGTAAATCCTAACAGGTGGACAAAAAATGTTACAGGAATGTCTAGAACCTGAAATCAAAATATAAGACCTGAGGTTGTGCCTATGTGTTTATCCAAAAAAGGGTGTAAATCCTAACAAGTGAAAAAATGTGAGAAAAATATTGCAGGAGTGTGTGAACCTTATTTTCAAAATAAACAATGAATTCAAAATAAAACGATATACAAGTGAATTTTTGACAAATCAACTAATGCATACATAAAGCATAAATAGAACCAAATAAAAACAACAGCACAACTTTAACGTGTGTTCAAATGTGTTTCTGCTTGCAAACTGTGATGTGATGTGAACAAATATCTATTATAAACACTGAATAGTGGCAAAACTTTGTGATTGGATTGAAATTGAACACAGGCTCTAAATTGATACCCTAAAATTTTAATCTAAAGGGCTCAGAGTTGCTGAGCTAGATATAAGGGACTTGCTCAAAGAGCCTCGAGATGTTAATTAAAAGAGACCATATAACAACAGGGGTTTAAAAAACAGATGATATAACATAAAATACTTAAAAGTCCAAATAAATATTCAAATTAGTTAATAAGAATCTTGCTATAGTCTATCTCAATATGGATCCCAACTGCTGATTATGTAGAAATCTTCTTGGGCGGTAGTTAACAAATAATTCCAACTTGCAATGTTGTCCCTTACCTGCCAAAAAAAGAAAGGCAAACAATAGTGCAGATGGCTTCTTAATGTGATCACAATTAAAATACTCCTTACCAGTCAACCGGTTTCGGTCTTCACTGACCTTTCTCAAGACTGGTTTGAGGTAAGGACCTAGACTGTTATATACCTTGCTGATTAACAGGTGAAATTAACACCTGTATAGTAGAACAGGATGTGAAAACAACAATTTTTTCTTTTTCTCCTGGGTTAGAGAGAACATAGCAAAGCTTTTAGTTAGCAAAATCTTCTTCATATCCTCTCTCTATGAATTTCGACTTGATCACTTGTGCCTTCAAGTCGAAATTCATAGAGAGAGGATATGAAGAAGATTTTCTTGATCAAAAAATACAAGAAGTAGACCAAATAGAAAGGAAAGATCTGACACATTACAAAGAGAAAATTAAGTGGAATGAGGATACAGAGATCCTTAATATTCCTCTAATTACTGAATACAGTGAGAACAGTCGAATTATAGAGAACATTTTCCGTAAACACTGGAACATGCTCAAAGATGATGATATTCTGGGAGACAAAATATCAAAAAAACCCAGATTTATATATCGAAGGACAAAAAAATCTGAAAACGAGGCTGGCTCCCAGTATACAGAGGAAGAAACCTCAAGTAATTAAAGATGCATTTGGTAAGAACGTGGCAGGATTTTTTCCATGACACAAATGTAAAGCATGTAAATGTGGAGAAAAAAGTGCAGAATTCCATTCTTTTAACACCAAAAAGAAGTACAAAATCAAAAACTTGATCCGGTGCCAGGACAAAAATGTGATCTACTTACTCCAATGTCCCTGTAGTCTCCAATATGTTGGACAGACGTCAAGACCACTAAGGGACAGGATACGTGAACACCTCCGATACATAGAAAAACTTAACAAAGATAGTCCTTTATATAAACATTTTTCTGAGAAGCACCAAGGTGACATTAATACTGTAAAGTATATAGGGATTCAAAAGGTGCCAAGAAACTGGAGAGGGGGCAACCATGAGAAGAGGTTATTAACGGAGGAATCAAAATGGATTTCCATCTAGATTGCTTGCACCCAAGAGGCTTAAATAACAAAGAGGACATGTCTCATCTCCTCAACCTCAACTAAAAAGAGAGTCATGAGTGGAAGGGATCTGTTTTATCTCACTAGCCCCTTATTACAAGTGACTTCTGAATTTGGATCCATATATATAAAAAAAATAAAATCCTTTCACCTATCTCTTAACATATAAATATAAATAATAATAACTTAATAATGATTAGACCTGCCCGTAAGGACATAGAAACTCTGCCTACCCTGTTCCCTTTATGAGAAGCTGCCTTTTTAAGTATTGATATAATCCTTTAGTTATATGATAATTCTAGAGGATATAAACACCAATTAATCTGTGGGAATTACAACAGGACTTATACTTCAATTATATCTATATTTGAACTGCTATTTAATCTTCTATTTAGCAGCTTTATAACAATTCTATTGGTAGTCCACACCTAAGACCTGTGTAGTATAGCCAATAGAGACCCTAAAGTTGTAACCAATCTAGAATTACCTCATTTATGAAAGATAGAAGTATCAATTATGAGACTAGTTTTGCTTTGGATCTAACAAACAGTAATAATAATATGCAAGTGACGTCAGAAGATAGTTTTAATCATATATATACTTTATTTTTATATATATTTTTTATATACATTTTTTATATATATTTTCTCTTCACCAGGTTTGGATATCTAAGTTTAGTTTAGAGGAAATACTTATCCTCTATACATTATGAGTATTGCAGTCAGAACCATATCAGCTCCCAAACTAATAGAATCAACACGTAGTCTAGTCCATTTGCATATTGTATATAGAACAATACAAGCAATCCCTACCTTAAACAGATTTCCAAGGGACCTATGGGTCAGTTTCAAATACCGTAGCAATAAAAGAGTGTATATAAACCTTAGATTTGAGTTGTAAATGTGTATCTCCGTTTACTCTATATGTTAAAAGCACAAGATTTGTTTGTTTTTTTGTTTTTTTTGTTTTCTGTCTCTGCTTTTTTGTCTTAAACAGTATGTTAACCTGAAGGAAATCACATAATCATAATAGGTCAGTCAGAAACACGATTTTCATTCCAGTATGTAATTTTAACCTTAAGTTGTACATTAAACACACTACACTCTCCCTGAAATTGTTAAGCTTTTGTCATATATAAAATATATTATACCCTGTTTGAAATCTCGTTTAGCAGCTATGCGCTTCATACATAGAAACTAGAATCCCTCTGTTATATAATGATCATAGCGAATGATTATTTATGAGGGAAGCAAGGATGTAAGAAATTCGGTTTGTTTGTTTTGTCAAGGCTTTTACAGCTTGTCTATAGTGCTAAGGAAGCACATTAAACACAGACAAGCAATCAGATTGCAGGAATTTAACACACCCCTAAATCAGCCAATAGCACATACATTCTGGCTTGAGCCCTCAAATTAGAACCTATGAGTGCTAGGTATTACAACATGGCCAATAGATACATAAATAATTCGACAAGAATACAATATATGCAGTAGTAAATAATAACCCAATATGCATCATAAAGTTTGATCATTTATTAAGAAAGTATAAATATAGAAACAGATGTTTTAAATGGATACTTTACAAGTGTTTTAAATGGACATTTTTTTTTACACAACTTTTTGACATTTCACAAAGTGTTTTAAACGGTCATTTTTTATAAACATATCTACATAACTGGACTTTTATTTTTGACAATGCTCATATTATTTTAGCTGATTCTGAAAAAACAAGCAAATTGCCTCGGTAACTAAACACTTTGCTATGTTCTCTCTAACCCGGGAGAAAAAGAAAAAAAAATTGTTGTTTTCACATCCTGTTCTACTATACAGGTGTTAATGTCACCTGTTAATCAGCAAGGTATATAACAGTCTAGGTCCTTACCTCAAACCAGTCTTGAGAAAGGTCAGTGAAGACCGAAACTGGTTGACTGGTAAGGAGTATTTTAATTGTGATCACATTAAGAAGCCATCTGCACTATTGTTTGCCTTTCCTTTTTTGGCAGGTAAGGGACAACATTGCAAGCTGGAATTATTTGTTAACTACCGCCCAAGAAGATTTCTACATAATCAGCAGTTGGGATCCATATTGAGATAGACTATAGCAAGATTCTTATTAACCAATTTGAATATTTATTTGGACTTTTAAGTATTTTATGTTATATCATCTGTTTTTTAAACCCCTGTTGTTATATGGTCTCTTTTAATTAACATCTTGAGGCTCTTTGAGCAAGTCCCTTATATCTAGCTCAGCAACTCTGAGCCCTTTAGATTTGTATTTTAGGGTATCAATTTAGAGCCTGTGTTCAATTTCAATCCAATCACAAAGTTTTGCCACTATTCTGTGTTTATGATAGATATTTGTTCACATCACATCACAGTTTGCAAGCAGAAACACATTTGAACACACGTTAAAGTTGTGCTGTTGTTTTTATTTGGTTCTATTTATGCTTTATGTATGCATTAGTTGATTTGTCAAAAATTCACTTGTATATCGTTTTATTTTGAATTCATTGTTTATTTTGAAAATAAGGTTTACACACCCTTGCAATATTTTTCTCACATTTTTTCACTTGTTAGGATTTACACCCTTTATTGGATAAACACATAGGCACAACCTCAGGTCTTATATTTTGAATTCAGGTTCTAGACATTCCTGTAACATTTTTTGTCCACCTGTTAGGATTTACATAATTTTGGATAAACACATAGGCAAAACCTCAATTCGGAGCCACTTACATTTCACACCCAACGGTTTCAAGCAACCTGGAATCTATCCACCTGTGCATTGTAACCCATTGTTTTTAAAAATAGAGTGTGCATAAGCGCTCCTAGCATTCACATATTAGAATTTAAGTTTTATGCGATAGACATTATTTGTTAGATTTTTTTGTTGTTATTAATTTGTTCTACAAGCATTTTTAAATTGTTCCAAGTGTTTCAATATATATATATTTTTTTTTTTTTTTAAATGATTTTTATTGAGGCATTGAAAATTAACAACACAAAGAATATATCCAGGCACAGAACAGTAGATACAGAAAAAAAAAAAACTTATACATTTCACATATGAAGAGTAAACAAGAATTAATTAAGACATTGGTGTGCTAGAATAGTATTTGTTATCACAGTGTCCCATCCACAGTAGTGCCATACATGTATGGAAGTTGGGATCAGTGGCATGAGATAAATAGCTAGGTCAAAAACAGAAGAATAAGGGTGAACATAAGTTATAATACTACCATTGTGATCTCTAGTATGAAATGTAAAACTGTAAATAAAAAACATGTGTGACTGGAACATATATAGATGCCTCATTTTTTTTTTTTTTTTTGTAACTGAAAACTAATGGTCCCCACTCTGCAATAAAGGCATTCTAGAAATTAAATAAAAGTAAGAGGTAGGGAGTTGGCTGTTGTCAGGCCTCCCGTAGGCCTGTATATAAGGGGGGGGAAAGCAGCGGACCAAAGCCGCTCATAATAAAGGGGAAATGGGAGGGCGGAGCCAATCAATACGTTATAAAGGTGTATTCTAGTGGGCTATTTAATTATATGTGGTGGGGGTCTCAAAGAAGGAGGATGAAAATACTCATGGCAGATAAATTATAGAGAAGTGGTATGCATACTATAGAATATGTGTAATTCAAAGTTACTAACTAAGCTAATGTTAAAATAAAAGAATATGGTTTCACTAGGAGCTGAGGCCCGCCCAATTTGAGACCCTGACATATGGACAAAAATCAAGCTTATTAAACTATATAGTAACAGATGATGAGCATAAAAAAAATAAAAACAATGGTATATATACTAGCTAAAGAGAGTAGGGTGTTACACCTCCAATAAGGTAAATACTAGTTTCAGGAGCTTAAATATTTAGTATGGTATCTAGGTAAATTGTATGCAGGGACCAAAAATGCGTATAAGAGTAGAATAGTGTGAAGAATATGTAGGGGAGATGTTAGTTGGAGAACAATCTTCCTGGAGCTATATACGTTATAGAGGTGTAGGCTAAAGGGCTATTTAATTATATGAGGAGGGGGACTCAAAGAAGGAGGATGAAAATACTCATTGCATATAAGAGTGGAATAGTGTGAAGAATATGTGGGGGAGATGTTAGTCCTAGGACAATCTTCCTGGAGCTATACTTCCACTAGCCTAAAGCCATAGTAATGGAAATCTTAGGGAAGTGCATGGAGTTGTAGTTGGATTAGGATTTCTATCAGTATTCTGAGACTTGGGGTGAAAAACAGACACGGACAGCAAGGTTATAGGAGACGTGGGGGATGATAGCCATTTTGGTATGCATAGGAAGGGAGCAATATGGGATCCTAAAGATAGTATTACATAGATCAGTCCAAGATAGAAACAGTGAATATATAGTTATCCACCTAGTGATTAAGGAGTATAATAGCTTGCACATTATGGATAAAACATTAGCATGTAACATAGGTTAGCTGGGAGCCTCTAGGTTAATAACATTCAGTAGATCAATAGTGAACATATCTCAACTAAATATATCTCACAGTTTAGCTAGACAAAGGATATGGACAACTATTTATAGGAAATAAACATTAACCTTATACAATAAATATTAATCTTTTAGATTAGAAGCCTTTAACCAGGAGCATAGGGGGCAGATTTCAACCAAATATTAACATCCTTGAATAGAACAAAATTGACACGTAAATAATATAAATGAAAATGTGCACAGCTGCTAACCTCTAAGCAATTCAAATCTTCATAGTTGTACAAGTTTGAGATAATGCAATAGATACTTGTTGCTGAGCCGTGTAGTTAGTAGCATGTAATACAAAACATTTATAAGCCATCTAAGGCCTCTCAACCTGCTAAGAATCAAAGTATGACATTGAACTGGATTGGAGATATAATCATAGCAATACATATCCTGCATCTTCACCAACAAGAGAGTACAGGTGGTTGTAAGCAGATAGTGTCTTAGTTACACTTAGCACTTAGGCACTGTGATGTTAGGCAATAAAAAATTTTTTTATTTTTTTCCCTCCTTTTCTCTTTCTGTCCTTTATGTTAACCAAGTCAAGAAAAAAACAAAAAACAAAACCGTAAAAACATGTAACATTATAGGTGTAAAACTCTGCAGTATATTGGGGACTAAAGTCTCTTGTTTACTGTAATGTGTGCCATAGCTTCATCCAATGCCCACCGGCTTGCAAGAGCCGTAGTTCACATACCCCGAGTGTCTCTGGCAAAACCATGCTAGCCAACTGATCATAAGGGAGTGTCTATCCATGGCCTTCCCATACCTTGCAGCTGGGGAAGCCTCGCAGGTCACAAACGGAGCATCAGTGAACAGCCCCGTTCCAACCCAAGAGTTGGCGGTAAAAAGGCCAAGTTCCAGTGACAAGGCTCTCACAGGATATGACCCTGACTTTGCTGGTAAGTCTATGGGGTAACTGTCAGTGGGAGCTGCTATTAGGGCTAGTGGAGGCTGTTCCTCCCGTTGCTCAGGAATATTTTCCGTTTGAATGGCAGTAGACTGTATGAGGCTCAATTGTGTGCTTAGCCCCATTGATTCCGCCATATGGGGCTCAGCACTTCCTTGAACTGCACTGTGCGCATCCTCTGAGCACTGAGCTGCATCGCAACTCACATGTGGTGCGTCCCGTATAAGTCCTCTAGGAGTATTCATAACCACACTTGTAGTCGGCTCATCCTGGTTTCCGTCCATAGTTGCCCTGAGCACCGCTATCAGGTCTCCGAGATGGGCATCCAAAGTGAGGATCAAGTCATGCAACATCGCTATAGCTTGCTTCTCCATAGCGTGATATTTAGCTGAGTCTCCTCTTCAAATAACAAAGCGTGGTTGATTTTTAAAATGGCGTTTCACCTCATATAGTCAGCGCAGCAGACCAGACAGATTCTTGTGCCGATATGATAGCTAACGCTGTGTTTTCCGAGCCCTTTAAACGGTCATCTTACTCTTCAGGGCTCCATAAAGATTAAAGCTTAATATATGGCTCCTTAATGTGCTCAATCTAAAAAGATATTTAAACATATATTAAGAGCTCTAGAGAGATGCGTCTCTCTGCCTCGGCAGTTGGCTCCGCCCCCCCTCAATATATATTTTAAAGTGTAACATGGATCCATGACTAATTGTTGTATAATTTTAAATGTACCAACTTTTTTATCTTATGTATTAAATCATATTATTTCAACCTTTTGTTACCTTTGGTATTTGACTATCTGCCCATAGACCCTGCCTACGTTGTTTGGCGCTATGATATCCAATCTTAAAATTGAATCCACCCTTGGCAACTAGGTGCCAATTTATTAGAGCTGGAGGTCTGTTGGTTATATAGTTGGCGCTTAGTTATCACCTTTCCACACATCCAAAAATATTTGTTTAGAAAAAATCAAATTTATATATTTGTAATAGTATTTATAATGCTTTCTTTAAATGTAATATTCTAATTATGCAATTTTCGAATTCGAAATATTTGAATTTATATATTTGTAATAGTATTTCTATAATGCTTTATATAGATGTAATATTTGAATTATGCAATTTTCAAATTCGAAAATTTTTAATTTTTATATTTGTAATAGTATTTCTATAATGCTTTATTTAAATGAAATATTCGAATTATGCAATATTCAAATTAGAAAAATTTGAATTTATATGTTTGAAATAGTATTTCTAATGCTTTCTTTAAATGTAATATTAAAATTATGCAATATTCGATCGAAATAGAAACATTCAAATTGATATATTTGTATCTATTATGTATCAATTTACTAGATTCACTACTACATGAATTATTGAACTTCTGAATAGTATTTGTTAAATAGAATGTTAAAGTCGAAATTTAGAATGTGGACATTCGATCTAATTATAAACATTTGAATTTGAAAGTGACATTCGAAAACTGTAAATAGCATTCGATTATTGAATTTTTAAGAATATTCGTTTGTATGAACATTCGGATTTGTAATTTGAATTTCGGTAATAACATTTGTTCTAACATTCGAATTCGGAAATTTACACATTTGCCTATCCCTACACACAGGAATGATCTGCTTGAAACACAGGAAAAAAAGAGGGCTGGAACTTGTCTGCAAAACCTTATAACAGGTTAGTAAACCCAGCCCCCTCATTTGCTACATATTTGAAATTAAACAACCAGCCCAGCTCACTATCATACTTCCGGGAGTTAACCCTTATTTCTGTTTCAGACCAACGAGGGGCCTTCTACTGTCATTTTGATCTCTCTAGGGAGCATGTGACAAAGCATTATTTTTTACACAAAAGCAATAGGTTTTTAATCTCCCTTTAATCGCTGATAAGTTTAAAGCAGGATAATGCAGGTTCCAAATTATGTAGCAAAATAAAGGCAACAGTCTGTATAAATAATTAGTATTTGTATTTTCATACATTAAAAATTATTGTTAAGGGTTAAGAAGTTGGCTTGGCTTGAAGACTATTTGTAAAAGTCCAAAAAGTATGGCAGCAATAAGTAGTTAACAAATGGTCTTTATTAGAGCACAGCAAACAAGAGAGCGACGTTTCGGGAGCTGCCTCCCTTTGTCAAGCATAAAAAACTGTGGTAACAAACTTCTTAATATACCCACATCCACCAGGTGGCAGCAGAGTGTAATTTCCTCCTATACAGGATATACTTTAACCCATTCATTTCCTTGGGACATTACAAAAGTTTTTACCACATAAGTATATTACAAAGATACAAATTAAAAATATATTAGATTGTTTCTATATACATTCAATATATACAATCAAAATTGTATATATTGAATGTATATAGAAACAATCTAATATATTTTTAATTTGTATCTTTGTAATATACTTATGTGGTAAAAACTTTTGTAATGTCCCAAGGAAATGAATGGGTTAAAGTATATCCTTTATAGGAGGAAATTATTCTCTGCTGCCACCTGGTGGATGTGGGTATATTAAGAAGTTTGTTACCACAGTTTTTTATGCTTGACAAAGGGAGGCAGCTCCCGAAACGTCGCTCTCTTGTTTGCTGTGCTCTAATAAAGACCATTTGTTAACTACTTATTGCTGCCATACTTTTTGGACTTTTACTTCATTTAGTAGGGTTTGGTGGTACCCCTACATGGCGTGCAAGTAGTTCAGGTGCTGACTGATATCTTTTGGAATTCATTGAAGACTATTTGTTTCAGTTTAAAGCTAGGCTTTTTATTCTAAGACATGAAATATTTATTAAAGGAACATTAAACTGCTGACTACAACTACAGTAGCATGGTTACTACTCACCATGCTAATTTTCCTACAGTGCCCGCAGTTGTCTTCAAAGTCATTCCCTTATTTTAACCTGTTACAATTATCAGTTAGTGAATCTCATCATTATCACAACAGCTGCTGCCATTTTGGAGTTTATATTCATTATATAACTATTAAACTGTGCAAAAAAACTGCAAACATGTAACCCTTCTACTCTCTGGGACCGATTTATCAAGGCGACAATCTCACTGCATTTGCGATGGGCTATGCGCTCTACATTCAACGGCCTTATTTATTAATAAGTCTGTCAGAAACATGCAAGTCAAGTCCGGCGCAATTAGCATCGGACTGTTGATAAATAAGAGTCATCGATGTTGCAGATATCCTTGTATATCAAATGATCTACCCTGAATGTTTATCAAATGAAGATAGTTTTGTCCTCTTCTTTCAACTTTATTTATACCATTTCATTCCTGTCAATGAACAAGCACATTATTCAAAAGCTAATCTTTTATATTTCATCTATTAATGTCCTTGAAATCGCTATATTTATACCTTAACAAACAATAAATATCATAGAAATGTACCTGTGTATATATATTTTATTTTTGCAAAAAGCTTCTATCTTACCTTTTATACTCAGTTATATATGATTCTTAAGGCTCAAATATGTGCCTGTGAATATTTACATCTTATTCATCTTTTAGTTTATTTTCATTCACTAATGATGCAATTTCAAGTGCTGGCCCAGTTTTTGTGCTACATTTGTGTATTGTTTCCTGATTTGAGTCTCTATTTCAAGACCAATACTACACATGTGTTAAAACTATGGGCTCATCTTTTAGATTAACCCCTTGAGTGCTAACAACTGCTCTGAGCCGTCACAGAGTTTCCCACTCAGGTGCTAACGACGGCTCAGAGCCATCGCTAGCACTCTCCCCCCTTGAGGGAGATCTGGGGGCTCCCACCCGCTCCTATACTGGCGATTGGGCATGTATAGTGACAGGCATTGCCGGGGCTTCACATTTTTTGTGGTGACTTCACGCGCAATGACGAAACGCGCAACTTTATTAAAAATATTCAAAGACAAGTAAAGGGAAAGGAGGCATCTAAGCAGTTACAGACCCCCAAGACCCCACCCTCGGAAAAGGTAATTGTCTAACCTTTATGTATAAGTCTTGGGGATCTGAAGAAAAAAAAAGTTAAAAAAAAATATTTAAAATAATTAAAAATCTCTCAAATCAGCTTAGCACACATGTGGGAAAGTGCTTAGCACTCAAAGAGTTAAACCTTTAAATTCTAAAACAGTTCAAAAGAAGGAATCAAACAATGATAATCGGAAAACATTATAGAGGTGGTTATAATTGCTGCTTTATCTAAATCATGCCAGTTTAATTTTATGTAGACTATGCCGTTCTGCTTAAGATTATATTGAATCCAACATCATTTGCAGATTTTATTTGATTATAATATTCTTACAAATGTTGACTAATTATGCATTTTCTGATTATTAAATTGTCTGATCTTTGTTGGTCATTTTCATGTGACAACCAATTGTTGATGGTGTGAGAGCGACAGCCATTGTATGTCCCAGCAATTATAATAAACAATCTAAAAAATGTTGCTTACAATTTTTGACAATTGATTTGATATCCTTATAACATTGTTTTTTGTGTTGTTGAACGTCACTCTATCACCTTATACATATTCCCTGTGTCATATTTATACCAGATATGCGGTACGTGCGTCCCATCATCTCATGAATGTTATAATCCATTTTTTGTCATCTCTAACTGTTACTACTGTGACACCAATTCTATCAGTATTGACCAATTTCATTTGTTATAGAGAGTAGAAAATGTATATTAACTTTTGATTTGTTTATTTAATTAATCATGTGATTATGCATTTCCCAATAAAACATGGTTGATAATTGACTTATTTGGTGGTTATTAGAAGTTGGAGTATTGCGTGAAAGAAGGAGCAGAAATGTTGTGAGTTCTTTCAACTATGGAGTAGTTGTTCCATGCGTTTTAAACATGACAAAAAAATGTACTAACGAATGAAGTTATACTCTTTGGTAATCTAAATATATTATATAATACCTCTTTTGTTCTCTTTTATCCCTATATGTTTCACAGCATCTACTAGTGAAAGGAGTTCATCCCTTTCACTCAAAGGATATAGACCAATTCCTGGGAGAAATATTCTTGGCACTCGTATGCGTCTTTGTTGACGCACATCTACTTATGTAGCCTGTTGCTGGTTTATTAATCTCCTCCTTCTGTGTCTAAAAGGTCAGGGACTGTGTTCCTTTCTTTCATTCCTGTATAAATAATTTGTCCCCTTGCTTTGTAATGAACTCTTTAACAGAGAGATGAAACATAACCCATAAGTAGGGTAACATCTCCCTACTTAATTTTATTTAGTAATAAGGGCAGATCTTAATATATTTTGTGATCACAAAAGGTTAAAGGGACATGAAACATTTTTATTATACTTTACAATTCAGATGGTTCATAAATATCCTCCTTCCGCGTCATAAATGTATTACAAATTTAAAAATGTGCATTGTTAACTGTCTGTGATGACAAACAGCATGGAAAACAACCTTTTCAGACTCCCATTAATTTCTATGGCATTTGCGGCTTCAGAGGTGGCGGGTTGAAGGATAGATACACTGTGTCGAAATAGACGTGAGTGTACCTGTTGAATGTTTGATAAATTGGCAATGGTAAGAGGGTCAAATAGAGTTGAATGTGAATGTGGATCATCAGCAATATGCTCGAATAGAGTTGAATGTAAAGGTGAATGATCTGAATTACGCTCGAATAACACAAGCAACGATTTGATCTCGCGGGAGCGTGTATTATGTTGAACATTTCAACATTGATGCTATGTTAACTAGGGCGGATTAACTTAACGTCTAATGTGACGTGGACTCCCAGTGCATTCACAGTTGAAGCTTTGATAAATCGGCCCCTCTATGTCAAAGTAAGGTAAACTAATTGTAAGATACAGCTGTCAAAAAGCCAGTAACATCACAGATCTGTGAAAGAGCGCTGCTTCTGCAACATGATGCAACAATACCTGAGCTACAATATGGCGGCACCCAGTGTAAAATGCAGAGCTTTACCAGCTGGATTCTGCAATGAATTAAAATAAGAGAATGGTTTTAAAGAGTGCTGTGGGAACAGGAGGAAATACAATGGTATGGTGAGTAGTAACCAAGCTAGTGTAGTTGTATTTAGCAGTTTAATGTCGTTTAAGATGAATTCACAGCAGGGTAGAAATAAATCATCCTGACATTGATCACTGTGCAATTGTAGGAAGCGGGATTGCACAAGAGAGCTCTTGTGCAATGTTAAAGGGACACTGAACCCAAAATGTTTCTTTCGTGATTCAGATAGAGCATGTCATTTTAAGCAACTTTCTAATTTACTCCTATTATCAATTTTTCTTCGTTCTCTTGCTATCTTTATATGAAAAAGAAGGCATCTAAGCTTTTTTCTTGGTTCAGGACTCTGGACAGCAGTTTTTGATTGGTGGATGAATTTATCCACCAATCAGCAAGGACAACCTAGGTTGTTCACCAAAAATGGGCCAGCATCTAAACTTACATTCTTGCATTTCAAATAAAGATACCAAGAGAATAAAGAACATTTGATAATAGGAGTAAATTAGAAAGTTGCTTAAAATGTCATGCTCTATCTGAATCATAAAAGAAAAAATTTGGGTTCAGTGTCCCTTTAAGGGATTAGAAAAGTCAACATTAAAAACTCACTTTTTAACACACACAACATTCCTATATGATAAAGTAATACATATGAACTTACTATTTCACAAAACTGTAGTCTCTAAGACCTTTTAAATGTTATTTCTTATATGGTTGTGATGTCTAAATTGCCAACACACCAGAAAAGGCTGTCCGACTTAGTCATTTAAAGTCCATCCATTTGCAATAACTTAGCATAGATTTACTCCCTTCAACGCATGAGCAACTGTTTTGAAGATTTCACGCATGGTCACAGCAATACCTGAAGACTTTTGCCAGGTTTTCTGAAAACTGACAGGGAACTCCTGATCTGAATGCACATGCATTAGATCACAGTACACTAGAGCGCATGCATGGCCTGTTGTGTTATACTGTCATATTCCTGTAGCTTTAAGTACTAAGACCAACCCACTCCTTCACCTCTCTTTAAAGGTGTGATCAGTACACCTGTGCTTTGCTTGATAATTGAAGTTTGTAGTTCCCACTCTGCTTCAAGCTCTAAAGCTAAAATCTACAGATCCTGCTTTTGTACCTGTTAAAGGAAATCCTTGTTGTCATTTCTCCAGCTTCTAAACCTAAGAAGCATTTCCTGCCGCTTTACATTTCAGGAAACAAACTTTGGCAGCAACTCTTGCAAGTCTGTGTTAACTCTGCAGTCTGATTTTCCAGCCAGCTCCGTTACTGAGTGTTTACCTCTACCAGGAAATAAGAACAGCTTCCCTGCTGTGATCCATTTTGACTCAGTGCCAACTTCGCTCTCTGCAGTTCTAAACTCACTCGCAAGTATCATTAATTTTATATACAATTGTCTCTAGCTGTATATATTCTTATCCAAAGATCTGCTGACATACAAACTGTTAAAGTGCACACAACTGGTTAAATCTGGCTCTCTCCTTCTCTCTGTATCACACACTCTGCCTGCTGTAACCTGATACCTCTTGATATAAGGACATTGCAGACTGCAAATCAGTTTCTCACTTCTTAGCTTAACTAAAAAGAGACTTTGCTATAAAATTCTGCTTTTCTCAGACAAGTACCAATAAGCTGCTTGTTTGCTGCCTTCTATCTTTAAAGAACACAACTCTTTACAAGTGTGTAAAATATACAAAGGCTTCATTTCATCTGTTATATTCACTTTATTTTGATTTTGTAAAGTGTTATAAAAAGAACTTGTACTAAGTAAAACAGCTATCTCCCTTGGTAATAACCTTTTGTATAAGCCTGTTTTACTTAAGGTTCTCTGGGAATAGCCACATTATACAAGCTTATAACAGAATTATCAAGCCTTAAAGAAATTTACTAACATATATACATTATAGTTTAAAGCTTGTATATAGAAAAATCATGGATCCTGCCTCAATGGCAATTGAAATAGCTTCCTTAAACCAGAAAGTTGAAATTTTAGCACAAGGTTTGACTGAAGTTAAAAATGAAAACCACACCCTGAAGAGGTTAATGAATGATTTCTTTTCAAGGAAAGAGGCTGATCACCCTGAACCACAGGTTAACCCTCCACATATTTTTTCTGGTGAAAGAACACGCTTTCGTGAATTCAGAAATGCATGCATGCTGATGTTTTCCATGAAGCCCAGGACATATTATACTGACAAGATCAAGGTTTGTACTACCATCTCTTATCTAACTGGAGATCCCCGTTCGTGGGCTGATAAGTTTTATGAAACTGATGATCCTATTTTGAATTCTATCAGTGAATTTTTTAAGGAGATGGCTGTCTTATATGAGGATTGCAACACCCAGTTAACCGCAGAAACAAATTTGCGCACCCTGAAGCAAGGCAAACGTCCAGTTGAGGACTATGTGGCAGATTTTCAGCTCTGGGCTACAGATTCACAGTGGAATACTGTAAGTCTAAAAAACCAATTTCGTTTAGGTCTCTATGAACATCTTAAGGATGAGATCTCTCGCATTGAACCTCCAGACAGCATGGAATCCCTCATAAAGATATGCATAGCCATGGACAGACGATACAGAGAGAGGAGAGCCGAAAAACAACACCCAGAGACTTACCTCAAAAGGTTTACACCCTCTCATTCTGAAAAGACCTCCACAGCTCCTGTGCCCATGGAAATTGGGGCCATCCGTGGACCATTATCCCAAGAAGAGAAACAAAGAAGGAGGATATCAAACCTCTGTATGTACTGTGGGAATAAAGAACACAGTGTCTCTTCCTGCCCTATTCTGAACCGGCAAAAAAGGGGTAAGATTCTTATAGTTAACCCAAATACTGATAACATTCATGAATCACAATTAACTTTCATATTGTCTTTACAGTGGGACCAGCATCTTCTCAAGACTGAGGCGCTGATTGATTCTGGAGCTTATGGAAGCTTCATTGACAAAACCCTTGTAGATACTAATAAAATACCTTGTGTGCAAAAGCAAACCCCTATCTATGTGAAGGTTATTGATGGCTCTACTTATTTAAAAGGCCCAATCACACACCATACTGTTCCTTTACTTGTCTCTTGTAACATGGGTCATACAGAATACATTACGTTTGATATCATTCCTAGCTCACTACACCCCTTAATATTGGGTTATCCTTGGTTAAGAAAACACAACCCTCAAATAGACTGGAGCAGTAACACAGTAACTTTCTCTTCCCCATACTGTTCTGCTACCTGTTTTCCCTGTGTGGAAATCAAAACTCTACACCCTCATATACCATTGCAGTATTCAGACTTTTCAGATGTATTTGACCTTAAGGAAGCCGAAAATCTACCTCCACACAGACCTTATGATTGCCCCATTGATACTAAACCTGGGTCTATCATACCGTTCGGCCGAATTTTTCCACTCTCTCAAAAAGAATTAAAATTTCTCAGAGAGTACCTAGACGATAATCTAAGGAAAGGTTTTATTTCTACCTCAACCTCTCCTGCAGCAGCGGGCATATTCTTTGTCACAAATAAAGATGGGACCTTACGCCCAATCATTGACTACAGAGCATTAAACTCTATTACGATTAAAAATAGGTATCCACTTCCTTTAATACCTGAATTACTTGAACGGTTAACAGATGCAACCATTTTTACCAAACTAGATTTGAAGGGAGCATACAATTTAATCAGGATAAAAAGCGGTGACGAATGGAAAACAGCATTTAGAACCCGTTATGGTCTCTTTCAATATAATGTTATGCCATTCGGCTTAACTAATGCTCCGGCCACATTTCAATTTTTCATAAACGATATTTTCAAAGACTTAATGGATGTGTGTGTTGTAATATATCTAGACGATATTTTGATATACTCCAAAAATCTAACTGATCATGTAAAACATGTAAGATGGGTTTTGTCTAGATTAAGAGAACATCAGCTATACGCCAAGGCTGAGAAATGTGTATTCCATGTAAAGACAATAAAATTTTTGGGTTACATAATTTCCCCTAACGGTGTAAACATGGATCCAGAGAAGGTTATATCCATACTCAAATGGCCTGTACCTACCTCTGTGAAATCACTTCAGAGGTTTCTAGGCTTCTCTAATTTTTATAGGAGATTCATCAAAGGATTTTCATCCATTGTCCAACCTCTAACTAAGTTAACCGGTAAGAATCGACTCGTTTGGACTGTAGAAGCCCAACAAGCTTTTGAGCATTTAAAAGAATGTTTTACTTCAGCTCCTATCCTACAGCTTCCTAATCCAGAATTTCAATTTGTGTTAGAGGTTGATGCTTCTACTGTTGGTATTGGTGCTATTCTCTCCCAACAACAAACCGATACTTCAGTCCTACATCCTGTAGCTTTTTACTCTCGACTCCTGTCTATAGCTGAAAGGAATTACTCCGTGGGGGACCTGGAACTTCTAGCTATCAAATGTGCCCTGGAACACGGGAGACACCTACTGGAAGGGACACTCAAACCTTTTACAGTTCTTACAGATCATAAGAATTTACAATATCTTAGAAAAAACAAGACCTTGTCATCAAGACAAGTCCGATGGTCTTTATTCCTGGACCGATTTAACTTTCAGATCACATATAGACCAGGTTCAAGGAACATCCAAGCTGATGCTCTTTCCCGTTCTTTCATTAAACATAATGAAAAGGAAGAACAACAAACAGTTATACCGTCGACCAAGTTTATAGCTGTAACTTCTAGCCTACAAAAAGACATTTTATTAGCTTTACTAAAATATTCTACCATTCCATCATGCTGCGTAAAGGACACCACTTCAGGTTTATACTTCTACAACAATTTGTTATACGTTCCTCCTTCTGTAAGGAAGGAGATCCTACATCTACATCATACGAACCCTATGTCCGGTCATCCTGGAATCACTAAAACCCAGGATTTATTAACAAGGAATTACTGGTGGCCTGGTTTAAGACAAGATGTAGTTACCTTTGTGTCAGATTGTCATGTATGTGCAGCTTGCAAAAAAGAACACCACAGACCTTTTGGTTTACTAAAACCATTACCTATACCTGAAGTCCCTTGGACCATGATTGGAATGGACTTCATAGTCGAATTACCACCATCTAATTCATTCACAACCATATTAGTGGTTATAGATCATCTAACTAAACTCTCTCATTTCATTCCTCTTAAGAGAATTCCAAACGCTCTCACAACAGCTAAAACATTCTTTGATCACATCGTGAAACTCCATGGTTTACCGACCTCTATAGTCACTGATCGAGGGACTCAGTTTACATCCAGGTTTTGGAAGGCACTATGTAAATTGTTAAGAATCTCCTCAAGAATGACAACAGCATTTCATCCCCAATCTAATGGCCTTACTGAAAGACTGAATCAGACTTTGGAGCAATACTTAAGGTGTTATATCTCATAGAACCAGGATGACTGGGTTGAATGGTCACCGCTTGCAGAGTTCGCATACAACAATTCCATCAACTCTTCTACTAAAGTTTCACCCTTCTTTGCCACTTATGGTTATCATCCAACCACTGTACCCAACTCCATCTCCACCTCAAAATCACCTTATGCTCTGGATTATGTCTATGTAATTTGAAACAAACTATGACTTCCCTAAAGATTCACTTAGAGAAATCTAAATGTACCCAAAAGAGTTATTTTGATAAAAAACATCTAACTCCACCTCAATACTCAGTTGGCGATAGAGTTTGGCTCTCAACAAAAAACCTCAAATTAAAGGTACCAAGCAAAAAACTGGCTAACCAGTTCATAGGTCCGTTCAAGATAAAAAGAATGATCAACCCTAATGCAGCGATTCTTGATCTACCTGTATCTTACAGGATACACCCATCCTTCCATGTTTCTCTATTTAAACCCTATCAAGGATCTGATGTTTATATTCCTCAAGTCATCAAGGACTCTCCTCAGCTGATAGAAGATCAAACGGAATTCGAAGTGGAATCAATTCTGGATTTGCGCCGCCAGGGTAGAACGATTGAGTATCTGGTACATTGGAAAGGGTATGGTCATGAGGAGGATTCTTGGATACCCCTTAGGGACTTACATGCTCCCCAATTGCTCACATCCTTCCATCGTCTACATCCTGACAAACCAGGTTTGGATCCGGGAAGGGGGCGCCCCTGAAAGGGGGGATCTGTCATATTCCTGTAGCTTTAAGAACTAAGACCAACCCACTCCTTCACCTCCCTTTAAAGGTGTGATCAGTACACCTGTGCTTTGCTTGATAATTGAAGTTTGTAGTTCCCACTCTGCTTCAAGCTCTAAAGCTAAAATCTACAGATCCTGCTTTTGTACCTGTTAAAGGAAATCCTTGTTGTCATTTCTCCAGCTTCTAAACCTAAGAAGCATTTCCTGCCGCTTTACATTTCAGGAAACAAACTTTGGCAGCAACTCTTGCAAGTCTGTGTTAACTCTGCAGTCTGATTTTCCAGCCAGCTCCGTTACTGAGTGTTTACCTCTACCAGGAAATAAGAACAGCTTCCCTGCTGTGATCCATTTTGACTCAGTGCCAACTTCGCTCTCTGCAGTTCTAAACTCACTCGCAAGTATCATTAATTTTATATACAATTGTCTCTAGCTGTATATATTCTTATCCAAAGATCTGCTGACATACAAACTGTTAAAGTGCACACAACTGGTTAAATCTGGCTCTCTCCTTCTCTCTGTATCACACACTCTGCCTGCTGTAACCTGATACCTCTTGATATAAGGACATTGCAGACTGCAAATCAGTTTCTCACTTCTTAGCTTAACTAAAAAGAGACTTTGCTATAAAATTCTGCTTTTCTCAGACAAGTACCAATAAGCTGCTTGTTTGCTGCCTTCTATCTTTAAAGAACACAACTCTTTACAAGTGTGTAAAATATACAAAGGCTTCATTTCATCTGTTTTATTCACTTTATTTTGATTTTGTAAAGTGTTATAAAAAGAACTTGTACTAAGTAAAACAGCTATCTCCCTTGGTAATAACCTTTTGTATAAGCCTGTTTTACTTAAGGTTCTCTGGGAATAGCCACATTATACAAGCTTATAACATATACCTGGAACTGCAAAGAAAGGGAGAACACAGGTTGCCCACTGTGATTAGCTAATGCAAATTAGCCTCACAGTGGGTTTTGAAATCCACCCACTTTGGAGCTAAAATATCAAGTGAACAGTGAAACAAATAAAGCACAAGATATTTGATAATTTTTTAATTATAAGCAACCCTTTACAATGCGATGAAGATTTTTTTTTTAGCTTACAATCCCTTTAAATTCTGTGATGCTGTATTGCAAGTAATGAATGCAGGTGGACAAGTTCTCTATTTGAGAACATTTCTGTCTGCAATCTTGATACATTTTCCTAATTCTTTGCATTTAAAATTATTCTAAAAGCAAAGCTGTAAAAATCAAAATCATATTATCTGGGCTCTTCTTCTCAGTAGATATGAAGGGATCCCTTTGTTAATTTGAAGACAAAAATATTAAAACTAACACAATGGGGCATATGTATCAAGCTCCGAATGGAGCTTGATACCCTGTGTTTCTGGCGAGCCTGCAGGCTCGCCAGAAACAGCAGTTATGAAGCAGCGGTCACAAAGACCTCTGCTCCATAACCTGTCTGCCTGCTCTGTGCAGGAGGACAGACATCGCCGGAAATAAACCCGATGAAGTACGATCAGGTTGATTGACACCCCCCTGCTGGCGGCCTATTGGCCGCGAGTCTGCAGGGGGCGGCGTTGCACCAGCAGCTCTTGTGAGCTGCTGGTGCAATGCTGAATACGGCGAGCGTATTGCTCGCCGTATTCAGCGAGGTCTGTCGGACCTGATCCGCACTGTCGGATCAGGTCCGACAGACCTTGATAACTATGGGCCTATATATTTGATCAAAAGGGACTTTGAAGAAAACTATAAACTCATTCATGTTGATAAACATCTTATTACAGATCACTGGCTGAAAGCTGATGCAGCAGTTTATTTCAGTAGGAGAGATGGAGGGCAGGGAAGATTTTTTTTTTTTAGCCTAATTATTTCATAGGTAAATGTCATATGGGAGTTGTTAGTTAAAAAATAAACTGTTATATCAATTCTGAGCTGTTTAGTTTCTAATTTAAATGTTTGAGAATGAGATTATTTTCTGAAGATATTTATATGTTATGTGACATTTTTATATCTAATACTTTAGCTTTTGTCAAGTCACACAATCTCATAATCTATGAGTGTCTTTGTGTAGAGGGAAAAATGGTTTTAAAGGGACATAAAAGTAAAAATTAAACTTTGATGATTGAGATGTCATATACAGGTTTTTTTTTTTTTTTAAAAATAAACAACAACAAATAACTTTTCAATTTACTTCTGTACGTGAATTTACTTCTTTGGGCACCATATCTTAAAATCTTTCTCCTTGGAACCTGTCTGTCCGGTATCATGGTATTCAACATTGCATAATTGGCTGCTTGCACAATGCCACCCTCAAGTCATGTGGGGCTAATAACGCATGAGCAGGGGCTGTCAATCATCCTGATTGGGTCAAGGTTATTCAACTCTGCCACACTTTAGGCTCAGGCAAACCTGAAACGCTGATTCCTGCAGCTGCATTCACTTGGCTTTTTCTCTTTATTTGAAACTAAGCTTCTTTTCATGAGAACATCATCATTAGACAGACAAGGTTTCCAGCTAGGGAACTTTACTTCACATCTTCGTGGCGAGCAGGCAGCAAACGCTATACTTTCAATGCCCACTGTTATCATTTAGAAAGAAAGTTCTTGTGAAGTGCACCCCCTGCTTTTAAGTAACCAATCATTCGAAAGCAGGGCCTGTATACCATCCCAAATACATGTGTTTGGGGTGATTTATCTCCACCACCTTTAAGATGACAGATATGTTAGGAAGCAGCGGTCATGTGACTGTGACACAACCAAAGCTGTCTCTGCTGATTAGAAAAAAAGCCTATTGTTTCAATATCCTCATGGAAAAGAGCTAGATTTAAAGAAAAAATAGAAAGAGGTTATATCAGAAGTAAATTGAAAAGTTTCCCAAATTTGTATGCTCTAATATCTCATTCAACAAAGTTTAATTTTTATTTACATGTCCCTGATGTCACTTTTATCCCATATGATTGCTAAATCTTGGTATATAAGAACAACTAAAGCATTTTCTTAGATCAACTAGAGTAAATTGGAGAAGATCCTTATGGAATTGTTTTATAAGGGTTGCATCTTCCACATTAAAAATAGTGTTCAAAGGACATCCTTTATGTACCCAAGGGTGTCTTGTCAGGCATAAAATGGAAATATTATATCCTAAAGATGATAACTCCTCATATTCATGGGGGAAAATAACTCTAAGAGAGTATTCTGAAAATTAACAAACGAAAACAATGGAATACTATACTTCAATATTTTTTTACAAAACATTTATAAGTTTGCTAAGCTTGATGTGTACATTGAATGCTGGAGGAGTGGCTCCATTGTCGACACTGAAACCAATACTCACTGACTGCCTAGGACAACCAAAGCTCCCACCTCGCCAGCTCATAATCAAACAGATAATCGCTAATATCCTCCAAAGGTGCTAGTATTGTGTCCAAACATAAGGCTACTTTGCTTTAGAATAATGGTAAAAAAACATAACTTTATTGTGTCATAATTAAAAGACAAGCCATGGAAAACAGACATAGGGGCTGATTTATTAAAGTGCAGACGAACATGTTACAATGTAGCGTATCATGTCCGCCGCACATCGATAAATGCAGACAGCATACGCTGTCACCATTTATCATTGCACAAGCAGTTCTTGTAAACTGCTTGTGCAATGCCACCCCTTTTAGATTCACAGGGGGTGTCAATCAGCCCGAACGTATAAGATCGGGCGGATTGATGTCCACAGCCTCAGAGCAGACGGACAAATTATGGAGCTGTGGTCTTTAGACCGCTGCTTCATAACTGCTGTTTCCGGCGAACCTGAAGTCTCACATGGAAACAGGGGCATCAAGCTCTATTCAGAGCTTGATAATTTGGCCCCATAGAGTGTAGTTACAAGCGGAGTGTGACGTAATCTTGCTTAGCTCGAAAATATGTACCGTGAATGCCATAGGGGTGGTCCAGTTATCTCCACCAAAACCAATACTCACTGACTGCCTAGGACCCCAAAAGTTCCCGCCTCGCCAGCTGATAATCAAACAGAAAATCAGTGAGAACTTCAATATAAGTATAATGTTATAATACTGCCTGAGAATTAATTTTAGAATAAATACTTAAATCTACTAAAGCAAAGTAAGAATACGTTTTTTTTTTTTTACAGAAATATTTAGTAGGCATTATGCCAGATTAAATATTTCTTAAATATAATACAGTCTACAGGAGTATCTTGAATGATGCATTATTTGTTTTTATCAAGTTAGGAATAGAACCATAATTCCAAAGAACATAGACCAGCGCTTAAAGCAAAGTCTCCTTGACAGCGGTACACAGCTCACACTGAAACATGGCTGTCTTCACACTATACGACTACTGCAACATGCCAAAGGGGAATAGCCGGTCTCAGGATGAAGACATCACCAGTGCTCGCCCTGCAAAAGAGCGCTCCATCAACGCTCCAACTCAAAGTACATCCAAGAACAGAAGGCAGCACCCAGAAAATACTCACTCATGGGTAAAAAAACAAAAATGAAAACAGACTTTTTCAAATGTAACAGCAGGAGATGCGAGTCCTGCTCACATGCCATTTATGGTACAGAATTTACCTCTCAGGTCACAGGTAAAATGTATCAAATGCACCTGTATTCTACATGTAACTCTTGTTTTGTAGTGTACCTTTTGACTTGCATGGGATGCTGTAAGCAGTATGTAGGTTTGACTACACAAGCTCTCAAGAATCGGTTCCTTGAACATTTGAAAGCCAGCAATGACCCTGAGTCAACTACTCCCATCTCCCTACATTTCAAACGGGAACACAATGATGACAGTTCACTTCTGGCATTTCAATGTATACAAGTTATTCCAAGACCCCCCGGAGGGGGGAATAGAGAAGAGGTCCTCAGACAACGTGAAGTCTTTTGGATCTCTCATCTTGATACAAGAATGCCAAAAGGCTTGAACTCCGAGTGGGATGTCAAACTATTTGCAGTGTAGAGATGCATAGATTTTTTTTATTAGAGGGGCCAGAATTTGTGAACATTAGTGGGACACTTAATTTTTTTGACCCTTGAGCCAGCGCTGCAATTTCCACAAATAGTTTTCCCGGCTGCTTTTGCTTGTTTGTACTTTGCTCCTCCCCTGTCCAATTTCACTATGAATGTTGTGGGCATGCAGTGGATCTTGCAAAAGTTGCGCTGCTAGCGTAAACCTGCCTGCCTATCTGTGCTCACTGCTCAGTGACATGTGGAGCACTGGAGTCACTCACTGCTGTGCTGTCTCTCTAAACGGGAACCGGGAAATCATGAGGGGGATGCCTGGCACCTGACCGCATGACTGTCTGACACTGTCTCTAAAGTGAAGGAGCCACGTATGATGCCCACCAGACAGGTATGGTTACGGTACACTAAGTGCACACTGAAGAGGTAGGAGGGTGGGCGAGGGTCTAGGGGTGGGCAGAGTGCAGAGGTGATTGGCCATAATAAGTGGTAGGCACACGGCTCGGGGCTGTACACTGACAGACTTGGAACAGAAAGTTCAAAATTGGTATATCAGCACAGCTGGTAGATAGTGCACGTATGACAGAGTATCACCGCAATACTCAGGTGTATCAATCTTTGTAGCAAAATGTCATCAGCAATGTATTCATTAAATACTTTTATTGGATCAAACAAACAGCGACGTATCAAGGTGTTAACCTCTTTTTCATGTGCATGAATAAGAGGTTAACACCTCGATACGTCGCTGTTTGTTTGATCCAATAAAAGTATTTAATGAATACAGTGCTGATGACATTTTGTTACAAAGACTTGGAACAGAGTCAGAGAGCAGAATTTTCATAGTTTGCGCTCCTAAACCTTTTCTTTAGTTATTTATTTTTAGAGTGCTCTGTTTATCTTTCATTTGATGCGCTGCTGAGCCAGGGAGCAGCTCTAGGCCTAAGCTTTATAATTAATGCAGTGCAGTTTACATATTTTGTATGTGTGTGTGTGTCTGAATGTTTTTGTGTGTGTCTGAGTGTTTTTGTGTGTGTGCCTGAGTGTTTTGTATGTGTGTCAGTGTTTTTGTGTGTGTGTCAGAGTGTTTTTGTGTGTGTGTCTGAGTTTTTTTGTGTGTGTGTTTTTGTGTGTGTGTCTGAGTGTGTTTGCGAGTGTTTGTGTGTACATCTGAGTGTGTTTTTAATTGTGTATGAGTGTTTGTTTGTGTGTGTGCCTGTGTTTTTGTGTTTGTGTGTGTCTGCTTTCTGGGGGGAGGGCGGGTGACACCATATCTTACCACACCGGGTAACACCAACACTACAGGGAGTGCAGAATTATTAGGCAAGTTGTATTTTTGAGGGTTCATTTTATTATTGAACAACAACCATGTTCTCAATGAACCCAAAAAACTCATTAATATCAAAGCTGAATAGTTTTGGAAGTAGTTTTTAGTTTGTTTTTAGTTATAGCTATTTTAGGGGGATATCTGTGTGTGCAGGTGACTATTACTGTGCATAATTATTAGGCAACTTAACAAAAAACAAATATATACCCATTTCAATTATTTATTTTTACCAGTGAAACCAATATAACATCTCAACATTCACAAATATACATTTCTGACATTCAAAAACAAAACAAAAACAAATCAGTGACCAACATAGCCACGTTTCTTTGCAAGGACACTCAAAAGCCTGCCATCCATGGATTCTGTCAGTGTTTTGATCTGTTCACCATCAACATTGCGTGCAGCAGCAACCACAGCCTTCCAGACACTGTTCAGAGAGGTGTATTGTTTTCCCTCCTTGTAAATCTCACATTTGATGATGGACCACAGGTTCTCAATGGGGTTCAGATCAGGTGAACAAGGAGGCCATGTCATTAGATTTTCTTCTTTTATACCCTTTCTTGCCAGCCACGCTGTGGAGTACTTGGACGCGTGTGATGGAGCATTGTCCTGCATGAAAATCATGTTTTTCTTGAAGGATGCAGACTTCTTCCTGTACCACTGCTTGAAGAAGGTGTCTTCTAGAAACTGGCAGTAGGACTGGGAGTTGAGCTTGACTCCATCCTCAACCCGAAAAGGCCCCACAAGCTCATCTTTGATGATACCAGCCCAAACCAGTACTCCACCTCCACCTTGCTGGCGTCTGAGTCGGACTGGAGCTCTCTGCCCTTTACCAATCCAGCCACGGGCCCATCCATCTGGCCCATCAAGACTCACTCTCATTTCATCAGTCCATAAAACCTTAGAAAAATCAATCTTGAGATATTTCTTGGCCCAGTCTTGACGTTTCAGCTTGTGTGTCTTGTTCAGTGGTGGTCGTCTTTCAGCCTTTCTTACCTTGGCCATGTCTCTGAGTATTGCACACCTTGTGCTTTTGGGCACTCCAGTGATGTTGCAGCTCTGAAATATGGCCAAACTGGTGGCAAGTGGCATCTTGGCAGCTGCACGCTTGACTTTTCTCAGTTCATGGGCAGTTATTTTGCGCCTTGGTTTTTCCACACGCTTCTTGCGACCCGGTTGACTATTTTGAATGAAACGCTTGATTGTTCGATGATCACGCTTCAGAAGCTTTGCAATTTTAAGAGTGCTGCATCCCTCTGCAAGATATCTCACTATTTTTTACTTTTCTGAGCCTGTCAAGTCCTTCTTTTGACCCATTTTGCCAAAGGAAAGGAAGTTACCTAATAATTATGCACACCTGATATAGGGTGTTGATGTCATTTGACCACACCCCTTCTCATTACAGAGATGCACATCACCTAATATGCTTAATTGGTAGTAGGCTTTCGAGCCTATACAGCTTGGAGTAAGACAACATGCATAAAGAGGATGATGTGGTCAAAATACTAATTTGCCTAATAATTCTGCACTCCCTGTAGTGACGCCACTGACTATTTGTGTAATTTACATTTGCTATGTCAGCCACAAGGAATCAGTCCAGGATTTAACCCAACTGCTAGAGTGATAAGATAAACACATGCTAGCACACTGAGAGGAAACCTGGATGTGACCCACTCAGGAAAGAATAAAAGACAATTATGCAGAAAACTGAGTACTCACTGGTGTTGCAGGGTCATTGGAAAGTCTCTAGAGGGATGAGAGAGTAATGTACAAAGACTTATGTTGTTAGGTATACCGTAAGAATGGTCAGACAATGCAGAGGTCAGCAACCGTTTTGAACAGGCAGGGGATGATCCGTTAGAGTGGTCAGGTAAAAATGCAATGATCAGCAACCGATTTGAACAGGCAGAGGATGATCCGTTAGAGTGATCAGGCAATGAAAAGGTAAATGTCCCTTTAAGCAGGTTTGTAGGATAAGGCAGCAGAGTAGTCAGGCAAAGCAATGGTCAATGCCCCTTTAAGCAGGTTTGTAGGATAAGGCAGCAGAGTAGTCAGACAAAGCAATGATCAATGTCCCTTTAAGCAGGTTTGTAGGATAAGGCAGCAGAGTGGTCAGGCAGGCAATGGTCAATGTACCTTTAAGCAGGTTTGTAGGATAAGGCAGCAGATTAGTCAGGCAAACCAAGGTCGAAATCCAGTAAGCGGTAATAAGGTTCAGAGAGCCAAAAGACACTGAGCCACAAGCAGGAAAATACTCTAACAAACAGGCCCTGAGGAAAACTCCTGCAGGCATTTAAAACAAGTGATGAGAGGAGGCCGTGAAAAAAGGGGCGTGTCAGGAAGGCCGCGTCACATTACTAGGCAATGTGATGTGGCAAGAACACAGAGGAGATCCAGGAGCTGCGGCGACACGGCGATGAATGGATCATGACAGCACCCCCCCTTAAGGACCCCTCCGGGGGACTGGACCTGGTTTAGAAGGGTGTGCTTAGTGAAAGGCCTTAATCAAGGCAACTGGTGGATGAGTGAAGTTTATTTGTTAATGATTTGGGTGATAAGCTTCCCGGAACAAAAAGGTCTTTAGGGAACGTTTAAAGGAGGAGAGGTTAGGGGAAAATAGAGAGGGTTGGTGCCACATGAGAGAAATCCTGTAGTCTGGCATGAGAGGAGGTGATGGTAGAGGATGCAAGAAGCAGGTCATTGTTGGATCTAAGGGGCAGGCTGGGGTATATTTGTTGATGAGTGAGGACAGGTAGGGTGGGCAGCATTGGTGAGGGCTTTGTAGGTCAGGGTGAGAATTTTGAATTTTATTCTGTTGTGAATGGGGAGCCAGTAAAGGGACTCACAGAGAGGCGCAGCAGAAACAGAGCATTGAGAGAGGTGGATTAGCCTTGCATATGCATTTAGGATAGATTGAAGGGGAGAGAGGCAGGAGAGAGGGAGGCCAGATAGTAAGTTATTACAGTAGTCAAGTTGGGAAATTACCAGGGAGTGGATTAGCTGTTTAGTAGCTTCAGCACACAGGAACAGATGAATATTGGAGATATTGCATAGGTGGTTGTGGCAGGATGAAGAGAGCAATTGGATGTGGAGAATAAAGGACAGATTTGAGTCAAGGAGAATGAGAGAGTGCAGGGGTGGAAATGTAGATCTGGGTATCATCAGCATAGAGTTGATAGTTGAAGCCATATCTGTTGATGAGTTTACCCAGTGAAGAAGTGTAAATAGAGAAGAGTAGAGGACCCAGGACAGAGCCTTGAGGTACTCCAACAGACAGATGCAATGGAGAGGAAGAGTCACCAGCAAAAGAGACAGAGAAGGATCTGTTAGAAAGATAAGAGGGAATTCAGGAGAGGGCAGTGTCACAGAGCCCAAGAGAGCCAAGGGTCCATAGGAGAAGGGGATGGTCAACAGTGTCAAAGGCAGCAGAGTTGTCAAGTAAGATGAGTATAGAGTAGTAGCCTTTGTTTTTAGCAGAAAGGAGATCGTTGGTAACCATGGTGAGGGCAGTCTCAGTTGAGTATTGGGGACGGAAGCCAGATTGCAGGGGGTCGAGCAATAAGTTGGAGCATTTATTTATTATAGTATATATTGATTTTGCAATAATGTTTGGATTAACAAATTAATGTACCTGTATTTTTTCTTTGTATTCCTCACACGTATCAAATTAAATTAAATTATAGATTTAGGATGTATATTTATCCTCTAGCCATTAAATCCATGAACTTAATGGCCTTTATGTTGATACAGGTGTATGAGCCATTAGTACCTGAACTATATATGGTGTAGGGGGGAGGAGCTTTAGGCTATAAATAAGGCGTTGCATCAGTTGCTTTCTATAGGTCATTGATAAAGTGTAATATGTAAACTTACGAAAAACATGTTGGCCCTTTCTTTTTTCTTTCTGTACTCTGCATACTTATGTGCATATTAAACTTCATTTTTGCTTTTTTACCCGTGAGTGAGTCTGCTGGATTTTCTGCTGCCTTCTATTCTTGGAGGAATAGAACCGTAGTCTGGGGTCCCTTTCAAGTAGATACATAATAAATACATATAGATAATTATGAGTGCCATTTCAGATAGTCAAGTTTAAAAATTCCTGACTAATCAATACAAATAATTTTACTTCATTTTATATAAAATAATAATGACATTTTCAGTTCTCTCTCAGGTACACTCTATACATGTTTTACCATTCAATGAGGGAGAAAATAATGTTGAAAGTTAATTTCTGATTGGTTAAATTGTAATTTTTGTTTCCATTAATTCATATTAACAAGTTTATCTACATATCTACTTTACAGGCTGAACTGTGCTGCATTATATATATATATATATATATATATATATATATATATATATATATATATATATATATATATATATATATATATATGTTTTGGAAATTTTAGATTGTCTATATGGTGCCCCAAATTGATGAGGAGGTATCCAAACTGGGGGAATTCACTCTGAGCAAATCTTTAGTTTCTCTGTTGCTGCACTGGATTGGGTTTTATGTTTTAAATTAACTATTAGATTGTGTAGGAATCAAAAGATTGTTGGAGTATATCCAATAGCAGCATATCTCCTTTTTTCTTTAACAAGCTATTTAATATTTCAGTAATATGATAATAAAATTTAGTTTTTAGGGTTGACAATGCAACATAAACCTCTTTTGATTTCCTTTTTGTATATTTTGGAATCTGATTCATTCCTTCTGAAAGATATGCCAAAGGCTCTTGATGAAATGGATAATAACAATATCATTAAGTATAAGGCAGTACCTTGGTTTGCAACTAAGAGAAGCTCTTACTCATGAGTGCTTTCATTTTATTTCCAATGAAAAACATAAAGAAACACAGAAAACCCTGAAAGTTTAATTTTGACTTTACTGTCCCCTTAATGTTACTCTTTTGTGTTATGTCACTTGGAGAGGTGCCTAGGAGGTGGGGTTAGTTGCAGTATACACCCCTGATTATCCCATCTGCCCTAAAATTGCAAAGCAAAAAAGACAGGACTCATAGATAAGATGGCATATGTATCAGTTTAACCCTCTACTACCGTGAATTTTAGCGAAAAACTTGCTCAAAGTACCAGAGACTTTTTAGCATTTTTACTATCACTCATTTTTTTGTCATAAAAAGAGCTTTCAGTAGATAACAGTTTCAACAGCTATTTATTCACAAAATTATTAAATTATTGTCAATTTGAATTTACCTCGAAAAAGTAAAAAAAAAAAGTAGATAAAATACTAATTATCACTGGCCCAAAAACCTGTAGCTTTCTAAATGTAGATTTTTTTTAATTTTATTTTTTAAATGTGTTCATTGGCATTCTGCGATTCAGCTAATTTTGCATTATTTTTGATGATGATAAGGTTTTTAACTGCAGTTATAGTTACCCTGTTCTAAAATTATGTAATGGGGTAACTCTCATTTGGTATAGCAGAACTGCCCAAATTCTCCCCCAAAACTATGTATATTTATAAAGTAGGCAACCCAAGGTGTTGATCTAGGCCCATTTTGGCATATTTTATGAAACCATTTGGCAGTCAGATACAATCATATATAAAAAAAATCATTAACTATTTTACAAACGTTGGGTTTCTCGCAAAAATTATTAACACATAACGTGTGCAAACATAAGACAAATGCTTGCAAAAGTGTTCAGAATTAGCAGACATATATGGGTTTACCATTGCTTTTGGTAATCAGAAGTCTGCTTATTGCACCTGTGCACCACACTTCTGAAAGAGGATTTTTAGACACTTTTTTCCAAAGAGTGCAGGGCCCATTAGGAATGACATAACGGCTCAAATTCTCAAAACTGACCTCCAAAATTACATATATATTTATAAAGTAGACAACTCAAGGTATTGATCTAGGCCCATATACAGGGAGTGCAGAATTATTTGGCAAATTAGTATTTTGACCACATCATCCTCTTTATGCATGTTGTCTTACTCCAAGCTGTATAGGCTCGAAAGCCTACTACCAATTAAGCATATTAGGTGATGTGCATCTCTGTAATGAGAAGGGGTGTGGTCTAATGACATCAACACCCTATATCAGGTGTGCATAATTATTAGGCAACTTCCTTTCCTTTGGCAAAATGGGTCAAAAGAAGGACTTGACAACCTCAGAAAAGTCAAAAATAGTGAGATATCTTGCAGAGGGATGCAGCACTCTTAAAATTGCAAAGCTTCTGAAGCGTGATCATCGAACAATCAAGCGTTTCATTCAAAATAGTCAACAGGGTCGCAAGAAGCGTGTGGAGAAACCAAGGCGCAAAATAACTGCCCATGAACTGAGAAAAGTCAAGCGTGCAGCTGCCAAGATGCCACTTGCCACCAGTTTGGCCATATTTCAGAGCTGCAACATCACTGGAGTGCCCAAAAGCACAAGGTGTGCAATACTCAGAGACATGGCCAAGGTAAGAAAGGCTGAAAGACGACCACCACTGAACAAGACACACAAGCTGAAACGTCAAGACTGGGCCAAGAAATATCTCAAGACTGATTTTTCTAAGGTTTTATGGACTGATGAAATGATAGTGAGTCTTGATGGGCCAGATGGATGGGCCCGTGGCTGGATTGGTAAAGGGCAGAGAGCTCCAGTCCGACTCAGACGCCAGCAAGGTGGAGGTGGAGTACTGGTTTGGGCTGGTATCATCAAAGATGAGCTTGTGGGGCCTTTTCGGGTTGAGGATGGAGTCAAGCTCAACTCCCAGTCCTACTGCCAGTTTCTGAAAGACACCTTCTTCAAGCAGTGGTACAGGAAGAAGTCTGCATCCTTCAAGAAAAACATGATTTTCATGCAGGACAATGCTCCATCACACGCGTCCAAGTACTCCACAGCGTGGCTGGCAAGAAAGGGTATAAAAGAAGAAAATCTAATGAAATGGCCTCCTTGTTCACCTGATCTGAACCCCATTGAGAACCTGTGGTGATCTGAACCCCATTGAGAACCTGTGGTCCATCATCAAATGTGAGATTTACAAGGAGGGAAAACAGTACACCTCTCTGAACAGTGTCTGGGAGGCTGTGGTTGCTGCTGCATGCAATGTTGATGGTGAACAGATCAAAACACTGAATCCATGGATGGCAGGCTTTTGAGTGTCCTTGCAAAGAAAGGTGGCTATATTGGTCACTGATTTGTTTTTGTTTTGTTTTTGAATGTCAGAAATGTATATTTGTGAATATTGAGATGTTATATTGGTTTCACTGGTAAAAATAAATAATTGAAATGGGTATATATTTGTTTTTTGTTAAGTTGCCTAATAATTATGCACAGTAATAGTCACCTGCACACACAGATATCCCCCTAAAATAGCTATAACTAAAAACAAACTAAAAACTACTTCCAAAACTATTCAGCTTTGATATTAATGAGTTTTTTGGGTTCATTGAGAACATGGTTGTTGTTCAATAATAAAATTAATTCTCAAAAATACAACTTGCCTAATAATTCTGCACTCCCTGTATATAATCCACTGGAATAAGAGCACTCCTACGAACAGTAAATTTCAATATTTCAATTTTGTCAGGGTGCTATAGAAAGTTCAAATATCCAAGTTATAACACAAGCACTCACTGGACTTGATACAGGTGAAATAAAAGTGTTTTATTCCTCCATATAAACAAGTGACGTTTCGGGGTGTTCACCGCTTCATCAGACCAGATCAGACCGAAACGTCACTTGTTTATATGGAATAAAACACTTTTTATTTCACCTGTATCAAGTCCCTTGAGTGCTTGTGTTATAACTTGGATATATATATATATATATATATATATATATATATAAATATATGCAAAACACACAGAGAAAACCCTGCACTCACTAGCAAGCTCACAGCTAAGATTTAAAAGCAAAAATGGAAAGGTTAGTTACTGCATCTGGTCAAATGGGAAAAGCCCAGGTACCACATCAAGGTCCTTTCCAATACCTGGGACCCTAAAACAGCCACACAATGTAAGCTCTCAAATCCAAACAAACCGGGAACAAGGGAAGGGTGCACATACTTATGTAATCACACCGGTAATATACATCTGCCTGATGAAACGACCCGTAGGTCGAGAAACGCGTTGCTGTTTACCATTTGTTTTTAACTAACTCAATAAATACGAGTTTTTTATCCATATCACTTCTTGCTCTTCATTATCCTGATCCATCATCCTGATTGGTCTGCTGACCTGTCTGTTCAAACGTGAAGCTTAGCATTGGCTACTCCCGGAACAGCTCTGACGTCTGATGCTGATTCTCTGTGGCCGCTGATTGGCTGTACGGACCCCGTGACCTGACGTCTCCACGCACTGCTGTGTATGTCTCTCGGGCGACCTAAAGTCCCGTCCCGCTCTACTAGGCATCCTCATATGCCGCTATCCTTGTGAGTATACCCCATCACGGGCTGCCTCATTGTTTGCCTTATCTGGTTGTTACAATACTGTCCCATGAGGCCCTCTCTCTTTCTCTTTGATTCACAGGCACCTACCTTCACTATACAAGAGTGCTGCCTGCTTCTTCAGAAGATTCTGGGAACATCCACCTACTGAACGCCTTTCTGAACTTTGCGCACCTCATATAGAGACTTGATTTACTCTATATTTATTGTTTTCAAAACACAGAAGGGGACTGCACTCCTAGACCGGACCGGGTACACATCCCATGACCCTGCAACATGCTCAGCCCTGGGTGCTCAGTTCTTGTGAGTGCCACTGAGCACCTAACTAACCTTTCCATATTTGCTTTTAAATCTTAGCTGTGAGCTTGCTAGTGAGTGCAGGGTTTTCTCTCTGTGTTGTATTAATTTGTTTTGTAATTTCCCCTATGGTTCTTGCACCCAGACCTGTCTGGGGTTAACTGTCTGTGACTCTGGGGACAGCACAGTTTCTTCTGAGTGCCACTGTGCACCCAGGGCTGAGCTGAGCTGAGCATGTTGCAGAGTCATGGGATGTGTACCCTGTCCGGTCTAGGAGTGCAGTCCCCTTCCGTGTTTTATATATATATATACAGTATATAAAGTAGACAACCCAAAGTATTGACCTAGGCCCCTATTTAACAAAGGTCTGTCGGACCTGAGCACCCAGGGCTGAGCATGTTGCAGGGGCATGGGATGTGTACCCAGTCTGATCTACGAGTGCAGTCCCATTCCGTGTTTTGTATATTACCGGGGTGATTACATAAGCATGTGCACCCTTCCCTTGTTCTTGGTTTGTTTGGATTTGAGAGCTTACATTGTGTGGCTGTTTTAGGGTCCCAGGTATTGGAAAGGGCCTTGACGTGGTACCTGGACTTGTCCCATTTGGCCAGATGCGGTAACTAACCTTTCCATTTTTGCTTTTAAATCTTAGCTGTGAGCTTGCTAGTACGTGCAGGGTTTTCTCTGTGTGTTGTATTAATTTGTTTTGTAATTTCCCCTATGGTTCTTGCACCCAGACCTGTCTGGGGTTAACTGCCTGTGACTCTGGGGACAGCACAGCTTCTTCTGAGTGCCACTGTGCACCCAGGGCTGAGCTGAGCATGTTGCAGAGTCATGGGATGTGTACCCAGTCCGGTCTAGGAGTGCAGTCCCCTTCCGTGTTTATATATATATATATATATATATATACAGTATATAAAGTAGACAACCCAAAGTATTGACCTAGGCCCCTATTGAATAAATGTCTGTCGGACCTGATCTGACAGTGCGGATCAGGTCCGACAGACCTCGCTGAATGCGGAGAGCAATATGCTCTCCATATTCAGCATTGCACCAGCAGCTCTAGCGGTGCAACGCCGCCCACTGCAGATTCGCGACCAATCGGCCGCCAGCAGGGGGGTGTCAATCAACCCGATCGTTCTCGATTGGGTTGAATTGCGGCGATGTCTGTCCGCCTGCTCAGAGCAGGCAGACAGGTTATGGAGCAGCGGTCTCGCCAGAAACACAGACCCTCAAGCTCCATCCGGAGCTTGATAAATGGGCCCCATAGGCTCATTAATGGAATATTTCATTTGACCAGTTTGCAGGCAGATGTGTGCCAAATGCGATCATATAAAAAAAAATCATTAACTTTTTCACAAACTTTGGGTTTCTCAACAAAATTATTCATACATAATTTGTGCAGCCATATGCCAAACAGTTGTAAAAGCTTCTCTTGGATCCCCTTTGTTTATAAATAATAGACATATATGGGTTTGTCATTGGTATTGGTAATTAAAAGGCCTCTAATTGCAGCTGTGAATCACAACTCTGAAAGGGGATTTTAGATACCTGTATATTCAGGCAAAGGATTATTAGTTTATTTATTATTTCTAACTGTTCAAATAAACTTTATATATTTTAAGAATAGGTAACCCACAGTGTTGATCTAGGCCAATTTTGGCAGTCAGCTGGCAGTCAGATAAATGCCAAATGCAATCATTTAGAACAAAATATTTTCACAAATGTTGGGGTTCTCACGCACATTATTTACACATAACATGTACACTGAAAATTCAAATGATTTTAAAATCTTTTGTCAGAAATAGCAGACATGCATGGGCTTGTAATTGGTTATGGTAATTAGAAGAATGCTAATTGTAGATGTGACTCACAGGAATGAAAGGGTATTTTAGTCACGTTATGAGAATGGGTCCAGAGCCTTTTTGGTATCACAGTTCTGAAAGGGGATTTTTAGATATTTTTTTGGCAAAAGGTCATACAGTGAGGGAAAACATTATTTGATCCCCTGCTGTTTTTCTACATTTGCCCACTGACAAAGAACTGATCAGTCTATAATTTTAATAGTAGGTTTACTTGAACAGTGAAATACAGAATAACAACACAAAATCCACAAAAACGCATTTCAAAAAAGTTATAAATCAATTTGCATTTTAATAAGTGAAATAAGTATTTGACCCCTTTGCAAAACATGTCTTAGTACTTGGTGGCAAAATCCTTGTTGGCAATCGCAGAGGTCAGATGTTTCTTGTAGTTGGCCATCAGGTTTGCACACATCTCAGGAGGGATTTTGTCCCACTCCTCTTTGCAGATCCTCTCTAAGTCATTAAGGTTTTGAGGCTGACATTTGGAAACTCATACCTTCAGCTCCCTCCACAAATTTTCTATGGGGTTAAGGTCTGGAGACTGGCTAGGCCACTCTGGGACCTTAATGTGCTTCTTCTTGAGCCACTCATTTGTTGCCTTGGCCGTGTGTTTTGGGTCATTGTCATCCTGTAATACCCATACACAACACATTTTCAATGCCCTGGCTGAGGGAAGGAGGTTCTCACCCAAGATTTGATGGTACATCGTCCCTTTGATGCAGTGAAGTTGTCCTGTCCCCTTAGCAGAAAAACACCCCAAAATAATAATGTTTCCACTTCCATGTTTGACGGTGGGGATGGTGTTTTTGGGGTCATTGGCAGCATTCCTCCTCCTCCAAACAAGGTGAGTTAAGTTGATGTCAAAGATCTTGATTTTGGTCTCATCTGACCGCAACAATTTCCCCCAGTTCTCCTCTGAATCATTCAGATGTTCTTTGGCAAACTTCAAATGGGCCTGTACATGTGCTTTCTTGAGCAGGGGGAGCTTCTGGTGCTGCAGGATATCAGTCCTTCACAGCGTAGTTGTTTTTTTGGTGACTATGGTCCCAGCGGCCTTGAGATCATTGACAAGATCTTCCCGTATAGTTCTGGGCTGATTCCTCACCATTTTCATGACCATTGAAACTCCACAAATTGAGATCTTGCATGGAGCCCCAGACCGAGGAAGACTGATAGTTATTTTGTGTTTCTTCCATTTGCGAATAATCGCACCAACTTTTGTCACCTTTTCACCAAGGTGCTTGGCGATGGTCTTGTAGCCCATTCCAGCTACAAGACTACCCTGACATCCTTGGACAGCTCTTTGGTCTTGGCCATGGTGGAGAGTTTGGAATCTGATTGATTTCTTCTGTGGACAGGTGTCTTTTATACAGGTAACAAGCTGAGATTAGGAGCACTCCCTTTAAGAGAGTGCTCCTAATCTCAACTCGTTACCTGTATAAAAGACACCTGGGAGCCACCTGGGAGCCAGACATCTTGCTCATTAAAATGCAAATCAATTTATAACTTTTTAGAAATGTGTTTTTCTGGATTTTGTTGTTATTATTCTGTCTCTCACTGTTTAAATAAACCTACCATTAAAATAATAGACTGATCATTTCTTTGTCAGTGACAGCAAGATTTTTATACCAGATTTTGGTTTGTCTTGAGGCAAGATCCAGATTCATTATCAACATAAAGATGGTACCCATGTCCTAACAAGAAATGAATGAGGTCCCAGACAATTTTCTCACTTGTTGTAAGGTAAGGTGGGTAGCCAGGTGGATTTAATTGTCATTCCCTTCATATACAATTTTGTAAGTAGCCTGTGGAACTCTCATACAGTTTAGACAATTGTAATACTGTAAGGAGCTCTATTTGAGGGGATATATTGTTTAAATTGTAATCTACCTTTGAAAAGCATTAGGGACTCATCAATACAAACATTTTTAGTTAGGATATATACTTCAGCAAATAATTTGTTAAAATAATCAATTAGTGATCGTATTTTATATAATCTGTCATGTCAGGAATCGTTACTTTATTTTTGTTACATTTTAGCCCATGTGATCACTGCAATAGCCTATTGCAGTAATCACATGACAAGAATACACTATTACTGGTTACTTGTGTTGCTATATATGCCCCCTGCCAAAAAACATATCATTTTATTTAAAAAAAAAATCTGTAGGGATCACCCCCCACCTTCCACCTCCCCCCTGTAAATACATTGGGTCATCCTCACCATCATTTCAATATTAGCTAATTTTAGTTTATTATTGGCTAAAATTTTAACCGGTGGTCAATAAAATCACATGGGTGGTGCACCCTTTAAAAAGGTCCTGGGGAGAACACTGATATAAATATTTAAAATATTTTTTTTTTTTCAAACCATGAGATCTTTTTTTCAGTAGATATATTATGAACTTGTAATTGTTTATTATGAGGGTAACACTTCTTAAGCCATAAAACAAAGATTAATAAGAGATAACATTATATCATGTTGACATCTCTTTTTTGTCGTAATTTATTATATATTTTGCATCCTCCTTACCAGCCAGAATGCATAGTTTCCACCAAGAAGAAATAAAGTTTTATTTTTCATTACAGATCAGAGGTCAAGTGGTTAACAAATGTTCTTTTTCTTTTAATTCCTTATTCCCAGGAGTCACAGCCTCTTCAACTGAAATGGCAATTTTACGATCTGAGATAAAATTTCATTGTGTTCTAAATTGTTTCAGCTAAAATCGAAGTTCCCGTAAGCAGTTTCTAAAAAAGACAAACAGTGTTATTTTCCTCCTGTAAGTGAATGCCAGCAAGTGGGACTAAATTATATGAGGAAAATATTATTGTGAGGGATAGATAAATATCTAATGTGAAGTATAAATCTGAAAAAGGTGTGGCTCTTTGTGACATCTTAAAGCAGCAGATTCAATGTTTCCTTTAAATCACTAGTCAAAATAAAATTAAATGCATAAAAATACTTAAAAAAAAAAAAAAAGAAATCATCATGTTTTAGTACAGAACACTAAAAAAATGCAAAAAAAAAAAGGATAAATTAAAGTGTTTAAAAAAATAGGTTTTCTGCGTGTAATAAACTGTCACTTTACATATAAATGGTTTAAAAGGACATTAAACCACTGGATACAACTATATCAGCATGGTTACTATATATTTGCAGCTGAGTAATTTTCATTTTCGGACAAAATGTTCATAAAGCATATTCATGGAAATTAATTTCCCTGAATATTTGGTGGCTGCACTTTTTGGCGTTACTAGCTTCCGTTTTATTTTTAACAGAAAACAAAGCCAAAAAGTCCATTCTTGTATTTGAAACCAAGATATTGAAGAGTTGTGTATGTGATACTGGTGAGATCATATAGTTCAGATCCTCGTGTGCACAGTGAGGAATCTATTGGTTAGAGCCGAGGGTGTGTTTGTTTCCATAATCTCAGCGGGTCTAACGGATCTCACAGCAGTGAAGTGTTACTTAAAGGGACAGTCTACACCAGAATTTGTATTGCTTTAATAGATAGATAATCCCTTTATTACCCGTTCTCCAGTTTTGCATAACCAACACATTTATATTAATATACTTTTAACCTCTGTGATTATCTTGTATCTAAGCCTCTGCAAACTGCCCCTTTATTTCAGTTCTTTTGACAGACTTGCAGTTTATCCAATTAGTGCCTGCTCCCAGATAACTTCACGTGCATGAGCACAGTTATCTATATGAAACACATGAACTAACACCCTCTAGTGGTGAAAAACTGTTAAAATGCATTCTGAAAAGAGGTGGCCTTCAAGGTCTAACAAATTTGCATATGAACCTCCTAGGTTAATCTTTCAACTAAGAATACAAAGAGAACAAAGCAAAATTGGTGATAAAAGAAAATTGGAAAATTGTTTAAAATTACATGCCCTATCTGAATCATGAAAGTTTATTTTGGACTAGACTGTCCCTTTAAAGCAGAACTTCTGTTTATTATATCTGCTAGTATTGATTCCGTCCAGAACGAGCTTTGAAAGTCCAGTACTTTGTGTTCTGTGATGTGCCTGTTTTTATCTTTTGTCTTGTGAGTATATATATATATATATAGCGTGTTTGGCTATAATAAAGTATCAGCTCTACACTTGAATCATATTCTGCGCTTCTCTTCTTTTCCACTATTTTTTAGAACTTTTCGCTATTCGTTTAGTTTAAACCAAACAATGACTGAATTTTAAAACAAATGTAAATTTTTCAAAGCTACAGAGGAAATGTTCACCAGTAGCTACAATACTTATCTTAATGTGCTCTGGAGAGCGCTACTAACCCAATCCTCTTCTTTCCAGACCCCCGGCCGTGATAACAGGAGTCTTAAAGGGATAGTTAACCCCAACATTTTCTTTTATGATTCAGATAGAACATACAATTTTAAACAAATTTCCAATTTAACTCTATTATCACATTTTCTTCATTCTCTTGTTATCCATTGCTGAAGGGACAGCATTGCACTACTGACAGGAAGCTGACAATATCTATTTAGCCAATCACAAGAGACAAATGTGTGCAGGCACCAATTAGCAGCAGCTCCCACTAGTGTGTGATATGTGCGTATTCATTTTTTAACAAGAGATACTAAGAGAACGAAGCGCATTTAAAAATAGAAGTGAATTTAAAAGTGTCTTAAAATGACATGCTCTATCTGAATCGTGCAAGTTTAATTTTGACTTTCCTATTCCTTTAATGCTCTCAAGTCCCTGGGGCTGCATTAACTTTAGTGCAGGTCCTAGGAGCTGATCATGCTAAGCCTTCTGTTAGCACAGCCGGTGGTCTGGCAAGAAGAGAATCGGGTTAGTGCCCTTTCCAGAACATGTTAAGGTAAGTATTAACTCTTTTAGAATTTTAAAGGAAATTAATGAATACTGACGACTTTAATCAGTATTTTTTGTTTTCTTGAATTTACTTTGTGCATTAATTAGGATATTTCTTTCATTAAAACAACACACAAGTCTAATGGCTATTACTTACCATGTTGTAGTTTTTCCTAGTTTTCAAAACCATTCTATTTTATTTAATCTATTATTGTTCCTCAGTTGTTTGGCTCCACTTCTTCCTATTGGGCACCGTCATCTTGAAACACTTATATTCTTGCACCATGTGACAGAAGTGGTAAGCAGTCACATTTCAGTAATCTTACCAGCTTTCTGACAGCGGTACCTTGCGCTCTGATTTATCTTCCGAAATACAAAGTGTCACTTTACTTTTTTTAACAAATGTTAAAAAAGTCTTCAGCCACAGCGCAATGCTGCCACTGAACTAATGTACAGCGTCCACTCTGTATTGTGCATGTGAAAGTACATAATAGGGCTTGTCAAAAAGACAACAATGTAACTGATCTGTGCATGTGCACCTCTTCTGTATCAAGGTAAGAAAATACTTTAGCTATACCGCTAGCATTTTAGCCTTTATGCAACTCTCCATTCCGCACAAAAAAAATTGCTTTTGAGTTCAGGATTTTCATTGCGTCTGTATTACAGGTTGTGTGGTCCAGCTATTATACTAGCGTTATAGTCTATACCGCCGTGATCCATGCCGCTATCTGAGACCAGTAGTCATGTATTTTGCGAAACAAAAATGTTTCACAAAACTCATAATTAAAATGTTACAAAGTACACTAACACCCATAAACTACCTATTAACCCCTAAACCGCCATCCCCTGCATCACAAATACTATATTAAATCTATTAACCGCCCACCCACCCACCCACATCGCCAACACTAAATAAACCTATGAACCCCTAAATCGCCGACCCCCCACTTCGCCAACACCAAAATATACCTATTAACCCCTAAACCGCCACCCCCTCATATCGCCAACACTAAATAAATCTATTAACCCCTAAACCGCCAGCCCCCCACATCGCCAACACTAAAAATAACTATTAACCCTTAAATCACCGGCCCCCACATCACTACTAATAAAATAAATCTATTAACTCCTAAACCCCTGGCCCCCCACACCCCTACTAATAATTTTCTATTAACCCCTAAACTGCCGGCCCCTGACATTGCAAAACACTAAATTAAACTATTAACCACTAAACTTAAACCCCCCCTAACTTTAAATTAAAATTACAATATAACTATCTTAAAATAAATAAAAAGTTACCTGTAAAATAAAAAAAAAACTAAGATTAAACTATAAATTAACCTAACATTACTATATTTGAAAAAAAAAAAGAAAAAGAAAAAACCTAAGTTACAAATTAAAAAATCCTAATAAACAAACAAACTAACATTACCAAACAAATACACAAAAATTACGAAAAATAACAAAAAAAACCTAACAGTACCAAAAATAACAAACACTAAAATTACGCAAATTAAAAAACAGTTCTTTATTTATTTCTTACAGGTGATGCACTCATTCTGTGTTCTCAAATGAATGCAAAGGATACACCAAAATGAATGATTATTTGCATTTGTCTGCACCCAAATGCACACGTCTAATGTTTATCAATCATTTCCTTTCAAAACAGACAAATGAATAAACATATGTCAAGTCAGCAAGGTATAAGGGCAACAGTGAGTTGGATACAACCTCAACCTTCTGGCCATGAATGAGTTACCAGGAATTGGAATCTAAGAATGAAAAGGTCCTTTGTTCATTTATTTAATTTTCTCATTGTTTTTTTCTTTTTCTATTTCTTTTAAATAAATGCGTGTTTAAATAAGGGGCCATCCCACACATCTGTTCCTCAAGCCACTTTTATTCCACTGTGAGCATATAATGGCAATTAAAGATTTAGAACAGGTTGCCTTGGAAACGCAGTGTTATAATCCAATCAGTGTATGCAGTCGGACAGGAGGTCTCAGTGACTGAGAAGCAAACAAGGGACCAATAAGTACACTTCCTAGCAATCAATAGGCTTTTTTTAATTTAGAAAAATATTAATTCCCTCTGACCTTGCTCTACATCAAAAAGGAGCAGTGAGACCCTGCAGGACATAAAGTTATCACTGTGTAATGAAATCAGCGAAAAACAACAATCACTTAGCTCTGTAGTGACAGACACAAAATGAAATATATGATTACTAGCAATACACTGCATTCTTAATGCACTTCTAGTTTTCTATAGTGTTGTAATTTTTTAATTAGTGGATTGGGTAGGTGAATGGAGTGTAATTAGAAACAGGTGGTCTATGAAAGGGCTGGACCCACAATGCAATGCTCCAATAGTTTTTATTTCAAACCACATTCCATATTTTTCTTTGACCTCTTAATATAAGAAATATACTTAGGGCTCTATTTATCAAGAAGCGGATTGAATTCATCCCGATCCGATCTGATTAGGATGATTGACAGCCCCTTCTAATGGTTGATTGGCAGCCAGTGAGCATGGGGGGCATTTCTGGTGAAATTTTTGGTGATGTCTGCTCACCACTTGATAAATCAAGCCCTTATTGCAGCTCCACTCCACAACTGAATAATTCTTGATTGCTGTGTTTGGATACAACTTTTATGTTTCTTTGCATGCAGTGTGCATATGTATATAGCATTTAACTTTTGTCGAATGAGCTCAAGTCTGAGCAAAGTCAAGCACGCTAGGTGTGGCTAGGAGTAATGACTTGTTGGTCTGTGGATGTTACCATGCACTTATGTATGGAGATTAGTTGGTTCACAACTTTGGTTTGCATATCCAGGACATATCAAAAGAAGGGGCAGCAGAGTTAAAGGGACAGTCTAGTCAAATTTAAACTTTCATGCTTCATATAGGGCATGTAAAACAACTTTCCATTTACTTTTATCATCAAATTTGCTTTGATCCCTTGGTATTCTTTGTTGAAAGCTAAACCTAGGTAGAATCATATGCTAATTTCTAAGCCCCTGAAGGCCACCTCTTATCTGAATGAATTTTGACAGTTTTTCACAGATAGTCAGCACTGACTCACAGAGGTAAAAAGTATATTAATATTATTGTGTTGGTTATGCAAAACTATGGAAAGGGGAATAAAGGGATTATCTATCTTTTTAAACAATAAAAATTTTGGAGTAGGGGGGGCGGAGCCGGCACTCACAGGAGATGGCCGCACATTAAGTGAGCTCCGGAGCATCGGCCCAATGCATACCTAATTGAGCGACAAAATACAAGTCTGGAAGGTTCAGACACAGACCTATAACTCTTAGGAGACTAAGATCACATCTGAGGAGAAGAGCGAGATGAAATATCGGACACTCGGTCGCAATACCGCACAACGCAATATGCTATGAGAAAGCTGCTCTCACGGAGGTCAGTGTGACATTGGAAAGCTATCGGATAGGAGGCAGTTAAAAATCTTAAGGTAATAACTCAGACTGATCACACGAATAAACACATAAGGCTGTTTTTTATTACCCGATATATGCAACACACGTGGCGGTCGCCATTTTGAAACTACGCTCCCCTTAGTTAAGCATGGCAGCGGAGATTAAGAGACAGCCTACGCAGATTAAAACATGAGGAATCAAGTCACATTGACTGATGTATGCTTACAACAGGACACTTTATGAAATATGAAACATAGGAAATAAAATCAACACTTGTAGAAAACCATCTCCAAAGATATCTATTCAAGGTGACATCAAGGGAGTCCTTTATCGCTCACAGTCTTATTAAATTATCACCCATACGTGATCAATACAGGAGAGTACATAGAACAGTCAGAGAGGCATGCCTGTGATATAATCAGTCTTGGGATTCTACAAAGTTAAAAATAACCGCTACGCATAACCACTTTGCAGTAGTGCACTAAATCAGACGCAGACTATTGTCACAAGTATACGGCTCTCCTGAATATCACAAGCCGGATATACCATCACTAAGGATCATGTCACCCAGGAAAATGTCGCAGAAAGATAAAGGGAAAAAGGACACTGCTAAAGGTTCATCTACACCATCAGTGGATCATTTTTTTAAAACCGTAAATACTCAGATCACGGATTTATCTTGTACCTAAAGAGGTACAGGAGTCGTCAAACTCAGAATCTGAATCAGAAGCAGACCAGGAAACTATATGCGTTCCAAAATCATTACTAACTTCACTACCATCCAAAAAAGATTTTGCATCACTACTAGTGCAAGTAAAACAGTGCATCAAAGATGAAATCTCGGATTTAAAAAAAGACATCTCAGATATTGGCAACAGGGTATAAAAACTAGAGGAGGACTGTAGTGCATTCAATACTTTTCAGAACGAATTAAGCACGAAGATGGAACAACAAGATACCACTATTCAACAGATGGAAGATAAAATAGAAGATCTGGAGAACAGGTCCAGGAGACATAATATAAGAATCAGAGGTATTCCTGAAGCAGTTCAAGTGACAGATCTACCTAGATATCTACAAGCCCTGTTTGCCAATTTAAACAATCAAGAAGGGTCATTACCAGTGGAAATAGACAGAGCACATAGAGCTCTTAGACCCGTTCCGCAAGAGGGAGCCCCACCAAGAGACACTATTGTCAAAATAACTAAATATGCAGTGAAAGAGCAAATAATGAAAAATGCCAGAGAAAAACAGCCTATTCGCTTTGAGGAAGCGAACCTGCAGATATATGCTGACCTATCCACCAGGACCCTTCAGAGGCGTAAAGAGCTATCTCCATTAACCACACACCTAAGGTCCATGAATATCAAGTACAGATGGATTTACCCTTTCCAGCTGGTTGTCATTTGGAACAATAGAAGAGCAACATGCACAACTCCGTCAGAAATGATAGATTGCTGCCGCAAACTAGAGATCCCTCCAGTAAAACCAGAAGCCGGAAAATTCACAGAGCAAGATCTGTCTGCAAGTAAAGAGACATTAACTCATCACAGAAACTCAGACTGGCAAAGAGTACAGAGGAAAAATAAATCCAGCACCCAGAAGTGACATTAAGTGATAAATAGATGGTTTACGTAGTTGGCCCATATAAGGCCTACAAATGTATCCTTTTGTGAGTCAAAACCTATGTTTCTGCTTCCTTTTTAGTATGTTGTCCTTTTCATTATGTTGTTTTTTGTGCTTTTGTTTCTTTTCTTTTCAGGTTCTGATTGACAATTGACTTATGCACATAATACATAAGTAAAACTAATTAATGCCTGAGTACAGTTGCATTTAACAGATATGTATTGGGCAGATTGAGTTCCATATGGAATTCTTTTTGGTTATATACCCCCCTGTAACCAATTACAGGTTAGGAGTAGTTTTTATTGTTAATATTAGTTGTATTATGGTTTGTTGTTATTTTGTTTTGGCAGGAAATGTTGTGTCACCAGATACAGGGCTTAGCTCCAAACAAGCACAGGTAAATCACAAGACATGAAAAAAGAAACTGTGATACGTTTAGTGTCACAGAATGTAAAGGGTTTCAATAGTCCTCAAAAAAGATCCTTAGCAATCCAAGACCTATTAAAAAAACAGGGCGAAATTCTAGGATTACAAGAAACACACTTTAAAAGGGGAAGCATCCCAAGATATTTTCATAAAAATTACATCCAATGTTTTCATAGCGCACACCCGAAGAAAAAAATAAATGGTGTCAGTATTTTTATACACAAATCGATTCCTTTTACTTTAATAAATCAAACTAAAGATAAAGAAGGTAGGTTCATAGCTGTAAGTGGAATGCTATTCAATAAGCCCTCCACAATAGTAAATATATACGCCCCAAACCAAGGCCAAGCCACCTTCCTTAAGTCCATCACCCCTTTAATTAGAGATATTCAAGTAGGGCAGCTGTTGGTACTGGGATATTTTAATGTCCCAGTGCTTCCCTACTGGATAGCTCAAACAGTAATATACAGGTGCCCAAAAAAACTCTCAAAGCGATGTGGAATTTTATTAGGACATTATGTCTGCATGACCCATGGAGAATACATAACCCAAATAAAAGAGATTACACCTTCTTCTCAAATCCAAATAAAACACATTCCAGAATAGATTACATAATGGTTGACCACATCACACTATCTTTGGTGGAAAACGTGTCCATTCTACATACAGCATGGTCAGACCATTCCTTGGTGAAATGCAATATTAAGTGGCCATCAGCACCTATTAGAGAATATATTTGGAGGCTAGACCCTTCACTTCTTCTGAACCCCGAAATAAACAAATTAGTACAAACAGAACTCAGAGAATATTTCAAATTAAATACACAGGAAGAAATATCCCCTTCCACGGTATGGGAAGCTCACAAGAGCTATATTCGGGGAGTACTGATTAAAGCCAACGCACTCAGAAACAAACTCAATAGAGAAGAATATACACACATTTCAAAAGAACTATCACAATTAGACTACCTGCATAAACTACATCCGAAGGATAAAAACATACAAGAGCAACTCAACTTCTATAGGGAAAAAATGACAACACATCTACACATCAAAGCACAAACTATAGCCCTTAAACTAAAACAGAAATTCTATGCTGAAGCTAACAAGCCAGGCCGACATCTGGCAAGGTCTCTGAAGACCAAACAAATTAAAACATATATTCACTCGATAAAACAACCAAATGGTAATACAGTGGAAGACACCAAACAAATAGCTGCCACTTTTAAAAATTATTTTCACTCCCTCTACAATTTATTCCCAAATAGAACACAAGAACAACACTCTTTACAATGTATCGAATATCTTGACGGAGTCCATATAAACACCTTATCAGAGGATGAGAGGGAATCACTAAACTCCCCAATTCAAGCTCAGGAGATATTAGAGGCAATCAAAACAATTAAAACAGATAAAGCCCCTGGCCCAGACGGGTTCTCAGGCCTATACTATAAGTTACACCAAAGGGAACTTTTACCACATATGTTAAATTTGTTTCATGGAGTTGAGGAGATGGGGTTATTCCCAGATGATATGTTACAGGCTTTTATTACTATATTACCCAAACCAGGAAAAAAGAGTGATCAACCTGCAAATTACAGACCCATTTCCCTTTTGAATCTAGACTTAAAAATATACGCCAAAATACTAGCCACCAGATTGAACAAATTCTTGCCCAAGTTGATTTCTCCAGACCAAGTTGGGTTCGTGCCGAGGAGGGAAGCAAGGGATAATACCATAAAAATACTAGACTTGATAGAATATGTAAACAAAAATAATATCCCGACAATCCTATTATCAACAGACGCAGAAAAAGCTTTTGATAGGCTGGATTGGTCATTTCTGGAATCAGTTTTATATAAATTTAACTTCCCACCTTTATTCATAAAACAGGTTATGGCTTTGTATGCTTTCCCCTCGGCGCAAATCCGCATAAACGGCACCCTTTCAGAACAGTTTGAAATCAGAAATGGAACTAGGCAGGGCTGTCCTTTGTCCCCCCTTTTATTGGTTTTATCCTTGGAAATTTTGGCATCTAAAATAAGACATAGCACCTCTATCAAAGGAATAACGATTAAAAATAAAACATATAAATTATCCATGTTCGTGGATGACATCCTTATGTCACTAACATCTCCACGCGAATCTATTTTAAAGGTACAAAAAATCCTAGCGGAATATGGGAAGGTTTAAAATTTTTCGGTTAATATGACCAAATCAGACATTCTCCCCATTAATATACATCAGAGCGAATTAAATGAAATTAAGGAAAGCAGCAAATTTAACATTCAATTGGGCTCAATCAAATACTTAGGAATTAGTATCACTCCTAAAAATGAGACAACACGTACAACAAATTTCTCAAAACTCACCGCAGACATTATTAGGTTAACATCCACATGGAAGTCTAGGCATAAGTCATGGGTGGGCAGGATTCACTCCACTAAAATGATACTACTACCAAAGATATTATACGTTCTACAGACGTTACCACTCCCCCACACCGAGACATATATCCATAAACTACAAAAAACAATTAATCAATATATATGGGGGAACAAACCTTCCAGAATTGGCAGATCAACCATGTATGCATCTAAGGAATTAGGGGGCTTGGGCGTCCCAAATCTTATTTTGTATAAGAAAGCAATCTCTTTACACAAGATAATAGAGTGGTGTAGATTTAGTGAGGTGAACTTTAAACATTGGATACAGATTAAACACGATATCTCAGGCAGTCAGCAACTTGGGGGTGCATGTTGGACCCCGAATACCCCGAATACACCATATTTCACACACGGGGAACCAATACAGACCGTCAGCAACACATTTTCAGATTGGAAATCAATTTGTATTAAAAATAGAGAGATATCCAGTGGATTCTCCCCCTTAACCCCTATTCTATCGAATCCAGATCTGCCAGTCAATAAATCTTTTATCCTAGACTCTGATACGACTATCAATAGATTGGTGCCTATAACATCCTTGACACACTTGAATAAAGTAAAACCCAAGCCTGATATAGAACAAATGGGCAGAGGCCTCTTCACATCCTGGTTGAGATACCACCAAGTTAATCATTATATTAATACACACAAAGAAAGACACAACTTTCTCAGACCCTTAACTGCGTTTGAAAACATGTGCTACACTGGTTTCCCAATAAGAGGATTAATTTCACAATTATACAAATTACTATTAAAAATAAATACCCCAAAGCCCCACAATTACACCAAGATATGGGAAAAGGAATTGAAGCTACAGTTCGGTGCCAAAGAGTGGATAGATATTTTTCAAAGAACAGCTCATTCTGCTCACTCTACTCAAGGCCTAGAAACTAATTATAAAATTATGCTGAGATGGTATCTCACCCCACACAGGCTTAAACATATGTTCCCCAAAGCTTCTAATAAATGTTGGAGATGTAAAAAAGCAGTGGGGGACTTGGGGCATATTTGGTGGCCATGCCACATAATACACGATTTTTGGAATTTGGTAGTGGGAGAGGTTAACTTAGCGACATCCAGCAGTCTACCACTGTCATCTAAGGTTTGCCTATTCAATTTATATGATGTACTAAAATGTGTAATAAAAAGGAATCTAGCACAATTAATGTTCAATGCAGCAAGGGTTCTGATAGCTTCCCATTGGAAATCGAATGTAGCCCCTTCTTTAGACTCTTGGAGAGATAAAGTTAACAATTTAATTAAACTGGAAAGATATTATTTTCTTAGAAACAATCGCTTGCAGCTATATAATGACATGTTGTTCTTTTGGGACTCATATAGAGGTCTTGTCACAAAGAAATAATGGAATAAGTCGACTTTTACATACTATCTGTCTGGTTCCTCTCCGCCTAGCAATGCGTTTTATCTAGTTAAATAAGTCATTAGGTTGGATACATGTGAAAGATATGCTGGGTATGAAATAATTGTATTGAACACCAAAGATGTAATATTTACTGCCTGTTTTATGTTTTATGTTTTATGTTTTAGGTTTTAGGTTGTATAGGTTATGTTAATTTATAATGGTCCCAAACGTCATAGGTCATGTCATGAATGCCTATAAAACTTAGTCAATGTCCATATTAACAAGAAGAGATTGAATGTTAGTCGACATCACTGTAATATTGTAAAAATATGGAAATAATGTATATTGACCATTGAATGTATACAAAAATTTTTCAATAAAGAAATAATTATAAAAAAAAAAAAAAATTTTTTTTGGAGTAGACAGTCCCTTTCAGCTTCAAGATTGGATCTTCCTGAAAAATGCAAGAAAGTTAAAGGCTTAATCATTAGGGCCGAGATTACATATATGGCACTGGCTTCCGCGCAAGTGCTGCAACCCGCGCTGCCCATAGTTATACCCCTCCAGCAGTTCATAAAGTGCCATAAGTCGGATAAACTAGCAATGTCCAGAAATGAGCGTAAATACAAATTTCTAGAGTCGCTAGTGACTTAAGGCACTTTAGCAACTGCCAATGCCTAAGAAAAATAAAAAAATATCAAATCTCCCGTAAAAGTCTAACACGCCTCCCAAAAATAATGCCGTATTAACCGCTAAATCCACCAACCCCAACATCTAAAACTACCTAATAAAACTATTAACCCCTAATCCGCCATTAACCCACAACGCAAACTACCTATTAACGTATTAACCCCTAAACCACCAAAGCCCACAACGCAATAAAGCTATTAAAGTATTAACCTCTAAACTGCCACAGCCCACAACGCAAATAAATAATTAAATTACTAAGCTCCCTAACCTAACACCCCCTAAATGAACCTAAAATTACCTAAATTACAAAATACTAAAGTTACTAACTATTAAAATAAAAAACACTACTTTAAAAATAAAAAACTAACGGCTAGATTACGAGTTTTGCAGTAAGGTGAAAAAGCAGCGTTAACAGGTCCTAGCGCTGCTTTTTTACACCCGCTGGTATTACGAGTATTGCAGGTATAGGTGTACCGCACACTTTTTTGGCCTTGTTTGGCCTTACCGCAAACAGACTTACGTAAAGTTTGTAAACACTTTTTTCTATGGGACTTCCATAGCGCCGGTATTACGAGTCTGTCCTGGGAGGTCAAAAAGTGAGCGGTACAGCCTACCCCATCAAGATTCCTAACGCATTTTAAAGTCAGTAGTTATGAGTTTTTCACTACAACGCCGTAGCATAAAACTCGTAACTAAAGTGCTAAAAATTACACTAACACCCATAAACTACATATTAACCCCTAAACCGAAGCCCTCCCGCATCGCAAACACTATAATACATTTTTTAACCCCTAATCTGCTGCTCCGGACATCGCCACCACTATAATAAACATATTAACCCCTAAACCGCCGCACTCCCGCCTCGCAAACACTAGTTAAATATTATTAACCCCGAATCTGCCGCCCATAAGATCGCCGCCACCTACATTATACTTATTAACCCCTAACCTTCCGCTCTGGACATCGCCGCAACCTACATTATACTTATTAACCCCTAATCTGCTGCCCCAACATTGCCGGCACCTACATTATATTTATTAACCCCTAATCTCCCTCCCCCAATGTCTCCGCAACCTACCTACATTTATTAACCCCTAATCTGCCGCCCCCAACGTCGCGCCACTATATTTAAATGTATTAACCCCTAAATCTAAGTCCAACCCTAACCCTAACACCCCCTAACTTAAATATAATTTAAATAAATCTAAATAAAATTAATAACATTAACTAAATTATTCCTATTTAAAACTAAATACTTACCTATAAAATAAACCCTAAGCTAGCTACAATATAACTAATAGTTACATTGTAGCTAGCTAAGGGTTTATATTATTTCACAGCCAAGATTGTATTTATTTTAACTAGGTAGAATAGTTACTAAATAGTTATTAACTATTTAATAACTACCTATCTAAAATAAATACAAATATACCTATAAAATAAAACCTAACCTAAGTTACACTAACACCTAACACTACACTACAATTAAATAAATTACCTACATTAAATACAATTAAATAAATTAAATTAAATTAGCTATATCACAAAAACAAACAAACACTAAATTACAGAAAATAAAAAACAAATTACAGATCTTTAAACTAATTACACGTAATCTAAGAGCCCTATCAAAATAAAAAAGCCCCCCCCAAAATAAAAAAAAACCCTTGCCTAAACTAAACTACCAATGACGTCTTCTTCGGAATGAATATCACTTTAAGTGACGTCATCCAAGATGGCGTTCCTTAGATTCAGATTGGCTGATAGAATTGAGCTTGCATTCTATTGGCTGATTGGAACATCCAATAGAATATCAGCTCAATCCTATTGGCTTATTGCATCAACCAATAGGATTTTTTCTACCTTAATTCAGATTGAATGATAGAATTCTATCAGCCAATCGGAATCTAAGGGACGCAATCTTGGATGACGTCACTTAAAGTGATATTCATTCCGAAGAAGACGTAGTTTGAAGAGGATGCTCCGTGCCGGATGTCTTGAAGAGAGAGCTGCTCCACGTCGGAAGGATGAAGATAGAAGATGCCGTCTGGATGAAGACTTCTGCCCGTCTGGAGGACCACTTATGCCCGTCTGGAGGACCACTTCTGCCGGCTTCGTTGAGGACATCTTGCCGCTTGGATGAAGACTTCTCCCAGTAAGTGAATCTTTGGGGGTTAGTGTTAGGATTTTTTAAGGGTGTATTGGGTGGGTTTATTTTTTAGGTTAGGGCTTTGGGCAGCAATAGAGCTAAATGCCATTTTAAGGGCAATGCCAATCTAATTGCCCTTTTTGGGGCAATGGGGAGCTTAGGTTTTTTTAGTTAGGGTTTTATTTGGGGGGTTGGTTGTGTGGGTGGTGGGTTTTACTGTTGGGGGGGTGTTTGTATTTTTTTTTACAGGTAAAAGAGCTGATTTCTTTGGTGCAATGCCACGCAAAGGCCCTGGGGGTTAGACTTCGTTTTTCAAAAAATATATAAAAATGTAGGGGGGTTTATCTAGATTAGGGTGGGCATTTTGTAAAAGAGCTAAAGGCCATTTTAAGGGCAATGCCCAAACAAATGTCCTTTTCATGGCAATGGGTAGTTTAGGTTTTTTAGTGTTAGTTTTTTTTATTTTGGGGGGTTAGGTGGGTAGGGGGTTTTACTGTTGGGGGGACTTTGTGTATTTTGACTGTAAAAGAGATGTTTATCTACTGGTAGTTTATGCTTAGATTAGGGTGTGTTTTTATTTGGGGGAGGCTTTTTATTTTCATAGGGATTAGTTCTAATTATTTCTAATAATTTTGTTTTTTTATTTTCTGTAATCTTAGATTTTTTTATTTTTTGTAATTGTAGTTTAAAGGGACAGTCTACACCAGAATTTTAATTTTGACTAGACTGTCCCATTAATTTATACTTATTTTTTTTTTATTTTTTTTAAGTAGTGTTAGGTTTTTTATTTTAATAGTTAGTAACTTTAGTATTTTGTAATTTAGGTAATTTTGGGTTAATTTAGGGGGTGTTAGGTTAGGGGGTGTTAGGTTAGGGGTGTTAGGTTAGGGGGTGTTAGGTTAGGGGGCTTAGTAATTTAATTATTTATTTGCATTGTGGGGTTTGGCGGTTTAGGGGTTATTACTTTAAGAGATTTATTGCATTGTGGGCTTTGGTGGTTTAGGGGTTATTATGTTAATAGGTAGTTTGCATTGTGGGTTAATGGTGGATTAGAGGTTAATAGTTTTATTAGGTAGTTTGTGATGTTGGGGTTAGAGGATATAGGGGTTAATACTTTATTTGTAGTTGCAGTGTGGGTTTGATGGCGGAAATAGAGGTTAAAACACTTTTGGCCAGATTACGAGTTTTGCGTTATGAGCGGCTTGGTAATAACTTGCAAGTTATTTCCACCGGTCACCTTTAATAGCGCTGCTATTACAGTTTTCCAAAAACCTGCATTAGCGGGCAATATGGCAGCATTGAGCTCCATACCGCACACAAATACCAGCGCTGCTTTGAGCTGGTTTTACATGCTCTTGCATCAATGGGGAGACCTGGCTGAAAAAAAAGCCTAACACCTGCAATAAAGGAGCATAAAGCTCCATAACGTAGCCCCATTGATTCCTATGGGAAAAGAAAATGTATGTTTAAACCTAGCACCCTAACATAAACCCTGAGTCTAAACACCCCTAATCTGCCACCCCGACATCGCCAACACCTACATTACACTTATTAACCCCTAATCTGCCACCCCCAACATTCACCGCTACCTACATTACACTTATTAACCCCTGATCTGCTGCCCCCAACGTCGCCGTTGCCACTATACTAAAGTTATTAACCCCTAAACCTCTGGCCTCCCACATCACTAACACTAAATAAATATATTAACCCCTAAACCTAACCCTAAGTCTAACCCAAACCCTAACACCCATAACTTCAATATAATTAAAATAATTCAAAATAAAACTTACTATTATTACCTAAATAATTCCTATTTTAAACTAAATACTTACCTATAAAATCAACCCTAAGCAAGATACAATATAACTAATAGTTACATTGTAGCTACCTTAGGTTTTATTTTTATTTCACAGCTAAGTTTGTATTTATTTTAACTAGGTAGACTAGTTAGTAAATAGTTATTAACTATTTACTAGCTACCTAGTCAAAATAAATACAAATTTAACTGTAAAATAAAACCTAACCTAAGTTACACTATCACCTAACATTACACTAAAATTAAATAAATTACATTAATTAAATACAATTAACTAAATTACAAAAATAATAAACACTAAATTACACAAAATAAAAAAGAAATTATCAAATATTTAAACTAATTACACCAAATCTAATAGCCCTATAAAAATAAAAAGCCCCCCAAAATAAAAAAACCCTAGGCTACACTAAACTGCCAATGGCCCTTAAAAGGGCCTATTGTGTGGCATTGCCCCAAAGAAATCAGCTCTTTTACCTGTAAAAAAAAAAAATCCCAAACAGTAAAACCCACCACCCACACAACCAACCCCCCCCAAAAAAAAACCTACCTAAAAAACCTAAGCTCCCCATTGCCCTGAAAAGGGCATTTGGATGGGCATTGCCCTTAAAAGGGCATTTAGCTCTTTTTCTGTGCCCAAAACCCTAAACTAAAAATAAAACCCACCCAATAATCCCTTAATAAAACCTAACACGAACCCCCGAAGATCCATTTACAGTTTTTGAAGACCGGACATCCATCCTCATCCAGCCGGGAGAAGTCTTCATCCAAGCGGGCAGAAGTCGTCCTCAAAGCGGGCAGAAGTCTTCATCCAGATGGCATCTTCTATCTTCATCCTTCCGACGTGGATCGGCTCTATCTTCAAGACATACGGCGCGAAGCATCGTTTTCTTTCGCTGGCTATTCTATCAGCCAATCGGATTTAAAGGGTAAAAAATCCTATTGGCTGATGCAATCAGCCAATACGATTGAACTTAAATCCTATTGGCTGATCCAATCAGTTAATAGGATTTAACTCACATTCTATTGGCTGATTGGAACAGCCAATAGAATGCAAACTCAATCCCATTGGCTGATTGCATCAGCCAATAGGATTTTTTACCCTTTAATTCCGATTGGCTGAATTCTATCAGCTTATCGGAATTCAAGGGATGCCATCTTGGATGACGTCATTTAAAGAAACTTCATTATTCAAGACCCATCAAAAGAAGAGGATGCTCTGAGCCAGTTGTCTTGAAGATGGAGACGCTCCGCGTCAGAAGGATAAAGATAGAAGATGCAGTCTGGATGAAGACTTCTGCCCGTCTGGAGGACCACTTCTTGCCGCTTAGACGAAGACTACTCCCGGCTTCGTTGAAGACTTCTTGCCGCTTGGATGAAGACTTCTTCCGGCTGGATGAGGATGGATATCCAGTCTTCAAAAATTGTAAGTGGATCTTCGGGGGTTAGTGTTAGGTTTTTTAAGGGTTTATTGGGTGGGTTTTATTTTCAGATTAGGGACTTTGGGCAATGTAAAAGAGCTAAATGCCCTTTTAAGGGCAATGCCCATCCAAATGCCCTTTTCAGGGCAATGGGGAGCTTAGGTTTTATAGGTAGGTTTTTTTTGGGGGGGTTGGTTGTGTGGGTGGTGAGTTTTACTGTTGGGGGGTTCTTTGTATTTTTTTTTACAGGTAAAAGAGATGATTTCTTTGGGGCAATGCCCCGCAAAAGGCCCTTTTAAGGGCCATTGGCAGTTTCGTGTAGGCTAGGGGTTTCTTTTATTTTGGGGGGGGCTTTTTTATTTTGATAGGGCTATTAGATTAGGTGTAATTAGTTTAAATATTTGATAATTTCTTTTTTATTTTGTGTAATTTAGTGTTTATTATTTTTTGTAATTTAGAGAAAAGTATTTTTTTAATTTAATTTTAGTGTAATGTTAGGTTTTAGTGTAAGACAGGTTAGGTTTTATTTTACAGGTAACTGTATTGTTTTTAACTAGGTAGCTAGTAAATAGTTAATAACTATTTACTAACTAGTCTACCTAGTTAAAATAAATACAAACTTCCCTGTGAAATAAAAATAAACCTAAGATAGCTACAATGTAACTATTAGTGACTCCACTGCTCCACACATCACTGAGCAGTGAGCACAGATAGACAGGCAGGTTTAGGCTAGCAGCGCAACTTTGCAAGCCCCACGGCATGCCCACAACATTCATAGTGAAATTGGGCAGGGGAGGAGCAAAGTACAAACAAGCAAAAGCAGCTGGGAAAACTATTTGTGGAAATTGCAGCTCTGGGTCAAGGGGCAAAAAATGAAGTGTCTACAACTTCCCAAGTCCCATTAATGTTCACAAATACTGGCCCCTATAATAAAAAAAATCTATGTATCTCTACATTGTATTTCTTTGAATTTCAATAACATTTAAAAAAAAAAAAATTCTGGTGGTGTCACCCCCTGGAGAGTGTCACCCGGGTGCGGCCCACACCCCCGCACCCCCTAGTGACGCTACTGTTAATCCCAGAGTTGAAGTCCTGATCCAGGTGGTGAGAAGTCTTCATCCAGGCGGCCTCTTCAATCTTCATCCTGGCGGCGAAGTCCTGATCCAAGCGGCGAGAAGTCTGTATCCCTGTGGCCTCTTCAAACTTCATCCAGGCGGCATCTTCTATCTTGATCCCAGAGGCGCGGAGCGGGTCCATCCTGAAGACATCTGGAGCGAAGCATCCTCTTCATATGGTCGCCGCCCATTCACTGAATCTTCAATGCAAAGGGACGCGATTCAAGATGGCGTCCCTTGCATTCCTATTGGCTGAAAATTTGAATCAGCCAATAGGAATTAGGGCTGCTAAAATCATAGTGGCTATTCAAATCAGTCAATAGGATTTAAGCAGCTCTCATTCTATTGGCTAATTCGAATGTAAATGTAAAACAAAGTACTCAAGTACTCATAGGGGGAGCCCTGGAAAAGACCCTATTAGATGTGTATGTATATAATACTCTGTAACCACAAAAATCAGAGATAAAAAAATAGGACAAATATAATTAATGCAAATACAACACTACAATTGTTGAAAAAAGTCCCAATGAATAATGATTCCAAAAATCAAGATAAGTCTCTATATTTAAAGTGAAGATGGCAGCTCTCTAGCAAGTAGGTAAAACATTGATGGGAATCCTAGGAAAGGACACAAACAGAGGTGCCTCTAAGTGCAGTATCATCAGATAACACAAGCAACTTGTAAGCATAAGAAAACCACTCACATGCGGTGAAGCACACAATAGTGCTACCGGGGCAGACCGAGACTTCTGAGTCGCTCGTCTGACTCAACATCCAGCTCTCATAGGTTCTCAGCGGGTAATGATGTCACTCCCCTAGTGATATTCTCCTGGTATATGGTATACCTCCCAAGCCACAAGATCTGGGTGTGCGGATATCGTGACAAATTCTCACAGCAGCGGAGAGCGGTAGGGTAAAAACAATTTTATTGCATAAAACCAATTTAAAACAGTGACGAGTTTCTCGGCAGTCAACGCCATTTCCTCAGACTGTTCCATGCCCATTTCTCATCATCACATTATTAACACGTAATATCACTGCAGAATAGGGTCTAGTTAAGTGTCTATAAGTATATTGCACATATATTAGCCAGCACACATTAGATTTATCACTTTGATGTAATTTTTTAGCATAAATTGATTAATAGTATTTTTTTGGAAGTGATGCGTAATTTTGATAAATCGTTACGAGAAGTGGATCTCTGGTAACACTAACCCCCTGATGATCTACTTACAGTTTTGAAGTCCTGTTTAAACGATCTTCATCCCGGAGTTGAAGTCCTAATCCAGGCGGTGAGAAGTCTTCATCCAGGCGGCCCCTTCAATCTTTATCCTAGTGGCGAAGTCCTGACCCAAGCGGCGAGAAGTCTTCATCCTGGCGGCCTCTTCAATCTTCATCCAGGCGGCATCTTCTATCTTGATCCCGGAGGCGCAGAGCGGGTCCACCCTGAAGACATCTGTCGCAGAGCATCCTCTTCATATGGTCACCGCCCGTACACTGAATCTTCAATGCAAAGGGACGCGATTCAATATGGCATCCTTTGCATTCCTATTGCCTGAAAAATTTGAATCAGCCAATAGGAATTAAGCAGCTCTCATTCTATTGGCTAATTCGAATATAAATGTAAAACAAAGTACTCAACTACTCATAGGGGGAGCCCTGGAAAAGACCCTATTAGAGGTGTATGTAAATAACACTCTTTAATCAGAAAAATCGGGTATACAAATAGGAAAATACAATTATTGAAAATACAACACTACAATTGTTGAAAAAAGTCCCAACGAATGTTGATTCCAAAAATCAAGATAAGTCTCTATATTTAAAGTGAAGATGGCAGCTCTCTAACAAGTAGGTCAAACATCAATGGGAATCTTAGGAAAGGACACAAACAGAGATGCCTCTAAGTGCAGTATCATCAGATAACACAAGCAACTTGTAAGCATAAGAAAACCACTCACATGCGGTGAAGCACACAATAGTGCTACCGGGGCAGACCGAGACTTCTGAGCCGTTCGTCTGACTTAACATCCAGCTCTTCTAGATACAGGTTCTCAGCGGGTAATGATGTCACTCCCCTAGTGATATTATCCTGGTATATGGTATACCTCCCAAGCCAAAGGATCCGGTTGTGCGGATATCGTGACAAATTCTCACAGCAATGGAGAGCGGTAGAGTTAAAACAATTTGCATGAAACCAATTTAAAACAGTGACGCGTTTCTCCGTAGTCAATGCCGTTTCCTCAGACTGCTCCATGACCATTTTTCATAATCCCATTATTAACACGTAATATCACTGCAGAATAGGGTCTAGTTAAGTGTCTATATGTATATTGCACGTATATTAGCCAGCACACATTAGATTTATCACTTTGATGTAATTTTTTTGGTATAATTTGATTAATAGTATATTTTTTGGGAGTGATGCGTAATTTTTATTAATCGTTACGAGAAGTGGATCTCCCATGGGTAAAATATATATGATTGTGAATGATTTTGTATGAGTATTTTGTCATATTGCTGTTAGATTTAGTCTTTTATATATGGCTTATTCATGTCGCACTAATTCCAAATATGTAACCCCTTATGCACAGAAGTTTGTGATTTACTGACATGACTAGAAGATTTGTTTCTGTAATGTATCTTATAGTCGTGCTTTAATTGTTATATGGTTAACATGTTTAAAATCAGATACGCGAAAACATGTAACTACTTTTCAATATGAATAGTGCCTTGAATACGTAGAAGATTAGATGCGCAAAATGTATAATAATTTTTCCAAATGAATAGTGTCTTGAATGTACTCTATAGCTTTTCAATTAATTGTAACACTGTTTAACATGCTTTAGATTATGAGAGCGAGTCACTAAATAACCATTATTTAATAGTATAAAATATATTTCCTGTTTACCTTTTTTTTTTAACCTGTATGTTGTCACAGGGGGTGTGTAACAATTCTCATTTGTGATTGGAGCATGTAGCTTTCAATAGGTATCGATTAAGGAGCATGATAGCAGTCTACAGAAATGACATTGACCGCCGAGAAACACATTACTGTTTTAAATTGGTTTTATGTAATAAAATTGTTTTTACACTACTGCTCCATTGATGTGAGAATTTGTCACTATATCCGTACACCCGGATCCTGTTGCTTGGGAGGTATACCATATACCAGGAGAGAGTATCACTAGGGGAGTGATATCGTTACCCGCTGGGAACCTGTATCTATGAGAGTTAGATATTGACTCAGCCGAGCGGCTCAGAAGTCTCGGTCTGCCCCATTAGCACTATTGTGTGCTTCACCGCATGTTAATGGTTTTCTTATGCTTACAAGTTGCTTGTGTTATCTGATGATACTGCACTTAGAGGTGCCTCTGTTTGTGTCCTTTGGATTCTTATCTATGGTTGACCTACTTGCTTGAGAGCTGCCATCTTCATTACTTTAAATATAGAGACTTATCTTGATTTTTGGAATCAACATTCGTTGGGACTTATTTCAACAATTGTAGTGTTGCATTTCCATTAATTGTATTTGTACTATTTGTATACCCGATTTTTGTGGTTAAAAAAATACATACACCTCTAAAAGGGTCTTTTCCAGGGTGCCCCCTATGAGTGCTTGAGTACTTTGTTTTAGATTCTGTATTGTTGATATAGGGGAGCAGCCAGTATGTTGTCTCTAAATGAAAGAATCAACAAGATACTACTTATGGTTTTCAAATATGTCAGACCCCTCCCCTTGTATTGAAAGCAATTTGGAGAAATTATCCATACATTCTCTGTTTGCCAAGTTAGAGGAATTGACAAACATTGAATGTAGACATTGGTGGGATATGGACACTTTGAAAAAGTATGTAGAAAAAAAATCAAATCCCAAGAGGTTTGAGTTTATTTAAAAATTGTTCTTTCAAAAATTATCAGGATTTATTGACTAAATGGGAAGAAGCACTTAATGAATGCTCCTTCAAATTAATGAATTTTCTAATCACACATAGAGAACATTTAGTCAATAAAACTAGCAATGAGATTGAAACTGTTCAAAATAGTCTTAATAAATTCAAAACCAACCCCCAATATGAGGAATTGAACAAAATGGTAGTAGAAAAAACAGATATTTATCAGAGGGAACTTATCTCAAACAAGAATCAAAAACTAAATGGAGATAATGTAGACTATATTAAAGGGGAGGTATTTACAAACAATAGACAACACAGAATATTGAATAAAAATAAAAATAAGAACAACGGGGGGGGGGGACAACACGCAACAGCAGGATACTAACCAAAATAAAAACCCAAATGAATGGACTGTGGTACAAAGGCATAGAAATTACTCAGATGGGATTAATAAGGAGACACCCAGAGAGGAACAAACAGTTTATCCATTTAGGTTTAATAAGCCACACAATGGGTATAAGGGATGGCATAACAGCAATTGGAGACAGAATCATCATTCATCCAATTATCAGAGATACCATAAACAAGATCATTACACAAATTATTATCAGGGACCCAGAACACAGTACCCTAGGAATACTAATGTGAACTACTTCTCACCTGATCGTTATGAAGCTTTAAGAAATATTCCTGATGATAGGGACTACGAACCCTGCCCGTCCACTTCTGGTCACTCTGCCCCTAGAAGACCATCTAATAGTGAGCCTTATGTGGATCAAAGATGTGATAATTCCAACAATGAGGTTTTTTTAGAACAGTGACCAAGACCTCAATCTTGTACACAAAGGAAAATAGCAAGTTTTCTAGAACCCCTCACTACCCACACATCAAGAATAGGAAAAAGAGGCTACACAAATGAGGATCTAGAGAAAGTGGCACAACCACCATGAAAGAAAGATTACATAAATTAAGTAAAGGAATATATAATTTATCATCACACACATTAACAGATAACGAGATAAGGGTACTTGGAAAAGGCTTATCATTTAGTTTAACAAATTCTCAAAATATATTTAATTTATATGTGGACCTTAATAGATTCACTAAAAAACTTTCACTTCAAAAGTATTTTGCTGAAAAAAAGCTTAACGAAGACACACTGATACCAATATTGACAGATAATATGGATTCCAGGATTAAAACAAATATAATTTACAGTGAACCGGATCAGCTCATGGAACATTTGAGCAATACTTATATTCACACTACGTATAGAAATAAATCTAATTTTAACCCTAAATGTTCTAACCAGCACCATATTGAGATTTTTAAAGAATTAGTAATAGAAGAGTTTGAAAAAATCGCAAACACTATTTAAATATTATATTAGTGAATGTGACAGCACTACTGTTAAATCAAACACTCAGCTAATGTGCTTGTGCCCGGGATAGGGTCTAGTCACCTTACCATGTAATTAAATAATAAACATAATCTTTTTACTATTTAAATTTTATTAACCCCTAATCTGCCATCCACCCACATCGCCCCCACTGTACTAAAGTTATTAAGCCCTAAACCGCCACCACTATAATAAACCTATTAACTCCTAAACCACAAGCCCCCCACAATGAAATATACTAAAGTAAACTATTAACCCCTAATCCAAAAGCCCCCCACATCGCAATAAATTCAATTAAACTAGTAACCACTAAACCTAACGCACCCCTAACTTTATATTAAAAATAAAAAAATTTAAGGGCAATGCCCATCCAAATGCCCTTTTCAGGGCAATGGGTAGCTTAGGTTTTTTTAGATAGTTTTTTTTATTTTGTGGGTTGGGGGGGTTTGTAATGTTAGTGGGTGTTTGTAAAAAAAAAATCCAAAAAAGAGCTGATATCTTTAGGGCAATGCCCTACAAAAGGCCCTTTTAAGGGCCATTGGTAGTTTATTCTTGATTAGGTTTTTTAATTTGGAGTTTTTTTTTTTTTTTTAAATAGGTATTAGAATAGGAATAATTTTTATTATTTTTGATAATTTGTTTATTATTTTATGTAATGTATTTTTTCGTTTTGGGGTGGGTTTTTATTTTTAGATTAGGGCCTGGGCAGCAAGAGAGCTAAATGCCCTTTTAAGGGCAGTGCCCATACAAATGTCCTTTTCAGGGCAATGGGTAGATTATGTTTTACTTTCTTTTTATTTTGTGGGTTTGGGGGGTGGGGGTTTGTATACTGTTAGGGGTGTTTGGTTTTTTTGTAGCAAAAGAGCTGTTTAACTTAGGGCAATGCCCTACAAAAGGCCCTTTAAGGGCCCTTGGTAGTTTATTATAGATTAGGTTTTTTTTTTATTTTGGGGTGGTTTTATTTATTTTTCAAAGGGTATTAGAATAGGAATAATTTTTATTGTTTTGGATAATGTTTGTTATTTTTGTAATGGTAGGTTTTTATTTTTGTAATTTTAGTGTTTGTTATATTTTGTAATGGTAGGTTTTAGTGTAAGGCAGGTTAGGTTTTATTTCACAGGTAAGTTTGTATTTATTTTAACTAGGAAGTTATTACATAGTTAATAACTATTTACTAACTAGTCTACCTAGTTAAAATAAATACAAACTTACCTGTGAAATAAAAATAAAACCTAAGCTAGCTACAATATAACTATTGGTTATATTGTAGCTAGCTTAGGTTTTATTTCACAGGTAAGTATTTCATTTTAAATAGGTATTATGTAGTTAATAATTGTAACTTTAATTTAGCTCTATTTAATGTATGTTAAAGTTAGGGATTGTTAGGGTTAGGATTATGTTAGTTTTAGGGTTAGGTTTAGTGGTTAATATAGTTTAATTTAGGTTGTTGCGATGTGGGAGGCCAGAGGTTTAGGGGTTATATTGGTTATATTGTAGCTAGACTTAGGTTTTATTTCACAGGTAAGTATTTCTTTTTAAATAGGTATTATTTAGTTAATAATTGTAACTTTAATTTAGCTCTATTTAAATTATGTTAAAGTTAGGGGTTGTTAAGGTTACTTTAGGGGCAAGGGATATGTTAGTTTTAGGGTTAGGTTTAGGGGTTAATATAGTTTAATTTAGGTTGTTGCGATGTGGGGGTCTGGCGGTTTAGGGGTTAATAGGTTTATTTAGTGGTAGTGATGTGGGAGGCCAGAGGTTTAAGGGTTAATAACTTTATTTAGTTGCAGCAATGTCGGGGAGCGGCGGAATAGGTGTTAATAACTTTAGTATAGTGGCAGCAATATTGGGAGCGGCTGTCACATATGTGTTTCTGTTACTATCCTCTGGTAATATTCCTTTAAGGGGTTCTTTTCACATCCTATAAAAGCTCCTCCCTTCATATAAACAGTGCTTGGTGATTTTTATCGTAACAACTGATCAACTCAATTGATACCAACATCAGTTGTAGATATTCCAGGTGTCTATCTTGCCAGGGATTTATTTCTCAAGAATCTCTACAGTTTGCTTCTGCCTCAGATTAACCGTTAATATGGAAAGACTCTCTTAGCTCTACAACATAGACGGCAGTGTTCCGTCTCATCAAACTCTGCTGTTCCTTGTCAGCAGTTCCACTTACCTCCCTGCAGCCATCAGCTGTGTGCAGCGTTTATCCTGATTACTCTACTAAGAAGCGTCTCACGGAGCTCCGCAGTTTACCGACAGCTGAACTGCTCGCCTCCTCGCTCTGCACACCATCTCCAGAACCTGTGGCCGTTAGCGGTTTCCTGCACTAAAATCTTTCCAGGCCATTTGAGGAATCTTAACTAAGGAAGAATTCCTGCTGATCTCTGAAGGAGACTTAAGAATATCGTAACATATTACCAAGCCTTTAAAAAGAATGAATCATACAGAAATCATAAATCACGTTAATAATCTCTCACAGAGAGTTCATCTCCTTACCCAGGGGCTGAGAGACTTGCAAACTGAAAATAATACTTTACGTAATATCATCAAAGAACATATTAGTGCAAAACTCAGTTCCTCAGAGCATTCCCCTGAACCAAAGGTCTGCCCACCTGATATATTTAAAGGAGACAGATCTGATTTTCACCAGTTTAAAAACGCCTGTTTTCTCATGTTCTCCCTTAAACCAAAAACATATAGTACAGACAGAGAGTCTTGACTGCAATCTCATATCTAAGGGGTGAGCCAAGGGCATGGGCAGATACCTATGTTGAGGCAAATTACCCCATTATCAACTCCACAGAGTCTTTATGTTCTGCTATGGCAGTCCTCTACGATGATCCTAACAAACCGCTCACTGCAGAGCCAGCAATGAGAGCCCTTAAGCAGGGAAAACGCCCTGTAGAGGACTACATATCAGAATTTAAACGCTGGTCCACTGATACAATGTAGAATTATATATCCTTACAAAACCAATATAGACTGGGGTTGTCAGAAAGCCTTAAGTATGAGTTAGCAATTGTAGAATTGCCTTCATCCCTCAAAACATTAATGACACTCCCAGTCACCATAGATAGATGTCTACGTGAAAGGCGATCAGAAAAATACACCTCTGACACAAGTTACAAAAAGAATTTCCCTTCTGTAGTTAATTACCAAAAACAAAATGTTGAACCTATGGACATAGGTTTCACGAAAGCTCCTCTAACATCTGAGAAAAAGAATAGAAGAAGAAGCAATAATCTTTGCTTATATTGTGCTGGTCAGGGTCACGATGTGAAAACATGTTCCATACTTTCACGACAAAAGAAGGGTAAGCCAGTTTCTGTTTCTAATTCTTTATCATCCACTGTAACACCTGAATCTTATTGTACTTTACCCATTTTTCTACAGTGGGATCACCAACTCATACAGACTGACACAGTCATTGATTCTGGTGCTTCAGGAGTGTTTATTGATTGAAACCAATAAAATACCTATAATTAAAAAGAACACACCTGTCGTTATTTGAGTTATTGATGGTTCTCACATACCCTCTGGTCCCACTACGCATCACACTGTCCCCATCACACTCTCCACAAAATCTGTACATACAGAAAGCATATATTTTGACATTATAACATCACCTTTGTTTCCGGTAGTCTTAGGACTACATTGACTCAGATTGCACCAGCCACATATTTGTTGGGAATCCTTAAACATCACTTTTAACTCTAATTATTGCAAATTAACATGCAACAGCACACATTCTATCAACCAACTTACTCCAACACATACCCCATCCTATTATAAGGATTTTAGTGATGTATTTGGAGGAAAACATTGCCTCCTCATATAGCTTATGATTGCCCCATAGATCTAATCCAGGGTTCATCTATACCGTATGGACACATATTTCCGCTCTCAAAAGATGAATTACAACATCTCAGAACATATTTAGATGAAAACCTCAAAAAACAGTTTATAAGACCTTGCTCACCAGCAGGAGCTGGTATATTTTTTTGTGAGGAATAAAAACAACACCCTCAGGCCTATTATAGATTACAGAGAGCTAAATATACAAACTGTCAAAAATAGGTACCCACTTCCATTGATACCAAAACTCATTGAACATTTGCAGGGGGCTAAAATTTACACTAAACTGGACTTAAGGGGTGCGTATAACCTTATTCGAATAAAAGAAGGCCATGAATGGCTAACTGCCTTTAGGACCCGATATTATCTTTATGAATACACAGTCATGCCCTTTGGACTGTGCAATGCCCCCGCAACATTTCAATATTTTATTAATAAAGTGTTCCATGACTTGTTAGATGTTTGTATTGTCATCTATTTAGATGACATTCTAATATATTCAGAAAATGTAAAGGATAATGTTAAACATGTCCGTACGGTTCTATCACGTCGGAAAACTCACCATCTATATGCAAATCCAGAAAAATGTATATTCGACACAGACAAAATTACTTTCTTGGGCTATCATATCTCTCCAAATCGCATACAAATGGATGACTCAAAGGTAAGAGCAGTAAAATCTTAGCCTACTCCTGCTAATAAAAAAGATGTCCAGAGATTCTTAGGATTCTCTAACTTCTATCGCAAATTCATGAAAGGTTTTGCGGAAATTAGTAAACCTTTAACTTTTCTAACAGGCAATAAGACTTTCAAGTGGACATCTGATGCCCAAGAGTCATTCGACAAATTAAAATTAAGATTCACAACTGCACCCATACTACAATTTCCAGATACTAAACTCCAATTCACTTTGGAGATTGACGCCTCAGACTATGCGGTAGGAGCAATACTTTCACAACGCAAAACAGTGAAAGATCCTCTCCACCCTGTTTTATTTTTCAAAGATCATGAACATTGCACAAATAAATTACCCTATAGTGGAAAAAGAGCTGCTAGCAATGAAATTATCACTAGAATATTGGAGACATTTGTTGGAAGCTAGCGAGTACCCTATTCTGATTTATAAAGACCATAAAAACTTAGAATACCTGAGGAGTAGTAAAATGCTGATGTCTAGACAGATGAGATGGAGTCTATTCTTTGCCCGTTTTAACTTCATCATTTCATACAGACCAGCCGCAAAAAACATGAAGGCTGATAGTCTCTCCAGAAAAGACCCAAGATCACTTCTGAAACCAGCTTCAATTCTGAATCCAGAAAGTTTCCTGGGACTGTCAACCCAAACAATTCAGTCTCTAAAACAAGACCAGATGCTAGACAACAAACATAAAAGTAAAGATCTACACCAGCATACAGATAGTCTACTATATCATAATGATCAACTTTTTGTTCCTTATTCCCTGCAGACGACAATACTTAAACAGGTTCATGATAACCCTATTTCTGGTCATCCAGGAATCACCAAAACATTTAATTTATTGAAAAGATCATTTTGGTTACCTAACATGATTAAGTCTGTAAAGGATTACATACAAACATGCAGTGTTTGAGCTCAATCCAAGCATCCAAAACGATATCCATATGGGTTGCTGATGTCACCTACAGTCCCAGTAAACCCTGGGATGAGATAGGTATGGACTTTATCATGGACTTGCCTCTTTCAGGTAAAAATAATACCATATTTGTTATTGTTGACCGTTTAACAAAGATGGTACATTTCATCCCTTACCATTGCCTACCGACCGCCAGTCAAACTGCTCAATTATTCATTAATCATATCTTCAGATTACATGGAATACCAACTACCATTACCTCTGACAGAGGGTCACAGTTTACTTCTAAATTCTGGGCGCATTTTTGTAAACATCTTCAAATTCAACATAACTATAGCACTGCCTACCATCCCCAAACAAATGGGCAAACCGAGAAGACCAACCAATGATTATAGCAGTACTTAAGGCGTTACTCTACCTTCCAACAGGACAATTGGACAACACTATTATCCCTAGCGGAATTCGCATATAATAATTCCATCAACTCTACCACCAAAGATATACCCTTCTTCCTAAATTACGGATTGCACCCCAAGAGGCCGATTTACCAAATGTCTGTCGGACCTGATCCAGTGCGGATCAGGTCTGACAGACATTGCTGAATACAGAGAGAAATATGCTCTCCGTATTCAGCATTGCACCAGCAGCTCACAAGAGCTGCTGGTGCAACGCCGCCCCCTGCAGACTCGCGGCCAATGGGCCACCAGCAGGAAGGTGTCAATCAACCCGATTGTACTCGATCGGGTTGAATTGTGGCGATTCCTGTCCACCTCATCAGAGCAGGCGGACAGGGTTATGGAGCAGCGGTCTTTATACCGCTGCTCCATACTATAACTTGTGTTTCTGGCGAGCCTGAAGACTCACCAGAAACACGGCCCTCAAGGTCTATCCGGAGCTTGATAAATGAGCCTCTATGTCTCATTTGTTCCCTACAAAAACACACGTTTCTCAAACCTGAATGATAACCTACACAACATCAACGAAACTCACCAACAACTACAGGATGTTATTAGATTGGCTCAAATTTGCACAAAATTATACTATGATAAGAAGAGCAGCAGACCACCTGAATACAAAGTGGGTGATCAGGTATGGTTATCCACAAAACATTTACGATTAAACATCCCAACAAAAAAACTTGGGGGATGGTTTATTGGCCCCTACAAAATTTCTAGGATCATCAATGACAATGCAGTGGTCCTAGACCTTCCAATCTCCTACAAGATCCACCATACCTTCCATGTCTCTCTTTTAAAACCTTATGTTCCTACCAGAGACCCCCCTACAGATTATCGGAATACTGCAGTACAGGTTCAGCCGGATCACAAGTTCGAGGTTGCAGCTATTGTGGACTCGAGAAGACTCTGTTGTCGTTTGCAATACCTGGTTCGCTGGAAGGGCTATTCGTGAAATAATGATACTTGGGAGCCTTCTTCAAACCTTTTGGCACCTTGCTTAGTGTCACTCTTTCACCGCAGACACCCTGACGGTCCTGTTCCCTGATCCACGGAGTGGCTCCTTGGGGGGATCTGTCACATATGTGTTTTTGTTACTATCCTCTGGTAATATTCCTTTAAAGGGTTCTATTCACATCCTATAAAAGCTCCCTTCATCTAAACAGTGCTTGGTAATTTTTATTGTAACAACTAATCAACTCAAAGTCAGTTGTAGGTATTCCAGGTCTCTATCTTGCAAGGAATTTATTTATCAATAATCTCTACAGTTTTGCTTCTGCCTCAGATTAACCGTTAATACGAAAAGTCTCTCTTAGCGCTACAACATAGATGGCGGTGTTTTGTCTCATCAAACTCTGCTGTTCCCTGTCAGCAGTTCCGACTTACCTCCCTGCAGCCATCAGCTGTGTGCAGCGATTATCCTGATTACTCTACTAAAAAGCATCTCACGGACCTCCGCAGTTTACAGACATCTGAACCACTCGCCTCCTCGCTCTGCACACCATCTCCAGCACCTGTGGCCGTTAGTGGATTCCTGCACTAAAATCTTTCTAGGCCATTTGAGGAATCTTAGCTAAGGAAGAATTTCTGCTGATCTCTGAAGGAGACTTAAGAATATCATGACAGTGGCAGATTAGGGGTTAATAGTTTTATTTAGACGGTGGCAATATCGGGAGCGGCAGATTAGGGGTTAATAACATTATAAAAACAAATATGGACTGCGCTTCTCTGACCCCACACAGAATAATACACGGCTAAATGTGCTGAGAGAGAATGTATTTGTATATCACCTCAGTCACTAATAAAAGCTTCAATGTTGTATAATGAGAGTCTAACAGGCATACACCTATAGAACAAGTAAATTTGAAATAGCAATTATTGCATAATACCTAGAGCATAATAATACTTGTATTTCAATGGGTAAAACAATCAAACAATAATGATACAATAATAATAATACTTCCCAGCAGGAGATATATACACTAAGAAGAGAGATGAATTGGAGGATGCTGCTCTGTTGAAGGGTGCTATGAACTGTGTTCCTGCTCCCAGAGGACAGACTGAAAAGACAAAAAGAACACAGAGCGCAAACCTCTCTGACCGTAAAACTGTTTAATGTAATACACAGCTAAAAAAACAAACAAGTGCGAGCAAAGACGTACATAACATGTAAAAATGCAGGCATTAAAAAATCACCACTCGGCAATAACACAGCTGGGCACAGATGATCGTCCGTCTCTAGCATACGAGATCTTTCCACCGGTTAAGCTGTTGGTGCTGTCTGCTGTGGTGTTTCCGGCAAACCCTCCAAACCGGAAGTCCAAGAAGTCACCAGAACTAATCACGGCAGGGGTAGCCTCACGAATTCCTGGTAGTTTTAAGCTACTACAATGTAGCTCAATGTTCCTCAGTGCACAGTACCTCTACGCGTTTCGTCGGGTTGCAACCCGACTTTTTCAAGAGAATGTCGTTACCTTGATAGTGGCTCCCTATTTGAACATGGCGGGAAGAGACACACCTCCAAGAAAAAATAATCTGATAGGTGCATCCTTGCTGTATACACCCAGTCCATAAATAAATGAAGTCCATTATAAGCCCTTAAAGTAAAAGACTGTGAGTTTTTCTAAGAAAAATACAGAGGTAAAAGGCAAGTCAGAATACAATATACTTGCTACTAACCGCTATAGTGATATAATATATTCTATATAAGAACATTTCTTGTAGTGTTTGTCTCAATAGAACACTCAATCATACCTCATAGTGATTCATAAAAATTCATAAATATACATAAAAATACATAAAAAACATAAAAATACATACAAAGGTGTGATATCATAAAACATAAATTATGCACATAATTGTTAAAAAAAGACTTCATATCTCAAACCTCAGTTCATAAGAAGCATGTTTTCTCAAGTATAATTCATACCAGTAAATGGGTACTAACCCGTCAATATGTATACTAACCCTAAAAACAAAACCTTTCTCAAAGAAATGTTATAGATTCACTTCAGAGAATGATTACAGGGACATGGTAGAGCCCCATCTTATCCCCCCTCACTATGATGGGATCAGATGTTAAAATTCTCCAACTTTATTATAGTCATATGCACCTTAACCCTAGTGAGGGGGGATAAGATGGGGCTCTACCATGTCCCTGTAATCATTCTCTGAAGTGAATCTATAACATTTCTTTGAGAAAGGTTTTCTTTTTAGGGTTAGAATACATATTTACGGGTTAGTACCCATTTACTGGTATGAATTATACTTGAGAAAACATGCTTCTTATGAACTGAGGTTTGAGATATGAAGTCTTTTTTTAACAATTATGTGCATAATTTATGTTTTATGATATCACACCTTTGTATGTATTTTTATGTTTTTTATGTATTTTTATGTATATTTATGAATTTTTATGAATCACTATGAGGTATGATTGAGTGTTCTATTGAGACAAACACTACAAGAAATGTTCTTATATAGAATATATTATATCACTATAGCGGTTAGTAGCAAGTATATTGTATTCTGACTTGCCTTTTACCTCTGTATTTTTCTTAGAAAAACTCACAGTCTTTTACTTTAAGGGCTTATAATGGACTTCATTTATTTATGGACTGGGCGTATACAGCAAGGATGCACCTATCAGATTATTTTTTCTTGGAGGTGTGTCTCTCCCCGCCATGTTCAAATAGGGCACTCGCAACCAGGGAAGCGCTCAGACACAGCAGCGTGTCGAATCCGATCACGTGACGCTCTTCACGTAGTATACACACCCACTTTCTTGCTAGACATCCTGATGACGTATGTACGTTCACTCATCTGCTCCGGTGCGAAGGAAAAAGGAGCGCTCCATCCACGCCCACCAAAGCAACACTGTAACAACAAAAGTCCAGCGCACCCGGCAGCAATGAGACTCAACAATTTAATATGCCTTGATATATACCTTTAATTCTGTTAGATGTTGATCACAGGGCTAGACAAAGCCAAATATGCCTGATGGCCAAACAGTCCAACACGCTAAAAGTAAGACAGCATATGACAGGCAGCAGTTAGGGAAAAGAAATAATGGTCAGACGCGTTTCCTTATGTTGTTACATAGCAATCCTCAGTGACCATGCCTGTTACCCACAATTCATTGCCTTTTATACACACCTGTGGTGCAATCTTTAGCACTTTGAAAAAACCTAATTAGTGAGTAGCCAATAAAAAAGGGGGAAAATAGAAATGTGGGAAAAGGAGATCACTGTGGTAACAATGCAACAAACATTTACAAGTGTATTGTCCAAAATGTCTAATACTTAAATAGATATACAGCAAAACAAAGCACTACTCCTATCTACAAAATAAGTCTAATAAATTTAAAAGTGTAATAACTTATACTGGCGTATAAGCATCTGATTTTGCAGAAAATGTATATATTTATTAAATAGAGCAGTGTCCCATTAATTAGTGGGATAATGAAAATAATAATAAAGTGAATAAATTAAAGCAAAAAACTGGATTTAGTGAATCGAGGATATTATAAAAATAATATAAGTAAATAAAAATTAAAAGTCAATAGGTACTAAGAACTCATTGATCTACAAAAAGTCTTACATCCCAATCAAAATTTAACCCTGTCGGCACTCTGGTGCCCAGCTGAAAAATCCAATAAACTTCTCTTTTGCTGAGAATAGTGCCTCTATTCCCACCTCTTGGGTGTCTAGGGATTAATTGAATAGCTTGGAATGTTAGCAATGAACTGTCTGAGTTGTGATATCGTTTGAAATGTAATGAAATGGGGGTGGTTGACTCTGGATCCTCAATTGAGCGTAAATGCTCAAGAAAACGATCCTTTAGCGCACGTGTCGTTTGTCCCACGTACTGCCTATGACACCCCCTGCAGGTCAAAAGATATATGACATAGCACGAGTTACATGTCATGTGCTCACGAATTTCAAAAATCTTGTGGCTATTGCTTGATTCAAAGCTTGTGCCAAAAGTAGCATAGGCACATGACTTGCATCTCGTACTGCCACATTTAAAGAAACCAGGTTTAATAGAAAGCCAATTCCTGTGTGACTGTTGCCTAGGCAACATGGAAGGAGACAATATGCTCCCTAAGGTTTGGGCCCTACGAGATACAAAACATACACCCTCTTTGACTACATCCACCAGGGTGTCGTCTGTGGTCAAAATTGGGAGTGCCTTTCTGATTATATCGCAGATTTTGCCATATTCCATGCTGTATGAAGTAATGAATTTTAATTGTTTAAACCTATCTGTATTCTTAGATCTACCAGACACAAGAAGATCTTTTCTATCAAGTAAATCAATATCCCGTTTTGTTTGTTGTAAATGATTAGGAGAATACCCTCTCTGGGCTAACCTTTCAGTTAATTCATTAGAGTGTTTTTCATAACTCAATTGATTGGTACAATTACGCTTCACCCTTAGGTACTGGCTCTTGGGAATAGATTGTATGGTATGCTTTGGATGACATGATTTTGCATTTAGAATGGTGTTTCCAGATGTGGATTTACGGAACAATTCGATGTCGATACACAAAGTCTGAAGATTCGAATGCAACTCAATGTCCAAAAAGGAAATTGAGTGTGCATTACTTTCCATGGTGAACCTTAAATTCAGATCATTGTTCTGTAAATACGCAAGAAACGATTCAAGTAGGTCTGCTGGACCCTTCCAAATTAACAAAATGTCGTCTATGTAACGACCAAAATAATGTATAAACTCTCTGTAGGGATTCCCATCTCCATAGACATGGGACAGCTCCCACCAACCCAAATAAAGGTTGGCATAGGAAGGGGCAAACTTTGCCCCCATTGCTGTCCCACGCCTCTGGAGATAGAAATCCCCCTCAAAAAGAAAATAATTGTGGGTCAACAAATATTCAATGGAGACCTCTATGAATCGCTTCAAAGCAACATCATATGTGGAAAATGTGTCCAAAAAGAACCGAATTGCCTGGCTGCCCTTGTCATGAGGTATACAAGTATACAAAGAGACAACGTCGATAGTTACAAAAATGAAACCATCTTGCCAAACTAGGCTTTCAATTTGAGTGATTACATCAGACGTGTCTCTAATGTAGCTCATAAGACTCAAGACCAAGGGCTGCAAGTAACCATCAATCAGTTGGGAAAGAGGCTCATTTAAAGAGCCTATCCCTGCCACAATGGGTCTGCCAGGTGGGCGTGTAGGATGCTTGTGGACTTTTGGAAGATAGTGAAAAATGGCAGATACCGGGTGCTCAGTGTATAGAAAATCAAAATTGGCTTGTTGAATAATACCATCTTTTAATGCCTGCTCCAAAATAGTCTTAAGAGCCGATTTGTAATAGAACACAGGGTTATTTTTAAGTTTCTCATACACGGAGTCATCCAATAGCTGTCTATAGGCCTCATCCAAGTAGTCCCGGCGATTGAGGACCACTACCTTACCACCTTTGTCTGAGTTGCGAATAACAAGCTCCTGATTATTTTTTAATTCCTGAATAGATAGAAATTGTGCCTTAGATAGATTATCCCTGTGATGTCTTTTTTCAAATTCACATAAACTGAGTTTTTTCAGTTCCATTTCTACTGTTTTCTGAAAGACCTCTATGGAATTGGATCTAGATTTTACTGGATAAAATTTAGATTTACATTTTAATTTAGTGATATCCTGAGTATCCCCAATATCAAGTGGGTTACATTCCTGATTATCTCTATCCAAATCCATAAGGTCTAAAACAGAACAAACCTCTGAAAAATCAAAACCACTTCGAATGGGTGCTGGCTTCCCCCTGACCACTTCATCCTGTGCAGTGTTGGTCACTCCCAAGAAATGTTTCTTGAGAACAAGCAACCTCACAAATTTGTTAAGATCAACAACAGTGTTGAAAAGATTGAAATGTGTGGTGGGGGAGAAACCAAGACCCAAAGACAAAACCTCAATTTGTGTCCTAGATAGAACAAAAGAAGACAGGTTAATAACATTCTCAATGTTCATGCATATTTCTGGAATAGTGTTGCTCTCCTCCTCTGAGGGTAACGCCTGGGCTTGGGTACTTGGTCCTGGCTTGGACTTGTACGATTTTCCTCTTCCCCCTCTGCGTATTTTTTTCGGCGTACAGTGGATTGTGGATGGCTCTTCCCGTTTTTTGACTGTGACACAGTCACCACACATTTCAATCTTTTCAACACTGTTGTTGATCTTAACAAATTTGTGAGGTTGCTTGTTCTCAAGAAACATTTCTTGGGAGTGACCAACACTGCACAGGATGAAGTGGTCAGGGGGAAGCCAGCACCCATTCGAAGTGGTTTTGATTTTTCAGAGGTTTGTTCTGTTTTAGACCTTATGGATTTGGATAGAGATAATCAGGAATGTAACCCACTTGATATTGGGGATACTCAGGATATCACTAAATTAAAATGTAAATCTAAATTTTATCCAGTAAAATCTAGATCCAATTCCATAGAGGTCTTTCAGAAAACAGTAGAAATGGAACTGAAAAAACTCAGTTTATGTGAATTTGAAAAAAGACATCACAGGGATAATCTATCTAAGGCACAATTTCTATCTATTCAGGAATTAAAAAATAATCAGGAGCTTGTTATTCGCAACTCAGACAAAGGTGGTAAGGTAGTGGTCCTCAATCGCCGGGACTACTTGGATGAGGCCTATAGACAGCTATTGGATGACTCCGTGTATGAGAAACTTAAAAATAACCCTGTGTTCTATTACAAATCGGCTCTTAAGACTATTTTGGAGCAGGCATTAAAAGATGGTATTATTCAACAAGCCAATTTTGATTTTCTATACACTGAGCACCCGGTATCTGCCATTTTTCACTATCTTCCAAAAGTCCCATTTCTACTGTTTTCTGAAAGACCTCTATGGAATTGGATCTAGATTTTACTGGATAAAATTTAGATTTACATTTTAATTTAGTGATATCCTGAGTATCCCCAATATCAAGTGGGTTACATTCCTGATTATCTCTATCCAAATCCATAAGGTCTAAAACAGAACAAACCTCTGAAAAATCAAAACCACTTCGAATGGGTGCTGGCTTCCCCCTGACCACTTCATCCTGTGCAGTGTTGGTCACTCCCAAGAAATGTTTCTTGAGAACAAGCAACCTCACAAATTTGTTAAGATCAACAACAGTGTTGAAAAGATTGAAATGTGTGGTGGGGGAGAAACCAAGACCCAAAGACAAAACCTCAATTTGTGTCCTAGATAGAACAAAAGAAGACAGGTTAATAACATTCTCAATGTTCATGCATATTTCTGGAATAGTGTTGCTCTCCTCCTCTGAGGGTAACGCCTGGGCTTGGGTACTTGGTCCTGGCTTGGACTTGTACGATTTTCCTCTTCCCCCTCTGCGTATTTTTTTCGGCGTACAGTGGATTGTGGATGGCTCTTCCCGTTTTTTGACTGTGACACAGTCACCACACATTTCAATCTTTTAAACACTGTTGTTGATCTTAACAAATTTGTGAGGTTGCTTGTTCTCAAGAAACATTTCTTGGGAGTGACCAACACTGCACAGGATGAAGTGGTCAGGGGGAAGCCAGCACCCATTCGAAGTGGTTTTGATTTTTCAGAGGTTTGTTCTGTTTTAGACCTTATGGATTTGGATAGAGATAATCAGGAATGTAACCCACTTGATATTGGGGATACTCAGGATATCACTAAATTAAAATGTAAATCTAAATTTTATCCAGTAAAATCTAGATCCAATTCCATAGAGGTCTTTCAGAAAACAGTAGAAATGGAACTGAAAAAACTCAGTTTATGTGAATTTGAAAAAAGACATCACAGGGATAATCTATCTAAGGCACAATTTCTATCTATTCAGGAATTAAAAAATAATCAGGAGCTTGTTATTCGCAACTCAGACAAAGGTGGTAAGGTAGTGGTCCTCAATCGCCGGGACTACTTGGATGAGGCCTATAGACAGCTATTGGATGACTCCGTGTATGAGAAACTTAAAAATAACCCTGTGTTCTATTACAAATCGGCTCTTAAGACTATTTTGGAGCAGGCATTAAAAGATGGTATTATTCAACAAGCCAATTTTGATTTTCTATACACTGAGCACCCGGTATCTGCCATTTTTCACTATCTTCCAAAAGTCCACAAGCATCCTACACGCCCACCTGGCAGACCCATTGTGGCAGGGATAGGCTCTTTAAATGAGCCTCTTTCCCAACTGATTGATGGTTACTTGCAGCCCTTGGTCTTGAGTCTTATGAGCTACATTAGAGACACGTCTGATGTAATCACTCAAATTGAAAGCCTAGTTTGGCAAGATGGTTTCATTTTTGTAACTATCGACGTTGTCTCTTTGTATACTTGTATACCTCATGACAAGGGCAGCCAGGCAATTCGGTTCTTTTTGGACACATTTTCCACATATGATGTTGCTTTGAAGCGATTCATAGAGGTCTCCATTGAATATTTGTTGACCCACAATTATTTTCTTTTTGAGGGGGATTTCTATCTCCAGAGGCGTGGGACAGCAATGGGGGCAAAGTTTGCCCCTTCCTATGCCAACCTTTATTTGGGTTGGTGGGAGCTGTCCCATGTCTATGGAGATGGGAATCCCTACAGAGAGTTTATACATTATTTTGGTCGTTACATAGACGACATTTTGTTAATTTGGAAGGGTCCAGCAGACCTACTTGAATCGTTTCTTGCGTATTTACAGAACAATGATCTGAATTTAAGGTTCACCATGGAAAGTAATGCACACTCAATTTCCTTTTTGGACATTGAGTTGCATTCGAATCTTCAGACTTTGTGTATCGACATCGAATTGTTCCGTAAATCCACATCTGGAAACACCATTCTAAATGCAAAATCATGTCATCCAAAGCATACCATACAATCTATTCCCAAGAGCCAGTACCTAAGGGTGAAGCGTAATTGTACCAATCAATTGAGTTATGAAAAACACTCTAATGAATTAACTGAAAGGTTAGCCCAGAGAGGGTATTCTCCTAATCATTTACAACAAACAAAACGGGATATTGATTTACTTGATAGAAAAGATCTTCTTGTGTCTGGTAGATCTAAGAATACAGATAGGTTTAAACAATTAAAATTCATTACTTCATACAGCATGGAATATGGCAAAATCTGCGATATAATCAGAAAGGCACTCCCAATTTTGACCACAGACGACACCCTGGTGGATATAGTCAAAGAGGGTGTATGTTTTGTATCTCGTAGGGCCCAAACCTTAGGGAGCATATTGTCTCCTTCCATGTTGCCTAGGCAACAGTCACACAGGAATTGGCTTTCTATTAAACCTGGTTTCTTTAAATGTGGCAGTACGAGATGCAAGTCATGTGCCTATGCTACTTTTGGCACAAGCTTTGAATCAAGCAATAGCCACAAGATTTTTGAAATTCGTGAGCACATGACATGTAACTCGTGCTATGTCATATATCTTTTGACCTGCAGGGGGTGTCATAGGCAGTACGTGGGACAAACGACACGTGCGCTAAAGGATCGTTTTCTTGAGCATTTACGCTCAATTGAGGATCCAGAGTCAACCACCCCCATTTCATTACATTTCAAACGATATCACAACTCAGACAGTTCATTGCTAACATTCCAAGCTATTCAATTAATCCCTAGACACCCGAGAGGTGGGAATAGAGACACTATTCTCAGCAAAAGAGAAGTTTATTGGATTTTTCAGCTGGGCACCAGAGTGCCGACAGGGTTAAATTTTGATTGGGATGTAAGACTTTTTGTAGATCAATGAGTTCTTAGTACCTATTGACTTTTAATTTTTATTTACTTATATTATTTTTATAATATCCTCAATTCACTAAATCCAGTTTTTTGCTTTAATTTATTCACTTTATTATTATTTTCATTATCCCACTAATTAATGGGACACTGCTCTATTTAATAAATATATACATTTTCTGCAAAATCAGATGCTTATACGCCAGTATAAGTTATTACACTTTTAAATTTATTAGACTTATTTTGTAGATAGGAGTAGTGCTTTGTTTTGCTGTATATCTATTTAAGTATTAGACATTTTGGACAATACACTTGTAAATGTTTGTTGCATTGTTACCACAGTGATCTCCTTTTCCCACATTTCTATTTTCCCCCTTTTTTATTGGCTACTCACTAATTAGGTTTTTTCAAAGTGCTAAAGATTGCACCACAGGTGTGTATAAAAGGCAATGAATTGTGGGTAACTGAGGATTGCTATGTAACAACATAAGGAAACGCGTCTGACCATTATTTCTTTTCCCTAACTGCTGCCTGTCATATGCTGTCTTACTTTTAGCGTGTTGGACTGTTTGGCCATCAGGCATATTTGGCTTTGTCTAGCCCTGTGATCAACATCTAACAGAATTAAAGGTATATATCAAGGCATATTAAATTGTTGAGTCTCATTGCTGCCGGGTGCGCTGGACTTTTGTTGTTACAATGTTCAAATAGGGAGCCACTATCAAGGTAACAACATTCTCTTGAAAAAGTCGGGTCGCAACCCGACGAAACGCGTAGAGGTACTGTGCACTGAGGAACATTGAGCTACATTGTAGTAGCTTAGAACTACCAGGAATTCGTGAGGCTACCCCTGCCGTGATTAGTTCTGGTGACTTCTTGGACTTCCGGTTTGGAGGGTTTGCCGGAAACACCACAGCAGACAGCACCAACAGCTTAACCGGTGGAAAGATCTCATATGCTAGAGACGGACGATCATCTGTGCCCAGCTGTGTTATTGCCGAGTGGTGATTTTTTAATGCCTACATTTTTACATGTTATGTACGTCTTTGCTCGCACTTGTTTGTTTTTTTAGCTGTGTATTACATTAAACAGTTTTACGGTCAGAGAGGTTTGCGCTCTGTGTTCTTTTTGTCGTTTCAGTTAATAACATTATGTAGGTGGCAGCGATTTCGGTGGGGGGCAGATTAGGGGTGTTTAGATGTGGGGTTTATGTTAGGGTGTTAGGTTTAAACGTTTGTTTTTTTCCCCCTTAGACATCAATGGGGCTACGTTACGGAGCTTTTCTTTCCGCAATCACAGGTGTTAGACTTTTTTCTGACCCACTCTCCCCATTGATGTCTATGGGAAAAGCGGGCATGAGCATGTCAAAATAGCGCTTGTTTTGTGTGCGTTATTTAGCACACACAAGCTGGGTTTTGAAAAACTTGTAATGGCTGCACTCTAGGGGGTTAAATAATGCAACTTTTCTTGCTTTCGTTAATTTCCCTATAGCGTGCATAACTAGTAATCTAGGTAATAATTTATTAATAATACTATGTCAGGATTGGACAGATACGTTGGTCATATAAATGGTCAGACCTCCTGTACATCATTGCAAACAAAGGAGCTGATAAGCCCGATTATATTAGCTTCTTCCACTTTTCCTGCCGCTTTGTATGGTACATAAAGAACAAATAAAAAAGTTATAATGTTTACACAGGGACCTCAGTAACTCCAGTTTCTAGAAACCACAAACAAACCAGGTGCCAATTTACTGGATTATTATGATAGAAACATGTTTCTTTCCTAAGACGTGGAGAGTCCACAACGTCATTCCAATTACTAGTGGGATATTCACTCCTGGCCAGCAGGAAGAGGCAAAGAGCACCCCAGCAAAGCTGTTTTACCCATAATCCTTAGGCATTCTTTTTGCCTCTGTCAATGGAGGACGCAAAAGTTCTTCTCTGTTCTTCTCTTTTTATTTATGCAAATTATGACACTTAGGGGAGACTCCCTAGGTGTGATGCGGGAATCCAGAAGTGGACCCGTTGCTCAGTGTGCCTAGAGGGATATGGCTGTACCTCACTTACGAGGACCAAACTAGGCCAAAATGTACATCTGGGGTTTTGCCGTTTCTCTTGTTCAGAGAGAAATTGCCTGGTATTTCGGGGCTGGACTGTACTCTATAGTCAGGATCAGACTGATATGCTACAGGAAAGTTCTTCTCTGTGAAAGGCACATGTGGAGCAAAAAGAGGCTGCTTCTTGGGTGGTAACTAGCCATAGAACAAGCTATTATGCTATTGTTCATTCTCAGGTTAAGCGCTTCTCTCTTTTTATTGACGTGAAGTTGGTGTCTGAAGATCGTATTCCTTTTTTGGTTACTTTTCCCTGCAAGCAAAGATTTGGGTTTAGCTGTGTTCACATCGATCTCTTGAGTAAGAGTAGTGGTGGCTTTTAAGAAGTTAGAAAATGGCGAGGTGGTCGGTGCTTTGTTTTCTTACCTATTTGCTGCCCTCTGTATAGAAAGCCAGAGTTGGTTACTCTGTTCTTTGGTTTTCTACAGGTCTCTTTAAGGAGTATGTGTCCTTTCACGCCTTGTAAGCTGTCTTCCTGCCTGACAGCAATGTTTGCAGGTAAGTGCTTTTATCTTCTAGGTACTGGAGACTTGCACTATCGAATTTAATTCTGCATTAATTATTATGGGACATTATAATCCTTTAGGGAGGATTCATTTGGGGCAGTATGCAGGCACTATTTGTATGTGAGGAGACTAGGGGTTAACGGCTTCCATTAGTTTTATGGGGTGGCTAATGACCCTATGGCTATGTATATTTATCATAAATGTCTTTTTTGAGGGAATTGTGCGCTTTTTCTTTAATGCACAGTTTCTTTTGATGCCGCTCACGTGACCTTCTGCTCTTCCACTTGTAGCTTTGAGTGGAGCGGCATCATTCCTAGTGGGTAGATTAGGTTTTAGGTGCTACTTTCTTTTTATTTTGTGGGTTTGGGAGGTGGGGGTTTGTATACTGTTAGGGGGTGTTTGGGTTTTTTTTGTAGCAAAAGAGCTGTTTAACTTATGGCAATACCCTACAAAGGCCCTTTTAAGGGCCCCCAAAAGGCCCTTTTAAGGGCCCTTGGTAGTTTATTATAAATTAGGGTTTTTATTTTGGGGTGTTTTTTTTTTATTTTTAAAAGGGTATTAGAATGGGAATAATTTTTATTGTTTTGGATAATGTTTGTTATTTTTTGTAATGGTAGGTTTATTATTTTTTGTAATTTTAGTCTTTTTTATTTTTTTTAATGTTAGGTTTTAGTGTAAGGCAGGTTAGGTTTTATTTCACAGGTAAGTTTGTATTTATTTTAACTAGGTAGTTAATAAATAGTATTTACTAACTAGTCTACTTAGTTAAAATAAATATAAACTTACCTGTGAAATAAAAATAAAGCCTAAGCTAGCTACAATATAACTATTGGTATAGGTGTTAATAACTTTAGTATAGTGGCGGCGATGTTGGGGTGCGGCAGAATAGGGGTAATAACTTTAGTATAGTGGCAGCGATATCGGGAGCAGCAGATTAGGGGTTAATAGTTTTATTTAGGCAGCGGCGATATCGGGAGCGGCAGATTAGGGGTTAATAACATTATGTAGGTGGCAGCGATGTCGGTCGGGGCAGATTAGGGGTGTTTAGACGTGGGGCTCATGTTAGGGTGTTAGATTTAAACGTTAGTTTTTTTCCCCATAGACATCAATGGGGCTGCGTTACGGAGCTTTTCTTTCCGTGATTGCAGGTGTTAAACTTTTTTTCTGACCTGCTCTCCCCATTGATGTCTATGGGGAAAGCGTGCACGAGCACGTCAAAACAGCGCTTGTTTTGTGTGCGGTATTTAGCTTAAAAACCCCATTTAACCCCCATAAGTTGGGTTTTGAAAAACTTGTAATGGCTGCACTATAGGGGGTTAAATAACTTTTCTTGTGTTCGTTAATTTCTCTATTGTGCGCATAACTCGTAATCTAGGTGATAATTTATTAATAATACTATGTCAGGATAGGACAGGGACGTTGGACATATAAATGATCAGACCTCCTGTACATCATTGCAAACAAAGGAGTTGATAAGCCAGATAATATTAGCTTCTTCCACTTTTCCTGCCACTTTGTATGGCACATAATAAAGAACGAATAAAAAAAGTTTTAATATTTACACAGGGACCTCAGTAACTCCAGTTTCTAGAAACCGCAACCAAACCAGGTGCCAATTTAATGGATTATTATGACAGAAACATGTTTCTTTCCTAAGGCATGGAGAGTCTACAATGTCTTTCCAATTACTAGTGGGATATTCACTCCTGGCCAGCAGGAGGAGTCAAAGAGCACCCCAGCAAAGCTGTTAAGTGTTACTTCCCTTACCCATAATCCCCAGTCATTCTCTTTGTCAATGCAGGACATGAAAGTTCTTCTCTGTGAAAGGCACATGTTGAGCAAAAAGAGACTGCTTCTTGTGTGGTAACTAGCCATAGAACAAGCTAGTATACTATTGTTCATTCTCAGGTTGAGCACTTCTCTCTTTTTATTGACGTGAAGTTGGTGTCTGAAGATTTTATTACTTTTCCTGCAAGCAAGGATTTGGGTTTAGCTGTGTCCTTATCAATCTTTTCAGTAAGAGTAGTGGTGGCTTTTAAGCAGTTAGAAAATGGCAAGATGGTCCTTGCTTTGTTTTCTTACATATTTGCTGCCATAGGTATAGAAAGCCAGAGTTGGTTACTCTGTTCTTTCGTTTTCTACAGGTCTCTTTAAGGAGTATGTATCCTTTCACACCTTGTGAGCTGTCTTCCTGCTCGATAGCTAGATTTGCAGGTAAGTGCTTTTGTCTTCTAGAAACTGGAGACTTGCACTATCAAATTTAATTCTGCATTAATTATTATGGGACATTATAATCCTTTAGGGAGGATTCATTTGGGGCAGTATGCAGGCACTATATGTATGTGAGGAGACTAAGGGTTAACGGCTTCCATTAGTTTTATGGGGTGACTAATGACCCTATGACTATGTGTATTTATCGTAAAGGTCTTTTTTGAGGGAATTGCACACTTTTTATTTACTGCAAAGTTTCTTTTGATGCCGCTCACGTGACCTTCCGCTCTTCCACTTGTAGCTTTGAGCAGAGCGGCATCATTCATGTGAGTTTCTCTTCAATTGCGGCTGTGGAATTATCGTCTGGCCGATTGGAGAGTACTAAATTTGTGCAGCTTCTGCAGGTTACAATAGTGCACCTCAGCTTCTGAGGTGTAGAGGTGTATTTAATTTTCAATTTGTTTAACTCTTTGAAGGACTATCCTTCTTAATGTGACATTCCTTACTTTTTGGGTAATTTATCAGCTATGGGTAATGAACATGAGTCTGTTCCTTTTGATAAATGCTTATTATGTTTGGAGGCTCAAATTGTCTTGCCTATGCAATTTTGTTCCTCATGTTTAGAAAAGACCTTAAAGTGTAAAGATAAATTACTTGTTTCTCTGCCTAATGTCTCTCAGGATGATGCTGTTCAGGCAATGCCACAGCTTTCTCCTCAAACGTCCCAAGCCTCAAAGGCTTCACATACAGTGCCCTGCAGTTCCTCTCAAAATTCTGAAGGAGTGCATTTGTCAATAGATTTTGCTGCACAGATATCTTCTGCGGTATCTGCGGCTTTATCTGCTTTTCCCATGATGGGGAAGCGCAACAGGAAATCAAAATCTTTTTTTTCTGACAGTAAAGTGTCTGTCCCATCTGCTGCTGTGAAGGTTCCCTCCCCCCATAAGTATGATACCTTGGTAGCTTCTGAGGGTGAAATCTCAGATTCTGACAGTATAAATTATTTGTCTGATTCTGAAGAAGTAAACTTCAGATTTAAGCTTGAACACCTTTGTTTAATTCTAAAGGAGGTACTGGGTACTTAGGACGACTCTGATTTTTCTGTCGCTGTCAACCCTAAAAAATCTAGTAAGTTTAACAAATACTATGATGTTCCTTCCTCTGTGGAAGGGTTCCAGACCATGTATCTGAGATTACTGTACAGCCTGGAATAGGATAAGCCAGGGATTCCCTTTTCCTCGTCCCCAGTCTTTAAAAATATGTTTCCATTTGCTGACTTCATTCAGGACTCATGGCGTACTGTGCCTAAGGTAGAAGCGGCTATTTCTACTCTGGCCAAGAGAACGACGATTCCTATAGAGGATAGCTGTTCTTTAAAGGATCCTATGGACATACTCTGTTAGAGGATTATTTAAAGAAAATGCATGTTCATCAGGGTCTACAAGGGCAACCTGCAGTTTGTATTGCCACATTGAAGATGTGCAGCATCTTATTGGTGTGATGCATTGTCCGATCTAATTTTAAAGGAGACTCCGTTACAGGAGATCCAAGATAGGATTATGTCTCTCAAACTGGCCAATTCCTTTATCTCTGATGCTAACATGCAAGCCATTAGACTAGGAGCCAAGATGTCTGGCTTAACTGTCCTAGCTCGCAGGGCTCTGTGGCTTAAATCTTGGTCAGCCGATGTTACCTCCAAGTCCAAGCTCCTGTCGCTACCTAATAAGGCTAAGACACTATTTGGTCCTGGTCTGGCAGAGATAATTTCTGAAATTACAGGTGGAAAGGGGTCCTTTCTACCACAAGACAAGAAGAATGAAACTAAGGGACGTCATAGTTCTAATTCAAGATCATTTGGTATCTTCAAAGGTCAAAAGTCTTCCTCTCCCTCCTCCAAGTCGGAGCAGTCCAAGACCTCTTGAAGACCCAATCAGACTTGGAATAAGGGATAGCAATCAAAGAAACCTTTATCTGAGACTAAGTCAGCATGAAGGGTCTGCCCCCTGTCTGGGATTGGATCAAGTGGGGGGCAGACTTTCCTTGTTCCGATATGTTTGAATATGCAATGGCCCAGACTCTTGGGCTTTGGACCTAGTATCTCAGGGTTACAAAATAGAATTCAAGACTCCTCCTCCCAGGGGCAGATTCCTCCTCACAAGATTATTTGTGGATCAGGTAAAACGAGAGGCATTCTTAAGCTGATTTTAGGACCTTTCCTCCCTGGGAGTGATTGTTCCAGTCCCAGTAAGGGAACAGGGTCTAGGATCCTATTCTATTCTGTTTATGGGTCCCAAAAAAAGAGGGCAGTTTTCGATCCATTTTAGACCTAAAGTGTCTCAACAAATTTCTCAGAGTACCATCCTTCAAAATGGAAACCATTCGTTACATTCTTCCTTTGGTCCAAGAGGGTCAGTTCATGACGACCATAGACTTGAAGGACGCGTATATTCCTGTTCCCATCCACAGAGAGATTCGCTTTTCTAGACAAGCACTTTCAATTTGTTGCTCTCGTGTTTGGCCTTGCCACAGCTCCCAGAATTTTCACAAAGGTTCTGGGGGCTCTCTTGGCAGTTGTCAGGCCTCAGGGAATTGCAGTGGCAAGGCCTAGACAACATATTGGTTCAGGCGCCATCTTTTAAACTAGCAAACTCTCATATCTCAGATATTGTTGTCTTTTCTATGTTCCTAAGGATGGAAACTGAATCTGGAAAAGAGTTCCCTTGTTCCAACTACAAGGGTGTGTTTCTTAGGGACCATCATAGATTCCCTATCTATGAAGATTTTTCTGACGGAGGTCAGAAAATCCAAACCTCTCTCCTCTTGCCTGTCGCTCCAGTCTAATGTTCAGCCATCAGTGGCTAAATGCATAAAGGTAATTGGTCTGATGGTCGCTTCCATGGACATCATTCCCTTTGCTCGATTCCATTTGAGAGCTCTACAATTATGCATGCTCAGACAATGGAACAGAGACCATTCAGATCTGTCTCAGAGGATAGATATGGACCAGTTGACAAGAGACTCTCAGGATCATCTGTCTCAGGGCACATGCTTCCGGAGAACCTCTTAGGTGATTGTGACCACGGACACCAGCCTGCTAGGCTGGGGAGCAGTCTGGGACTAGTTAAAGGCTCAGGGCCTATGGACTCAGGAGGAGTCTACTCTCCCCATAAACATTTTGGAGTTGAGAGCGATCTTCAATTCCCTGATTGCTTGGCCTCAGTTGTCTTGAGCCTGGTTTATCAGGTTCCAGTCAGACAAAATCAACTCAGTGGCTTACATCAACCACCAGGGAGGAACTCAGTGTTCCTTGGCCATGAAGGAGGTGGCTCAGATTATTCAGTGGGCAGAAGCTCACAATTGTCTTCTATCTGCCATCCACATTACAGGAGTGGTCAACTGGGAGGCATATTTTCTCAGCAGGCAGACTTTTCATTCCGGGGAGTGGACTCTCCATCTGGAGGTGTTCTCCAGGTTAACCCTCAAGTGGGGGTTGCCGGAATTGGATCTGATGGCCTCTCGTCAGAACGCCAAGCTTCCAAGGTATGGTTCAAGGTCAAGAGATCCTCAGACTACCCTGATAGATGCTCTGGCGGTTCCTTTGGGATTTTTGTTTGTCATACTTTTATCCTCCGTTTGTTCTCCTTCCACAAGTCATTGCTTGTATCAAACAGGAGAGAGCATCTGTAATTCTGATAGCTTCTGCATGGCCTCGCAGGATCTGGTTTGCAGACCGGTGAGGATGTCTTCTCTTCCACCTTGGAGGTTACCTCTGAGGAAGGACCTGCTAACTCAGGGTCCTTTCCTCCATCCAAATCTAGTTTCTCTGAAGCAGACTGCTTTGAGATTGAACGCTTTTGTTTTGGCTAAGTGTGGGTTCTCTGAGTCAGTCATTGATACCATGCTTCAGGATTGCAAGCTGGTTACTCTCAAGATTTACCATAAGGTATGGCGCAAATACCTTTATTGCTGTGAATCAAAAGGCTTCTCTGTGAATCAAAAGGCTTCTCTTGGATTCCAAGAATTTAGTCTTTTCTCCAGGAAGGTCTGGAGAAGGGTTTGTCAGTCAGTTCTCTGAAGGGTCAGATTTGTGCACTGTCTATTCTTTTACACAAACGTGGATGTGCCAGATGTTCAATCTTTTAGACAGGTCTTGGTCAGAATCAGACCTGTGTTTAAGCCTGTTGCTTCTCCTTGGAGCCTTAACCTAGTTCTTAGAGTTTTGCAGCAGGATCCGTTTAAGTCAATGCATTCTGTGGATATTAAGTTGTTATCTTGCAAAGTTGTGTTTCTTTTTGCTATTTCCTCTGCTCGTAGAGTTTCTGAACTCTCAGCCCTGCAGTGTGATTCGCCTTACCTTATTTTTCATGCAGATAAGGTGGTCCTTTGTCCTAAATTGGGATTTCTCCCTAAGGTGGTTTTGAATCGAAACATTAATCAGAAAATTGTTGTTCCTTCCTTTTGTCCTAATCCTTCTTCTCATAAGTAACGTCTTTTGCATAACTTGGATGTTGTGCATGCTCTAAAAGTTTACCTACAGGCTACTAACAATTTTCATCAGTCTTCTGCCCTGTTTGTTTGTTTCTCAGGAAAGCGTAAGGGTCAGAAGACCACTTCTACTTCTCTTTCCCTCTGGTTGAGAATTATGATTCATTTTGCTTATAAGACTGCCAGACAGCAGCCTCCTGAGAGAATTATGGCTCATTCCACTAGGGCTGTCTCCTCTTCTTGGGCTTTCAAAAATGAAGCTTCTGTCAAACAGATTTGCAAGGCAGCAACATGGTCCTCTTTGCATACTTTTTCCAATTTTTTTTTTTTATTATTATTAGATTTTTTATTGAGAAAGAGAAAAGTCAACATCCATAGGAATCAAATCTGTGCATGTGATAATACAGATCATGCCAAAATGATTATACATGGTATATAATTAACAATAGGTTTGTTAAACAGAGCAAAACATAAGTAACTAAAGGCCTTTAATACCTGGTATATATAATAAGTGGTAAATAACAGAAAAACTGTGGTTGCTGGCTTCCAGGTATAAACAGAAATATCTCATTCCATCCAAATGTTTCTCATTTTCTATTTTATACCTCATAGTTTAATGTCTCTTGTAGATTATTAGAAAAAAGGGGAGAAAGGGAGGGGGGGAGAGCAGGACGGGAGGGAGGGAGTAGTGGCAGTAATTGTCTAATAGTCTCAGCAGGGGAATTTCTCAATCCAGGGTGTCCAGATCTCATAATAAGTGTCCATTTTATCTAATCGAATAGGAATATGATTTCATTCGTAGAAGGAAGTTTACTGTTGTAATGATTTGTGAAATGGAGGGGGGTGATGTTTGTTTCCACGCTTTTGCAATTTCAAGTTTAATGGAGATAAGTAGATAAATGATTAGAGATTTCACGCCGTGGTTCCGGGGGTCAGCAGTGCAGTCCGTGTAGTGAGTTTCTCCAAAAGTTCCGGCTGTACTGACCTGAAGTATGTGTAAAGCGGTGGATCAATTCACTGACTTTCGGCTAGATTACGAGTTGTGTGTTAGGCTTAAAAAGCAGCGTTGGACAGTCCCAATGCTGCTTTTTAATGCCCGCTGGTATTACGAGTCTTGAAGGTACAGGTGTACCGCTCACTTTTTTGGCCAGACTTGGAAATACCGCAAATCCACTTACGTCAATTGCGTATCCTATATTTTCAATGGGACTTGCATAGCAGTGGTATTACGAGTCTGCCAAAAAGTGAGCGGTAGACCCGCTCTTGTCAAGACTGGTACCGCATTTTAAAGTCAGTAGTTAAAGGGACACTGAACCCAAATTTTTTCTTTTGTGATTCAGATAGAGCATGTAATTTTAAGCAACTTTCTAATTTACTCCTATTGTTCTTCATTCTCTTGGTATCATTATTTGAAAATTAAAAATGTAAGTTTAGATGCCGGACCATTTTGGTGAACAACCTGAGTTGTTCTTCCTGATTGGTGGATACATTCATCCACCAATAAACAAGTACTGTCCAAGGTTCTGAACTTTATTTTTCAAATAAAGATAGCAAGAGAACAAAGAAAAATTGATAATATGAGTAAATTAGAAAGTTGCTTAAAATTGCATGCTCTATTTGAATCACAAAAGAAAAAATTTGGGTTCAGTGTTCCTTTAAGAATTTTACACTACAACGCCACAGCATAAATCTTAACTAAAGTGCTAACAAGTACACTAAATACCATAAACTACCTATTAACCCCTAAACCGAGCCCCCCCCCCCCCACATCACAAACACTAAAATAAAATTTTTAACCCCTGGGCCTCTATTTATCAAGGTCTGCCTTCCCTAACATCGCCGACACCTACCTACATTTATTAACCCCTAATCTGCCGCCCCCAACGTCGCCGCTACTATACTAAAGTTATTAACCCCTAAATCTAAGTCTAACCCTAACCCTAACACCTCCTAACTTAAATATAAATTAAATAAAGCTAAATAAAATTCCTATCATTACCTAAATAATTCTTATTTTAAACTAAATACTTACTTATAAAATAAACCCTAAGCTAGCTACAATATAACTAATAGTTACATTGTATCTATCTTAGGTTTTATTTTTATTTTACAGGTAAGTTTGTATTTATTTTAACTCGGTACAATAGTTATTAAATAGTTATTAACTATTTAATAACTACCTAGCTAAAATAAATACAAAAGTACCTGTAAGTTACAATTACACTGAACACTACCCAAAAAATAAATAAACTAATTTAACAACAATTAAATACAATTAAATAAAATTATCTAAAGTACAAAAAAAATCAAACACTAAATTACAAAAAATAATAAACAAATTACAATATTTTTAAACTAATTACATCTAATCTAATTCCCCTAACAAAATAAAAAAGCCCCCCAAAATAAAAAAAACCCTACCCTACACTAAATTATAAATAGCCCTTAAAAGGGCCTTTTGCAGAGTATTGCCCCAAAGAAATCAGCTCTTTTACCTGTAAAAAATTTTACAAATCCCCCCAACATTAAAACCCACCACCCACACAACCAAACCTACAAAACACTAACCCCTTAAAGATCACCTTACCGGGAGAAGTCTTCACCCAACCGGGCTGAAGTCCTCAACGAAGCCGAGAGAAGTCTTAATCCAAGCAGGATGTAGAGGTCCTCCAGACGGGCAGAAGTCTTCATCCAGACGGCATCTTCTATCTTCATCCATCTGGCGCTGAGCGGCTCAATCTTCAAGACATCAGACGCCAAGCATCTTCTTCAATCGACGGCTGACACAGAATGAAGGTACCTTTAAGTGACGTCATCCAAGATGGTGTCCCTTCAATTCCGATTGGCTGATAGAATTCTATCAGCCAATCGGAATTAAGGTAGAAAAAATTATATTGGCTGATGCAATCAGCCAATAGGTATGAAGTTCAATCCTATTGGCTGATCCAATCAGCCAATAGGATTGAGCTCACATTCTATTGGCTGATTGGATTAGCCAATAGGATTGAAGTTCAATCCTATTGGCTGATTGCATCAGCAAATAGGATTTTTTCTACCTTAATTCCGATTGGCTGATAGAATTCTATCAGCCAATCGGAATTGAAGGGACGCCATCTTGGATGACGTCACTTAAAGGTACCTTCATTCTGTGTTAGCCGTCGATTGAAGAGGATGCTCCGCGTCGGATGTCTTGAAGATGGTTGGACCCACTCCGCGCCGGATGGATGAAGATAGAAGATGCCGTCTGGATGAAGTCTTCTGCCCATCTGGAGGACCACTTTGCCTGGCTTGGATGAAGACTTCTCCAGGCTTCATTGAGGACTTCGGCCCGGTTGGGTGAAGACTTCTTCCAGTAAGGTGATCTTCAAGGGGTTAGTGTTATGTTTTTTAAGAGGGTATTGGGTGGGTTTTAGAGTAGGGTTGTTTGTGTGGGTGGTGGTTTTTAATGTTGGGGGGTATTTCTAATTTTTTTTACAGGTAAAAGAGCTGAATACTTTGGGGCAATGCCCCGCAAAAGGCCCTTTTAAGGGCTATTTGTAATTTAGTGTAGGGTAGGGCTTTTTCTTTATTTTGGGGGGGGCTTTTTATTTTCTTTGGGGGATTAGATTAGGTGTAATTAGTTTAAAAATATTCTAATTTGTTTATTATTTTCTGTAATTTAGTGGGGGGGTTGTACTTTAGATAATTTAATTTAATTGTATTTAATTGTTGTTAAATTAGTTAATTTATTTAATTATAGTGTACTGTTAGATGTTATTGAAACTTAGGTTAGGTTTTATTTTACAGGTACTTTTGTATTTATTTTAACTAGGTAGTTAGTAAATAGTTAATAACTATTTAATAACTATTGTACCTAGTTAAAATAAATACAAACTTACCAGTAAAATAAAACCTAAGATAGATACTATGGGGCATATGTATCAAGCTCCATATGGAGCTTGATGCCCCATGTTTCTGATGAGCCTGCAGGCTCACCAGAAACAGCAGTTATGAAGCAGCGGTCACAAAGACCGCTGCTCCATAACTACACACATCGCCGGAAATCAACCCGATCGAGTACGATCTGGTTGATTGACACCCCCCTGCTTGCGGTTGCAGGGGGCGGCGATGCACCAGCAGCTCTTGTGAGCTGCTGGTGCAATGCTGAATACGGCGAGCGCATTACTCGCCATATTCAGCGATGTCTGTCGGACCTGATCCGCACTGTCGGATCAGGTCCGGCAGACATTGATAACTAGAGGCCAATGTAACTATTAGTTATATTGTAGCTAGCTTAGGGTTTATTTTATATTTAAGGATTTAGTTTTAAATAGGAATTATTTAGTTAATGATAGGAATTTTATTTAGATTTATTTAAATTATATTTAAGTTGGGGGGGGTTAGGGTTAGACTTAGATTTAGGGGTTAATAACTTTAGTATAGTGGCGGCAACATTGGGGTCTGCAGATTAGGGGTTAATAAATGTAGGTAGGTGTCGGCGATGTTAGGGGTTAATAATTATAATGTAGGTGTCGGCAATGTCGGGGGCGGCATATTAATGGTTAATAAGTGTAAGATTAGGGGTGTTTAGACTCAGGGTTCATGTTAGGGTGTTAGGTGTAGACATAAATTTGATTTCCCCATAGGAATCAATGGGGCTGCGTTAAGGAGCTTTACGCTGCTTTTTGGCAGGTGTTAGACTTTTTTTCAGCCGGCTCTCCCCATTGATTCCTATGGGGAAATCGTGCACGAACACGTTACACCAGCTCACCGCTAACGTAAGCAGCGCTGGTATTGGAGTGCGGTAAGGAGCAGAATTTTGCTCAACACTCACTTCTTGTTTATGTTGTAAAAACCTGTAATACCAGCGCTGTCTGTAAGTGAGCGGAGAGCATAAACTGCTCATTAGCACCACACAGCTCAAAATTAAAAACTCATAACCTAGCCGTTTGTTTCCAAAAATCACAAGTAAATCATACTGCTATAGTTTGAAAAAAAACTATATTAATTATTGGTATAGTTAAAGACATAAACGTGAAAAACCAGCATGATCAGACAATCAAAGGTGCAACGGTCTTCACTTTTGTGTGTTTTTAACTATACCAATAATTAAAATTGTTTAATTTGTTTTTGTTTTTTTGGAAATTGTACCCTCTGGTTTCATGTTAAAGGGACACTGAACCCAAATTTGTTCATTTGTAATTCAGAAAGAGCATGCAATTTTAAGCAACTTTCTATTTTACTCCTATTATCAATTTTTCTTCGTTCTCTTGCTATCATTATTTGAAAAAGAAGGCATCTAAGCTTTTTTTTGGTTTCAGTACTCTGGACAGCACTTTTTTATTGGTGGATGAATTTATCCACCAATCAGCAAAGACAACCCAGGTTGTTCACCAAAAATGGGCCGGCATCTAAACTTACATTCTTGCATTTCAAAAAAAATTACCAAGAGAATGAAGAAAATTTGATAATAGGAGTAAATTCGAAATTTGCTTAAAATTTCATGCTCAATCTGAATCACAAAATTAAATTTTTGGGTACAGTGTCCCTTTAATTAAACTAGCATAGTCCACTGGCTTAACTAAGTTTATTTGAATTGTTTGGCTATGTCAAAATAAACTTTGCATCTAAAAACTCTAAATTGAAATACTGTATATATATATATATATATATATATATATATATATATATATATATATATATATATATATATATATATATAGTGATGTTGCAAATAGTTCGCCGGCGAATAGTTCCCAGTGAACATAGCATGTTCGCGTTCGCCGCGGTGGGCGAACATATGCAACGTTTGATCCGCCCCCTATTCTTCATCATTGAGTAAACTTTGACCATTTACCTCACAGTCAGAAGACACATTACAGCCAATCAGCAGCAGACACTCCCTCCCAGACCCTCCCAGCTCCTGGACAGCATCCATTTTAGATTCATTTGGAAGCTGCATTCTTAGTGAGAGGAGGGACAGTGTAGCTGCTGCTGATTTAATAGGGAAATTGATAGCTAGGCTAGTGTATTCAGTGTCCACTACAGTCCTGAAGGACTCATCTAATCTCTGCTGTAAGAACAGCACCCCAAAGAGCCCTTTTTTAGGGCTAGAACATCAGTCTGTTTTTTTTTCCTGTGTAATCTAATTGCAGTTGCCTGTCTGCCAAGCTACTTGCCCAGTGCCACCACTCATATCTGGTGTAACAGTAGTGTAAATTATTAAAAAAAACTTTTTTGACTGTGAAACATCAGTCTGCTAGTGTAATCTAATTGCAGTTGCCTGCCTGCCAGCGTGTGTACCAGGCCCACTTGCCAAGTGCCACCACTCATATCTGGTGTAACAGTAGTGTAAATTATACAAAAAAAACTTTTTTGACTGTGAAACATCAGTCTGCTAGTGTAATCTAATTGCAGTTGCCTGCCTGCCTGCCAGCGTGTGTGCCAGGCTCACAGCATATACTGTGTCCACTTGCCCAGTGCCACCACTCATATCTGGTGTAACAGTAGTGTAAATTTAAAAAAAACTTTTTTGACTGTGAAACATCAGTCTGCTTGTGTAATCTAATTGCAGTTGCCTGCCTGCCAGCGTGTGTGCAAGACCCACTTGCCCAGTGCCACCAGTCATATCTGGTGTAACAGTAGTGTACATTTAAAAAAAAAAAAACTTTTTGGACTGTGAAACAGCAGTCTGCTTTTTTGTGTCAGGCTCACAGCGTATACTGTGCCCACTTGCCCAGTGCCACCACTCATATCTTGTTTAATAGTAGTGTAAGTGTACATTTAAAAAAAAAAAAACTTTTTGGACTGTGAAACATCAGTCTGCTTTTGTGTGTCAGGCTCACAGCATATACTGTGCCCACTTGCCCAGTGGCACCACTCATATCTTGTTTAATAGTAGTTTAAGTGTACATTTAAAAAGAAAAAAAATTTTGGACTGTGAAACATCAGTCTGCTTTTTTGTGTCAGGTTCACAGCGTATACTGTGCCCACTTGTCCAGTGCCACCACTCATATCTTGTTTAATAGTAGTGTAAGTGTACATTTAAAAAAATAAAAACTTTTTGGACTGTGAAACATCAGTCTGCTTTTTTGTGTCAGGCTCACAGCGTATACTGTGCCCACTTGCCCAGTGCCACCACTCATATCTTGTTTAATAGTAGTGTAAGTGTACATTTAAAAAAAAAAAAAACCTTTTTTGAACTGTGAAACATCAGTCTGCTTTTTTGTGTCAGGCTCACAGCGTATACTGTGCCCACTTGCCCAGTGGCACCACTCATATCTTGTTTAATAGTAGTGTAAGCGTACATTTAAAAAAAATGACAGGCAGAGGCAGGCCCCCCCGCAGGTGCCGTCGTGGTCATGGTGCTGTGATTCTCTTTGGCCCTAGAATAATGCCCAGTGTTCAGAGGCCACGTACCATGAACTCGAAAAGTTCTGAGGACATAGTTGACTTTTTAACACAGGACAACCAATCTTCTATAGCTTCCGCTCTGAACCTTGACGCACCATCCTCCTCCAGCTTATCTTCGGGCAGCACCTCTCAAGTTACCACTCGCCCGCCTGCCAAACGGGGAGTTTGGTCTGTCACTGTGAAGGGGACGTAACCCTTACACTACCTGATCGATACAACATCATACCTGATGTTTTAAAGCATGTTATTCCAAACAATTTAGGAATGTTAGGTGATTTATGCCCTTTATGGATTAAAACCAGACTCTGCATCAACTATGTAATTTTCCATGGGAGTTTTGCCATGGATCCCCCTCCGGCATGCCACAGTCCAGGTGTTAGTCCCCTTGAAACAACTTTTCCATCACTATTGTGGCCAGAAAGAGTCCCTGTGGGTTTTAAAATTTGCCTGCCCATTGAAGTCAATGGGGGTTCGCCCGGTTCGCCGGTTAGCAAACTTTTGGGAACCCAAATTTTTAGGTTCGCGACATCACTATATATATATTTCATATACAAAAAATGTACAGATATGATATCGTACAAACAAACATTCTTTTTAAAGGGACATATTTCAATAAGAAAATACTTTAAAGTTAAAGTAAAATTTCAATACTTCTTTATTATAAAATATATGGACATGCTTTTATTTTACATTATAAATGCACATTTTTAATTCTTTTTTATTTATTTATTTATTTATTTATTTATTTATTTATTTATGTACCATACAGGATATAACTCCATTACAGATTGACCATAGACACAAAAGAAAGACTTATTATTACATACATTGTTTCTATAACCTAGGGAAGAAACAAGACCTTATTCAAGTATTTACAACTTCCAATATTAGCAAACCATAAAACTGGTCGATTACTTAGCAAATATTAGCTCATTTTCTAAAGAAAAACTGCTATTTCCAAGCATAGCTATAAACAGTACTGTTTATATTATTTCATGTATACTATAACCTAAAATCTATTTTCTAGCTACAGTAATTCCATAGAAAAGGAGACACCTTATATAATTGAAACGCTTCTAACAAAATAAAGAATAAAAATAAATATAACATAATATAACATAACATAACATTGCACAGTTATACATAATATGTTGTTTGATTCTGAGTAAATCCATTGATACAGACAAATCATAGTCACCCAGACAAGTATAGATCTTATTTCATATCCCCCTCAATTCGTCAGCTATGGGGTCCCTCAATCAAGTGTTCCAGACCTTTCCTCTCTTTGTTCACTTATGGCTTTCTCATAAAACATAATGTAAGGTTCCCACTCTGCAATAAACTGGTTTTCTTTATCTAATATCTTTGCTGTGATTTTCATTCTATGGTAGTGGTATTCTAATTTACATAAGATATATGCAAAGGGAGGGGTTTCTGATTTCCAATCTGGTTACGGTATAAATCAATTCCACTAACTTATGATGCTGTTCTAATATTTCTTCATTCGGAAAGTGGAGAAGGACATGTTCAGGTTTAAGAGTTATGTCTCTTGTGAGTTTACTTAGAAATCTAGCGGTTTCCTCCCATATTCCCCTAATTTTAGGAAAATTCCACCACATGTGAAGATATGTGCCTGTCTCTCTACATACCCTGTAACAGCAATTGCTTTCTGACTCTGGAGTATTATGAAACCTAGTTGGGTATATATACCATTTGTAAACTACTTTCAGGTAATTTTCCTTTAGGGCCGCGTTCACTGAGAATGTCATACCTCTGTGAAGGTTTGCTTCCCATTGCTCAACTGACCAGCTATTGTTTATTTCACTTTCCCATTTAATCATGAAGGCTGGTTTATCAACTTTGCTAGTGGTATTAAATATTAAGTAAAGCTTAGAGATTGTACTTTTTATGCTTGGATAGGTAGATCCCCTCCGAAATGGTATCTGGACAACTCATGTCTCCTCCCATCACCTCCCTCATTCTAGATAGTAATTGTGTATAGTGGAACCACTGATACCATCTTGCATCATCTAGATTTATGTAATGTTCAAAAGATATAGGTTTATTATGTATTAAGACGTCTGCTATTCTGTATAGGGCTTTGTTTGACGATTTTGTTCCTACGGCTTCCTCCATTGGAGACCCTAAAATAGTTAGAGGAGTTAGCTTAGATTGTCAATTAAGTAAGGTGAACTTGTGTGTAAGCTTGTCCCATTGTTGTATAGTATGCTCTATGGCTATAAAACTGTCTTTTCTATGTGGTCTCTCTTTTTTTGGGCACCCATAAGATTTTGTCTATCTGGTCAGTACCTATGAGGTTGGCTTCTAGCTGGACCCATTGTTTCTCTTCCATAGGTTTGCCCCAATGTAAAGTTTGAGCCATACGGGCGGTGTAGTAGTATGATATCATGTTTGGTACTCCTATCCCTCCCTCTCTCTGAGATCTGGACAATACTTGTTTATTTATGCGTGCCCTCTTGCCCTGCCATATAAAGTGTAACATATCTTTCTTGATCTTACGCAACTCAACTATCGGTACTGTTAGTGGCATAGACCTAAACAAATACAAAATTTTGGGTAAGACTATCATCTTGGTTTTGACAGTTATACCAAATAGGAATATTTTAAGCCCCGTCCATTTGTTCATTAATATTCTAATATGGTTAAACATTGTGGTGTCATTTTCTTTGTATAAATTATGTGATCTAGCTGTCAGGTTAATTCCTAAGTATCTTAGTGATTTTTTAGTCCATTTAAATGAGAAATTAATCTCCAGAAGCTTTTTGTCGGGGCTGGTAGATGTATGCATATTGCTTCACATTTGTCCTCATTGACCCTATATCCTGATAATATTCCAAATTTTTGGATAGTGGTGTAGAGAGGTGGCAGTGACATAAGCGGCTTGGTAAGCATTAAGATAATGTCATCCGCAAATAATGATATTTTATAATCCCTTGACCCAACTGTTATCCCTGCTATATCTGCATTATCTCTACTTTTAGTCCCAGTGGTTCTATACTGAGGGCGAAGAGGAGGGGTGATAGTGGGCACCCCTGTCTTGTTCCATTATGATTTTTTATGTATTTAGACTGATATCCTGACACCCTTCGATATTGCTGTATGGAAGGGACCCACTATGCCTACTTTATTTAGGGTGGCATGTCGATCAAATGCCTTCTCTGCATCCAGGGCCAGGAACAGAGAAGGCACAGATTTATTTTACGTGTAATTCAAAAGGTCTATTATTTTACGGGTATTGTCTGGGGCTTCTCTTAGCTTAATAAACCCTACTTGGTCTGTATGCACTAATTTTGTGATGATTAAATTTAGCCGATTTGCTAGTATCTTGGTAAAAAGTTTAATATCTTGGTTAATAAGTGATATGGGCATATCGTTTTGGCAATATTGAGGGCTTTTGTCGGGTTTAGGTACTACCAAAATACGTGCTAGCAGCATATCTGGGGGTATGTCATGGCCTTCCATAATTAAGTTAAATAACTTGACTAGTTGTGGTATAAGGATCTGTTAGAGATCCTTGTAAAAGGATCCCGGGAAACCATCTGATCCTGGGGTTTTATTTCTCTTAATCTCTTTAATTGATGAACAAACTTCCTGGGGGGGGTTACTGGATCATTCAATAGGTCTCTATCTTTAGTTGATACCGTTGGTAACTGAGATGTCTCTAAGAATCTATCTAATTCTATTTCTTTGCCTCACTCATCTATGGAGGGGGTAACGTCATATTGGGCGCTATAAAAATGAGTTAGCTATCTTTAGGGGGTCATTTGTACCATCAGCTTGTTGTATTTGTGGAATTGAGGAATGTCGGGTAATGTCTTTCAGCTTATTTGCCAACATTTTGTCAGGCTTGTTGCCATATAAGTAATATTGTGTGTCTATAAGTTTGATGGCATGTATCGCTTCTTTATCCAGTAAGTGGTTTAGTTCTTAATTTTTATTCCTAAGTCTCTTGACTATGGTTTTTTTTGGGTTTTGTATGGAGTCCCTGCGTAAGAAGGCAATTTCCCCCTTTAATTCTTTTATTCTAGATTTGTCTTGTTTTTTAGTTTATTAGACTCTGATATTAAGATACCTCTCACATATAGTTTGAGAGCTCCGCAAGTGTAGATTGTATTTATGTTAGAACCCTCATTAATTGAGATGAACTCAGAGATATCTTGCTGGAGCTTCTGTCGTAAGAGAGTATCTTTTAGTAGACTGGGGTGCAGGGACCACGAAACCCACACTCTATTGGGATTAATTAGTCCCTCAAGAGTCAACTCTACTATTGAGTGGTCTGACCAAGCGCAATTTAGAATATTCTAAAGAAGTGGCATCATAATTTGGCTTATTAATATATAATCTATCCTAGAATGTGTGTTATGGACCGCAGAATAATATGTGTAATCTCTCACATTCCTGTTTAGGGATCTCCATGCATCTATCAGGTTCTGATCTAATAGAAAGTCGCTTAGTATCTTCTGAGATGTTCTAGGTCCAACCTGTGAGCTGTTATCGGTTATGGATCTGTCTAGTGTATTATTGAGTGTCAGATTAAAATCTCCTCCAATTATTGTTTTGTATTTTCGCCATTGTATGAGGTGTGTATTAAGTTTTGACATAAAGGTAGCCTGATCATTATTAGGGGCATATACATTAACTAAAAGGATTGGTGTGTTGTGGATTATCCCTCTGACAATAAGGAATCTGCCTTCTCTGTCCCTAACCACCTCTTCTTCCTGAAAATTCAATGATGCGTGTAATAGCAAGGAGACTCCACATTTTTTCTTTTTATTGATTGCGTGGTATTGTGTGGTAAATAGTTTATCCCAATATTTAGGTGTGGAATGGATGGTGAAATGTGTTTCCTGGAGCATAGCAATATGAGCCTTCAGGGTCTTATACTCACTCACAGCCTTTTTTCTTTTGACATCAGAGTTCAGTCCTCTAATGTTGTGTGAGACTATTTTAATTCCCATAAGGTGTTACTGGTGTATCCCTACTATTAAGTTGTGTAATGTGTAGTGAAAGTGACAAGAGTCTCACTTCAGTTTGCCATTTGGTACTTGTCAACCTAGGGTATCTGCCCATTAGCAGAGTGGATCCTTCTCTATACCTAGCCATGCAATGTCTAAAATGACTTTTCTCTTGGTAGTGTATAAACTGTGCGAACGAAAGAACTTTTTTTTGGATTTCCAACACAATAGGTAAACAAATTGCAAACAATATAACATCAAACAAAACAATATGAGTTGCCGCTGTCATCAGCAACTTGCAATGCTATAGTGACCTGACGGTATTAACTTTTTTATTTCAACTTGACCTGAGAGGAAATATGGGTTAAGGACGTGGGGGGGGGGGGGTGTATGGGGGTAGAGGTATGATTCAATATCTGAATGGCTAGTAATATAGCCTGGTGAGGTGAGGTTTTGGAGAAAATAGGAGGGAGGACGGGAGGGGGTGAAGGACAGGATAATTTAGAGGTGTGACCTCGAGAGCAAGAAAAGAAGAGCACAATCATAAGAACATTTATAATTCAAAAGGAACCTATTTTGTTAGTCTCTTTTAGGTGGTGTTCCAGTGGATAGAACCATCCCACATATTAGTCTTTCCTGGACCGTAGGTACGGGTCCCTTCTTTATCTTAGTTAGAGTCAAGGAGGAGGAGTATTGTCTCTGTTTGGTTCTCTGCAACCTGGTTCCAAATTGGATCCTGCCTTAGATTTATTTAGTTTCCCATTTCTGCCTACTTGTGACCATTCTTTCTGCTGGGTTTTTCTTTGTGGTTTTGGAAAAGAGTTTGTCTCCGATATTTCAGAGATTATCTTTAACTGTAGTAGTAACTGCAGACATTCTTCAGCGGAAGAGCGGGAATGGGTTCCATTATGGTATGCAAATGTGAGTTTGAAGGGAAAGTTCCACCTATACTTAATCTTTTCCTTAATGAGAATTTGGACTACAGGTTTCATCTCTCTTCTCCTCCTCAAAGTCGTCGGTGAGAGGTTTGTGAAGATCTGAATCTCATGACCTTCTTATGTGAGGTTACGGGTCATTCTGACAACTTTTAGTAGTTCTTTAATGTGATAATAATGCAAATATAGAAGGATCTAGAAGGTGGTTTGTAGTTGTGGAACTTCTCCAGATAGTTTGTCTAACTTGTCTTCTATATCTGATGTTCTATGTCCAATTTCTCGGATGTCTTTCTTCAACTCTGATAGAGTTGACTTGAATTCTTCTTGGAAAATCACTTTTATTTGTGAGAGTAACTCCTTGTTAGTAGAGTCTATGGGGCTGATTTCCTCCATTTCTGACTGTTATTGGCTTATATTTTCTTTTGTAGGAAATATGTTTTTTTCCGTCACTCTTAATTTAGCTTGTGATTTTGTTAAATAGTCCTTAACTGAGTGACTTCTGCTTTTCATATTGATCGTGTCTTCGTTGGTCTCTTTGCCAAACCGAGAGTATGAAGAGTTCAAGAGATGGCATGGGGTCCACTGGCTGAAGGGACTCAGTATTAACAGAAGTGTGAAGTTGCTGCTTAGTAGTGTTATTTAGAGGTCATTAGAATGTCACCTGCTCAGATCATTTGGGTACTTTATCACTACACCCCCATCCTGTGGTTCTTAGTTGCTCTGGCGAGGCATTTCTTCTGGATGCAGATGCTTTGTTGTTGATTGCTGTAATATCACTCTTGAGGGATAGCCAGGGTGCATTCGTAGCAACTCGCTATGTACTCAGATATTTACTTCACACGTATCCTGGCTCTATACGTTTCTGTATTGTATTGTGGGTCAGGGTGTGGAGTTCGCCTTTCGTGTTCCTAAGGTTCTCCTTAATATCTCAGTTGCTCTGACTTCCCTAAGTTGTTAAGTTTTAGTTTCTCATTCTCAAGGCTTCAAAGCTCTGGTCTCTCATCTTCTGGCAATTCTTTTATTGGAGATTCTGTTATCCATCTGAAAGTCTCTCTCTTTTTAGTTTCTCACTACCCCCCAGGGAGGTTGCCCTCACAGGGCGATCATGGAAAATGGTGCTGGGATATGACCGAACTATCAGCAGAGCAGCCGGAAAGGGGAGGGCAAGACCAGAGTAGAATTGCCCCAATTGTTGAGTGTGGTGACCTGAGAGGAAGATTCCTGGGAAAGGTGGGCTCTAGAACTCTCACTGAGTGTGTTAGGCAGGTTACAGGCTTGATTATTCGCTCCCCCTTTTATCAAATGCTTTTCCAATCACACCTTAAACAGAGCTCAGTCAGTTCATACTCTTGTTTGTTTTATGGTTTATTAGTGGATGAGCTCCTTTTAAGCTGATGTGGTATCGATTAGTGGTGTTCTAGTGGCAGGGCTGTCCCCAAAATATAGTGTTCATTCAAGATGGCGATTTTCGCGCCACTTACCCCTTCAGGGACTCCGTAAGCTTTCAGTTGTGGCCTTTGTCAACCTGTCTTACGAGACTATCACAGCCTTAATCCTCCTTGAATACTCTTATCGAGCGGGGGTAGTATGTCATTCTTCAGGTAACTGTTGTTGGTTTCTGCCTGAAGTGGCCGCAAGGCCCGTTGTAGGCCGCAACCGCAGTCTTTCCTAGACGTGACCTGGTCTTGGTGTTCCGGCCTGTGATGTGCATATTTACCGCAACTCTAACTTTGCTTTGCTGGTTAACCACTGATTATAAGTGTGATCAGGGGCAGGATTTCTGCCTCTATGTGCTCTAAGAGTCGTTAAAAAAACTATTACATCTCTCTTTTCACACAGAGCTCTGTACAAGTGCTGCTGTTCCGGTTGCTGGCTAGCTCCACCTCCTATAAAAATATTTTTAAGTGTCCTTTGTTCGTAAATCAAAATTACATGAGTTATGAAGAGTATGGTAGTTTTTTTATTCCATTTTTTTCCTCTAATCTTTACCTAACAAAAATATAGAAACCTAGTCACATTTCTCAACTCCCCCCCCCCCCTCATCTCCTTCCCGGTACTCCAGATTCAAGGCCTCTACTACGCTGGGTATTGGTTGCTTGCAATAGCCAATTCAAGAAAGGCCATACCCCTGAAGGGTGCAATTAGTTGTATTTGTATTTCTTTTGGAAAACTCATTATTATTTTCCCCCATTTATAAAAAAAACCTTTTGACTTGTAATTCTGAACTGCAGTATCAATTTGTTCTAGGATTAGTTGATTTTTAAGTTTATGGATGAATTCCCTAAGGCTTGGAGTTTTGTTGGATTTCCAATATTTCAAGATCAGAAGCCTGCCTGTTATGAGCATAATATTTAATTGACGGGTATTCTCAAAAAATATTTAATAACTTTTGTGTGTTTTAACTATACCAATAATTAAAATTGTTTAATTTGTTTTTGTTTTTTTGGAGATTGTACCCTCTGGCTTCATGATAATTAAACTAGCATAGTCCACTGTCTTAACTAAGTTTATTTGAATTGTTTGGCTGTGTCAAAATAAACTTTGCATCTAAAAACTCTAAATTGAAATATATATATATATATATATATATATATATATAAAACATTTCATATACAAAAAATGTACAGATATGATATAGTACAAACAAACAAACATTCACCTAGATTAAGAGTTTTGCGGCAACAGGGGGGCGTTGCTAACAAGTCTTTTTTTCCAACCGCTTCCTTAAGACAACGCTGGTATTACAGGTTTTTTTAAACCTGGTATTAGCCACAAAAAGGTGAGTGTCGAGCAAAATTTAGCTCCACATCTCACCTCAATACCAGCGTTGCTTAAGTCAGCGGTGAGCTGGCTAAACGTGCTTGTGCACGATTTCCCCATAGGAAACAATGGGGCTGAGATGGCTGGAAAAAAAAAAAAACTAACACCTGCAAAAAAGCAGCGTTCAGCTCCTAACGCAGCCCCATTGTTTCTTATGGGGAAATTAATTTTATGTCTGCACCTAACACCCTAACATGAACCCCTAGTCTAAACACCCCTAATCTTACACTTATTAACCCCTAATCTGCCCCTCCAGACACCGCCACCACCTACATTATACTTATGAACCCCTAATCTACTGCCCCCAATATCGACGACACCTACATTATATTTATTAACCCCTAATCTGCCCCCCCAACGTCACCATAACTATAGTAAATTTATAAACCCCTAATCTGCCACCCCCAATGTCGCCGCTACTATATTAAAGGTATTAACCCCTAAACCTAAGTCTAAATCTAACCCTAACCCCCCCTAATTTAAATATAACTTAAAATAATCTAAATAAAATTACTACAATTAAATAAATTAATCCTATTTAAAACTAAATACTTACCTCTAAAATAAACCCTAAGCTAGCTACAATATAACTAATTGTAGCTAGCTTAGGGGTTATATTGATTTTACAGGCAACTTTGTATTTATTTTAACTAGGTACAATAGTTATTAAATAGTTATTAACTATTTAATAACTACCTAGTTAAAATAAATACAAATATACCTGTAAAATAAATCCTAACTTAAGTTACAATTACACCTAACACTACACTATCATTAAATAAATTACCTAAACTACCTACAATTAATTACAATGAAATTAAATAACTAAAGTACGAAAAACAACAAACACTAAATTACAGAAAATAAAAAAATAATTACAATTTTTTAAAACTAATTACACCTACTCTAATCCCCTTAATAAAATAAAAAAGCCCCCCCAAAATAGTAAAATTCCCTACCCTATACTAAATTACAAATAGCCCTTAAAAGGGCCTTTTGTGGGGCATTGCCCCAAAGCAATCAGCTCTTTCACCTGTAAAAAAAAATACAATACCCCCCATAATTAAAACCCACCACCCACACACCCAACCCTACTCTAAAACCCACCCATTCCCCCCTTAATAAAACCTAACACTAACCCCTTGAAGATCACCCTACCTTGAGCCGTCTTCACCCAGCCGGGCACAAGTTGACCTCCAGAGGGGCAGAAGTCTTCATCTGATCCGGGCAGAAGAGGTCCTCCAAGCAGCAAAACTCTTCATCCAGGTGGCATCTTTTATCTTCATCCATCCGGAGCGGAGCGGGTCTATCTTCAATCCAGCCGACACGGAGCCATTCTCTTCAAACGATGTCCAAGCGAAGAATGAAGGTTCCTTTAAATGACGTCATCCAAAATGGCGTCCCTTGAATTCCGATTGACTGATAGGATTCTATCAGCCAATCGGAATTAAGGTAGGAAAAATCCTATTAGCTGATCCAATCAGCAAATAGGATTTTTATTTCATTGTAGTAATTTTATTTAGATTATTTTAATTATATTTAAGTTGGGGGGGGTTAGGGTTAGGTTTAGACTTAGGTTTAGGGGTTAATACCTTTAATACAGTAGTGGCGACGTTGGGGGTAGCAGATTATGGGTTATAAAATGTAGGTAGGTGTCGGCGATGTTAGGGACGGCAGATTAGGGGTTAATAAAATTGAACTAGTGTTTGTTAGGCGGGAGTGCGGCGGTTTAGGGTTTAATATATTTATTAAAGTGGCGGCGATGTGCGGTCAGCAGATTAGGGGTTAATATATTTATTAAAGTGTTTCTGATGTGGGGGGGGCCTCGGTTTAGGGGTTAATAGGTAGTTTATGGGTGTTAGTGTACTTTATAGCACTTTAGTTAAGAGTTTTATGTTACGCTTTAGCCCATAAAACTCTTAACTACTGACTTTTAAATGCGGTAGAAGTCTTGACAGGAGAGGGTATACCGCTCACTTCTTCCAAGACTCATAATACCAGCATTAGGCAAATCCCATTGAAAAGATAGGATACACAATTGACGTAAGGGGATTTGCGGTATGCTCGAGTCGCGGAAGAAAAGTGAGCGGTACACCTGTACCTGCCAGACTCGTAATACCAGTGGGCGTTAAAAAGCAGCGTTAGGACCTCTCTACGCTGTTTTTTAAGGCTAACGCAAGACTCGTAATCTAGCAGATAGTTTTTAAAGGGACATATTTCAATAAGAAAATACTTTAAAGTTAAAGTAAAGTTTCAATACTTCTATTATAAAATATATGGGCATGCTTTTATTTTACATTATAAATGCACATTTTTAATTCTTATTAACTTACATTGCTTTAAAGGGACATTGTCCACTAGATTTCTCTTTTCATAAATGTTTTGTAGATGAACCATTTATATAGCCCATCTGGGAGTGTTTTTGTAAAAATGTATAGTTTTTCTTATTTTTAAATAACATTGTGCTGATTTTCAGACACCTAACCAAGACCCAACATTTTAGATGTATACTGATGTCTACAGACTCCTAGTTATGTAAAGGATCTTTTGATATGCAGGGGAGGGAAGAGGGAGACTCTTTGCTCTTCTTGCTTCCCCAGCCCCTCTCAGTGGGTGAAATTCTGTTGGCTGTTCAAATCAGCCAATAGAATTTCAGTAGCTCTCATCCTATTGGCTGATTTGAACAGCCAATAGGATTTAAGTAGCTCTCATCCTATTGGCTGATTTGAATTTCCAAAATCAAATCAGCCAATAGGAATGCAAGGGACTCTATCTTAAATCGCGTCCCTTGCATTGAAGATTCAGTGTACGGTGGTGACCGTATGAAGAGGATGCTCCACGCTGGATCTCTTCAGGATGGACCCGCTGATGAAGACTTCTCGCTGCCTGGATGAAGATAGAAAAGGCCGCCTGGATGAAGACTTCTCGCCACCTGGATGAGGACTTCGCCGTCTGGATGAAGATCGTTCAAGCAGGACTTCACAAACTGTAAATGGATCTTCGGGGTTAGAGATAGGTTGTTTTTTTTTTTTAAAGGTTTTTTTTGGGTGTTTTTTTTTAGTTTAGGGTTTAGGCTTGTAACTGAGCTAAATGCCCTTTTTAGGGCAATGGGTAGCTTAGGTTTTTTTAGAGTTAGGTTTTTTATTTTGGGGGGTTGGTTGGGTGGTGGGTTTTACTGTTGCAGGGTCTTTGTATTTTTTTTTAACAGGTAAAAGAGCTGTTTAACTTAATCAATGCCCTACAAAATGCCCTTTTAAGGGCTATTGGTAGTTTATTGTATGCTAGGGTTTTTTATTTTGGGGGCTTTTTAATTTTTAAAGGGCTATTAGATTAGGTGTAATTCTTTTTTTATTTTTGATAATTTTGTTCGTTATTTTTTGTAATTTAGTATTTTTTATTTTTTGTAATTAGATAGTTTGTAGTTAGTAGTGTTAGGAGTTTTTAATGTGTAATATAGTTTATTTAATTGGTAGCTAGTTTAATTTTAGTTTAATAATTATATTAGTTTAATACATAGTTTAAACTTAGTTTTTTTTAATCTGATAGGTAAGTTTAAATTTCATTTGAGATAGGGATATTGTAATGTTAAAGTTAGGGGGCGTTAGTTTTGAAGTTACTAGTTTAAATTTGTTTATTGCAATGTGGGGGCTTTCGGTTTAGGGGTTAATAGTTTAATTTAGTATATTTTGTTGTGGGGGGCTTGCGGTTTAGGGGTTAATAGGTTTATTATAGTGACGGCGGTGTAGGGCTTAATAACTTTAGTATAGTGGGGCAATGTGGGCGGACAGCAGATTAGGGGTTAATAATATTTAAATAATGTTTGCGATGCGGGAGGGTGACAGTTTAGGGGTTAATAACTTTATTATAGTGGGTGACAATGTCGGGGGAGCGGCGGAAAAGGGTTTAATAAATTTTATTAGTGGCAGCGATGTCGGGAGCGGCAGATTAGGGTTTAATAACTTTAAAATTGTGTTTGCGATGTGGGAGGGCCTCGGTTTAGGGGTCAATAGGTAGTTTATGGGTGTTAGTGTACTTTGTAACACTTTAGTTAAGAGTTTTATGTAATAGCTTTGTTGCGTAAAACTCAAAACTACTGCTCTCAGATGTCGGTACGGATATTGTCATTATAGAGTGTAACACTAGCTTTTTAGCCTCACAGAAAAACTAATAATACCAGCGCTATGGAAATCCCTTAAAAAAAAAATCGTAATTTTTATGAATGCGGGACTGACGTTGCGTTACAGGCTAAAAGGCTTGCAGTACACCTATACCGACAAGACTTGTAATGGCTGCATTAATGTTTTAATGCTGAAATTACCATTTTTCAGCAATAAAAGACGAACGCACAGACTTGTAATCTAGCTGATTGTTAATCTCCCATACCAAGCTGGTCCTGAACAGGCGGCTACATGTACTATGTTCTGCTCTTGCGCAGCAATGCATTGTGGAGATTAACCACATAGTTACAGGCAAACATTTGTTTAATATTAACATGGTTTAATGCATTAGAGCAGTGTATTATTGCCTTATTATGCCCCTTTAACAACTTAATGGCCAGTGGTTGTATTTCTACACACTCAGCTTGCTGCCTAATGATGTTGTACAGAGTTCAGTCTATTTTTGGATATTTCATTTATAACACTTTGCCATATTGAGCTTAAACAGTAGTAGCTCAGTCATGCCTAATGACCTTGTCATCATCTGAGGACTAACACTGACAAACAAGATACAGTGACTTACCTAATATCTCATCTAATTTCACTTATCCATCGTTCACACTAATTAATTAATGTTGTCTCATGTCTCTCATCAGGATATTTTAGGAAAAGTTTGTTTATCTGGAAACAGAGAACATGAAAAAAAAATCCTTATGACATAATGAAAAAGCTGCAGAGAAATTAAACAGATGGCACAAAAATCCCAGCGAGGCATTGGTAGTAGGAAAAGCACATTGAAATGCACAATGTATCATAGCAATTAATGGTATGGCAATATTAATATTAAGATTATAGCTTGTCACACAGAGCCAAGCTGGTGTGTGGTTCTTGTAACATTTATACAGTAGTTTAGTTTATGAATAAACACAAAAACACAAATTATGACCCAATAATTATTGTTCTGATTTACAGGCTGAGCCAGATGTGAGGAAAATGCCATGGGCAGGATTACATATGCGCACAAGCTTCAGCGTAACTGTTGAAACCCGCGTTGCCCGTAATTTTCCCCTCACACATCGGGGAATCACATAAACCCCTGCCGGCAGTTCATAAACTGCCGTAAGTCACATAAACTAGGTGATGTCCAGAAATGTGGAGTAAATACACATTTCTGAGTCACCAGTGACTTACGGCAGTTTAGAAAACTGCCGGCGCCTAAGAAAATCTAAAAAAAAGTTTAAAATATCCTGTAAAAGTCTAACCCGCCTCCCAAAAATAAACCTGACACATAAAAACCCTTATATCCACCATCACTCCACATCACAACTAATAATAAAAGTATTAACCCCTAAACCGCCAACCCCAAACAACGTACTATGCCTAATTAAACTATTAACCCCTAATCTGGCATCACCCACATCGCAATCTGCCTAATAAAAGTATTAACCCCTTAATCTGCCAACCCCAACTTTGCAAACTACCTAATAAATATATTAACCCCTAATCCGCCATTCACCCATATCTCAATCTACCTAATAAAAGTAGTAACCCCTAAATCCACCAACCCCAACATCACAAACTACTTAATAAATATATTAACCCCTAATCCGCTATTCACCCACATCACAAATCTACCTAATAAATCTATTAACCCCTAAACTGCCAACCCCTCACATCGCAATAAACCTAATTAAGCTATTAACTCCTAATTTACCAACCCCCACAATGCAAATAACTAATTTAATTACTAAGCCCCCTAACCTAGCACCCCCTAAATTAACACCAATTACATTAAATACTAAGTTACAATTCAAATTAAAAAAAAACTAACATTACTTAAAAAAAAACTAAAATTAAATTAAATAGATCAAAAATTATATCTGTACCCTATTCCTATTATATCAGTCCTTTTTGCCAACTCTAAAGTTAGACTGTGGTCTCTCAAACACGGTTAGGTATTGTGCAATGTAAACAAAAGATGATAGAGTGGCGCTAGTTCAGTCGAGGAAAAACATTACACTTTAATTCTAGAGTATTGGAAAAGTATATATCCAAGTAAGAAAATAGTATTAGAAAATTCACTAGTGGTACATGGATTTAAGAAATATATATTTAATAATACAAACACATTCAAACAAATGTGTCGTGGCCACGACTATAAAATCCTTAAAAAATAAAAAAATACAAGGGTTATATAAGTATATAAGTATATAAGTATGTATATATATATATATATATATATATATATATATATATATATATATATATATATATACTTTGGGATTTTGTGTCCTCCTTTTATGTACATATAATATATATATCGATTTTGAGTCTAGAAAATACTTCTTTTAAATATATATATAAAATATCCCTAGCTAAACTGGGCTGAAATATCTTATAATAAAACAGAGCCTCATAGAAATATCTCATAATTTTTATTTTTTTACAAAAGAAAATTATTATGGTGCATATGAAAAAATGTTCGTTGATTTAATAATTTTGCTCTTAAAAAAGAGTTTCTTTTTAAATTGTGAGTCCTTTGGTTGATTCCTTTCAAATGATTATATTGTTTATATATACGGAGCTCCAAATTTGGAGAGTGAAGAAAAGGAAAGAAAAAAGGGTCTTTCTTATACAGGTGGCCCTCGGTTTACAACGGTTCAATTTACAAAATTTCAGAATAACAATCCTTTTTTCCAGTCATGTAACTGCTATTGAAAAGCATTGAGAAGTAGTGTGCATTTATTAAAATAGCCAGTAGGGTGGAGCTACCCGCGTGTGTTGCAGAAAAGCCAAGCAAGCTGATATTAAACAGTTTAACCAGACCTGAGTTATCAAGCCAATTTTCAAAGGAACAAGATCTTCCTGTCTATAAATCAGTCCAGATTGGAATGCATATAAAGAACTGTTTGCAGAAAAATGCAAGTGAAGTCTGTGTTGTGTGATTATTTTATTATGTTTATAATGCTGCTTAGGCAAATGTTTTTGTTCATTTAACTTAGTTTAATTATATATTCTGTTTGTGTGGTTATTTTATTAGGTTTATAATGCTGTTTAGCATTTAAAGTCTTCATTTCAAAGCTTTAAAAATAATGTATTAGGTGTTACCTATGACAATTTTGAGAGGGGCCAGGAACCTAACTCCCTCACTTTCCATTGACTTACATTATAAACTGGGTTTTAATTTACAATAGTTTCAATTTACAACCATTCCTTCTGGAACCTAACCCCGGCGTAAACTGAGGGCTACCTGTATAGTGAAAAAAAAACACTTTTAGTGATATAGTAGTTGCAACTTAAAAGTGAAACATAGTGCTGAAAGTTAACAAACAAATGTATCTTTTAAGGGTGACAGATATTCTAGAGTTATTCTGTTGCAAAAAATTGCGTATTTATATGCCGTAAATATCCTTATACTGCAGTTGTTATAATAAATATAATAGTAATTACGTTGTATCAGATGGTCTCCAGATAGTATACGTATATATGCGCTGTGTTACTTATGTTTTTTAATATTTATCTTGCGTATATACTGTATATGCTGAACTTTGAGGATTATACATATAGGATTGCACTGAACTTTTTGCAATATATTGCTGTTTTGAATTTGGACTTACATCGCAATATCGCAATTTGGATCTGCACTGGGTTCTGGTTACCTGACTGGCTGCAACAAGGTCACATGACCCAGCTACCAACACAGGCAGTGAAGACGCTGTGAATCTCCCTGCGAATCCAGGAGACATCTGAACGAGGATAACAGACACAGCCAAGTAAGTCTGCCATTGAATGTGTACGCTCGATTGATATATTACAGCCAGCTCAGAGGTCCGGTAAAAATCCACACACAGAACATCACACTGACCGGTCAGTAAGTAAGATAAATATTGAAAGACATACGTAACACAGCGCATATATATGTATACTATCTGGAGGACCATCTGATGCAACATAAAGACTATTTTTGTAGGGCATTGCCTAAGTTAAACAGCTCTTTTTTATATGTAAAAATGCTTTTTTTTGATAAATTTTTTTTTTTTTTTGTAATGTTAGACTTTTTAATTTTTTAAATTTTAGATTAATTTAATTTAAAGTATTTTTTTAAGTAATGTTAGGTTTTGTATTTTAATTTTACTTAGTATTTTTTTGTTTACTGTAATTGGGGTTAATTTAGGGGGTGTTAGTTTAGGGGGCTTAGTTATGAAATCCATTGTTTGCATTGTGGGGGGTTGGCTGTTTAGGATTTAATACCTTAACCTTAATTAGGTTTATTACAATGTGGGGGGTGGGAGGTTTAGGGTTTAATAGTGTAATTAAGTTTATTGCGTTGTGGGGGTTCGGCGGATTAGGGGTTTATATGTTAATTAGATATTTTGCGATGTGGGGGTTGGTGGATTACGGGTTAATATGTTAGATACATTGTGATGTGGGGGAAGGTGGATTAGGGGTTTCTAGGTAGATTACGATGTGGGGGAAGATGGATTAGGGGTTTCTAGGTAGATTGCGATTTGGGGGATGGCGGATTAGGGGTTAATAGGTTTATTAGCTATATTGCGATGTGGGGGTTGGCGGATTAGGAGTTAATATATTTTATTACTTATTGCAGTGGGGGGTGGTGGTTGACAGGTAGCTAGATACTGCGCATGCGTTAGGTGTATGTTAAGACTTCCAGGGAGTTATGGTGCTCATATTTTCAGTGCAAGGCTAGCTTTGCCTACCTATGTGTGGCGAGGTAAAAATGGAGAAAAACAACCACGAAATAGATAGATTTGATAGATACATAGATACATAGATTAGATAGATAGATCAATAGATGCAATAAACAGTTGATAGATACAATAGATAGATTTGATAGATAAATAGATAGATTTGATAGATATATAATTTCCCAGACAGAGAATTACAAGACATGCTGCTGGGACCCATGGTAAGGTTCCCAGAGGCAGTTGCGGCGCCAGGGGAGGTGTATATGGCATGGATTTTAGGAACCGGGAGATGGAAAAAGATGCTTGGTCGGTCCCTCCTACTTCAAATTTGGGGCACTTGCGCATGCAATCGTGGCCGGACTTTTAGCCGACGGACATTTGTCCGACGGGACATTTGGCCGAAACACAAGTGGCTGACACAAAACTATCCGGCCACGAGATAGATAGATTTGATAGATAGATACATAGATTACATAGATCAATAGATGCAATATACATTTGATAGCTACGATTGATAGTTTAGATAGATTTGATAGATAAATAGATAGATTTGACAGATATATAATTTCCCAGACAGAGAATTAAAAGACGTGCGGCTGGGACCCATGGTAAGGTTACTTCCTTTTGCACAATCGAGTACAGTTTGGGGATTGCCTTTTGTGCAAAGAAATTTCGGCCGGGTACCTTCCACTGTGGTGTCCCCTATCAGGGGACGTGTATATGGGCATTTGATTTAGGAACCGGGAGATGGAAAAAGATGCTTGGTCGGTCCTCCTACTTCAAATTTGGGGCACTGCGCGTGCAATCTAATGTGCCACCAGATAGGAGTGGTGTGTTAAGTAGTACTATTCCTATCAGTTTAATACTGTTAAGTGTCTTTTTTTTGTTTTGTTTTTGAAGCCACAGTGCAGCACCAGAGGCCAGAAAAATTTGGCATGTACACATGCCTGAAAAATTATGTATTGTTGCAGCCACTGCTGTAGCAGCGGCCAGAAAAAATGATGTTTGTTTCCCAGGCAGAAAGTGCCCTAAAACATTGCAGCTTGAACCCTAGTTGGTGGCGGATAAGTCACGCAAGCCATCCGGCATTTGAAGATAAAATACAGCACCATGTGGACCATTTTTTAGCCCAAGGCAGCTCATGTTATCAGGCCTTTTTTACTCGAATGTATCGCACAATGTCAGTCCCTTCGGGGATCCATCCCTCATTCATCTTAATAAAGGTGAGGTAATCTAGACTTTTTTGACCTAGGTGACTTCTCTTCTCAGTGACAATACCTCCTGCTGCACTGAAGGTCCTTTCTGACAGGACACTTGAAGCAGGGTCTATTGTTCTATTGCAAATTGGGATAGCTCAGGCCACAGGTCAAGCCTGCACACCCAGTAGTCAAGGGTTCATCGCTCCTCAGAGTGTCGAGATCTGCAGTTAAGGCGAAGGTAGTCCTGCTACCTGTCCGGTTGAGTCGTTCTCTCTGAGGGTGGACCCCGAAGGGCTGTGGTGAGTGCAAGGAGTTAAAAAGCTCTGCATGTCCCTCATCAACAACACGTCTGTAAAAGCATCCTGTCCTTGCCGGCATGGTCGTGGGAGTCGGAGGATTACTTCAGCTCTTCCCCTGTTAGATTCACGTTAGTGCTGTGAAATCACCCTTATACGCTGTGTAAAGCATACTTTTTAATTTATTTTGGAAATGCTGCATCCTTCCGACTTGTTGTAATTCGGTAACATTTTCTGGCACTTTATGCTTATACCGGGGGTCTAGTAGCGTGGACACCCAGTACAGGTCGTTCTCCTTCAGCTTTTTTATACGAGGGTCCCTCAACAGCACGACAACATGAAAGACCCCATTTGCACAGGTTGGATGCCGAGCTAGTCAAGTTCCGTTCCTCATCCTCAGTTGATGTCCCTGAAGGTATCTTCTTCCCCCCAGCCACGTACAACACCATGGGTACCAGATAGGTGACAATGAGCACCCTGGGATGCCTGTTGTGTTGGTCTTCCTCCTCCTCCTCAAAGCCACATTCCTCCTCTGACTCCTCTTCCTCACAATTCTCTTCCAGCATTGCCGCAGGTCCAGCAAGCGATGCTGTAAGGCTGTTTCTGGTGGTGATGGTGACCACAACTTTTCCTCTTCCTCTTCAAGCTCATCTACGGCTTGATCCAGCACTCTTCGCAGGGCATGCTACAGGAAGAAACAAATTGTATGATGTCGCTGATGGTGCCTTCGTGTGTGACTGACTAGGTTTGTCACCTCCTCAAAAGGACGCATGAGGCCTACAGGCATTGCGCATGAGCGCCCAGTAACGTGGCAAAAAAATTCCCAGCTCCGCAGAGGCTGTCCTAGAACCCAGGTTCATACAAATACTCGTTAACGGCTTTTTCTTGTGGAACAGGCGTGTCGGACATTAGGAGTGTTGAATTCCCAACGTGTTGGGGCTGTTGCAAATCAAGCGCCTCACTGGCATGTTGTTTTGCTGCTGGATATCGGAAAAGTGCGCCATGGCCGTGTAGAACGCCTCAAATGGCCACACACCTTCCTGGCCTGCTTCAGGACATCCTGTAAGCCTGGGGTACTTATACACAAAGCGTTGTACGATTCAGATTACACACATGTGCCATGCACAGCACATGTGTCAACTTGCCCACTTTCAATGCCACCACCAAATTACTTCCGTTGTCAGAAACCACTTGCCAATCTCCAGTTGGTGTGGAATCAGCCACTGATCCACCTGTGCGTTCAAGGTGGACAGGAGTGCTGGTCTGGTGTGACTCTCTGCTTTCAGGCAAGTCAACCCCAAGACGGCGTGACACTGCATATCCGATATGGAATAGTACCTGCGGAGCTGGGAGGGTGCCGTTGATGTGGGCAAGAGCCAGCAGCAGAAGAGGACTCAGCCGAGGTGGTTATGGAAGAGGATGGAGTAGGAGGAGTAGAGGAGGTGGCAGCAGGCCTGCCTGCAAGTCGTGGCGGTGTCACCAACTCCTCCTCTGCAGAGCCACGCATTCCATGCTTGGCAGCCGTCAGCAGGTTTACCCAATGCGCAGTGTAGGATATATACCTGCCCTGACCATGCTTTGCAGACCAGCTATCAGTGGTCATATGGACCCTTGCCCCAACACTGTGTGCCAGACATGCCATTACTTCCTTTTGCACAATCGAGTACAGGTTGGGGATTGCCTTTTGTGAAAAGAAATTTCGGCCGGGTACCTTCCACTGCGGTGTCCCAATAGCTACAATTTTTTTGAACGCCTCAGACTCCACCAGCTTGTATGGTAAAAGCTGGCGGGCTAAGAGTTCAGACAAGCCAGCTGTCAGACACCAGGCAAGGGGGTGACTTTGTGACATTGGCTTCTTACGCTTAAACATGTCCTTGACAGACACCTGACTGTGGGCAGATGAGCAGGAACTGCTCTGGAAGAGAGACGGAGTGGTGGATGGTTGAGAGGGGGCAAGGAGGACAGCAGTGGTTGATGTGACTGAAGATGCTGGACCAGGAGGAAGATGGCGGGTTTGAGTTTGTGTGCTGCTTCTACTCATGTGTTGATCCCATAGGCATTTGTGATGTGCGATCATGTGCGTTCGCAAAGCAGTTGTACCTAGGTGGGTGTTGCACTTCCCACGACTCAGTTTCTTTTGGCACAGTTTGCAAATGGCATTGCTGTTGTCAGAGGCAGACACACAAAAAAAATGCCACATTGCTGAGCTCTGCGATGACGGCATTCTGGTGGTGGCATGCATTGATTGGCGTGCTGTCTGGCTGACCCCGGGTGCCGATGCACCCCGGGTGCCGATGCATGCTGTCTGACTGTGCCACTAGCTCCTTGCGATGACCTTCCCCTGCTTCCAACTCGTCTCCTCCTCCTCCTCCTCTCTGTCTCCCCATCTGAACTTTCCCCCTGTTCTTCTTCTCTTCTAGCGGGCACCCACGTGACATCCACGGACGCATCGTTATCATCAACCGCTTCACTTGTATCTGACAAATCAACAAAGGAAGCAGCAGCGGGTACAACATCATCATCATCACACCGTACGTCCATGTCTGTAATGCTGCCTGACTGAGACATATCACTGTTATCTACATCCTCTGTCAATGATGGTTGCGCATCACTCATTTCTTCCAACTGATGTGTAAAAAACTCCTCTGACACATCAAGTGAAGCGGCTGTGGTGCTAGTGTTGGTGGTGGCGGCAGGCAGGCGAGTGGTGGTTACTTGAGAGGTGCCCGAAGATAAGCTGGAGGAGGATGGTGCGTCAAGGTTCGGAGCGGAAGCTATAGAAGATTGGGTGTCCTGTGTTAAAAAGTCACTATGTCCTCCTCAGAACTTTTTGAGTTCATGGGACGTGGCCTGAACACTGGGCATTATTCTACGGCCAAAGGGAATCACAGCACCACGACCACGATGGCACCTGCGGGGTGGCCTGCCTCTGCCTGTCATTTTTTTTAAAATGTACACTTACACTACTATTAAACAAGATATGAGTGGTGGCACTGGGCAAGTGGGCACAGTATACGCTGTGAGCCTGACACAAAAAAGCAGACTGATGTTTCACAGTCCAAAATGTTTTTATTTTTTTAAATGTACACTTACACTACTATTAAACAAGATATGAGTGGTGGCACTAGGCAAGTGGGCACAGTATACGCTATGAGCCTGGCACACACGCTGGCAGACAACTGCAATTAGATTACACTAGCAGACTGATGTTTCACAGTCAAATAAGTTTTTTTTTATAAAATTTATACTACTGTTACAACAGATATGAGTGGTGGCACTAGTTGGCAAGTGGGCCTGGCACACATGCTGGCAGGCAGGAAACTACAATTAGATTACACTAGCAGACTGATGTTTCACAGTCAAAAAAGTTTTTTTTTAAAAAATTTACACTACTGTTACAACAGATATGAGTGGTGGCACTAGTTGGCAAGTGGACCTGGCACACACGCTGGCAGGCAGGCAACTACAATTAGATTACACTAGCAGACTGATGTTTCACAGTCAAAAAAAATTTTAAATATTTTTTTTACACTACTGTTACAACAGATATGAGTGGTGGCACTTAGCAAGTGTGCCTGGCACACATGCTGGCAGGCAGGCAACTGCAATTAGATTACACTAGCAGACTGATGTTTCACAGTCAAAAAAGTTTTTTTTTACAAAATTTACACTACTGTTACAACAGATATGAGTGGTGGCACTAGTTGGCAAGTGCGCCTGGCACACACACTGGCAGGCATGCAACTGCTATTAGATTACACTAGCAGACTGATGTTTCACAGTCAAAAAACGTTTTTTTTTTTTAAAAATTACACTACTGTTACAACAGATATGAGTGGTGGCACTAGTTGGCAAGTGGGCCTGGCACACATGCTGGCAGGCAGGCAGGCAACTACAATTAGATTTCACTAGCAGACTGATGTTTCACAGTCAAAAAAGTTTTTTTTTTAAATTTACACTACTGTTACAACAGATATGAGTGGTGGCACTAGTTGGCAAGTGGGCCTGGCACACACGCTGGCAGGCAGGCAACTACAATTAAATTACACTAGCAGACTGATGTTTCACAGTCAAAAAAGTTTTTTTTTTTTAAATTTACACTACTGTTACACCAGATATGAGTGGTGGCACTTAGCAAGTGGGTCTGGCACACATGCTGGCAGGCAGGCAACTACAATTAAATTACACTAGCAGACTGATGTTTCACAGTCAAAAAAGTTTTTTTTTTTTAAATTTTCACTACTGTTACACCAGATATGAGTGGTGGCACTTAGCAAGTGGGTCTGGCACACACGCTGGCAGGCAACTGCAATTAGATTACACTAGCAGACTGATGTTTCATAGTCAAATTTTTTTTTTTTTTAAATTACACTACTGTTACAACAGATATGAGTGGTGGCACTAGTTGGCAAGTGGGCCTGGCACACACGCTGGCAGGCAACTGCTATTAGATTACACTAGCAGACTGATGTTTCACAGTCAAAAAAGTTTTTTTTTTTTTAAAAATTACACTACTGTTACAACAGATATGAGTGGTGGCACTAGTTGAAAAGTGGGCCTGGCACACATGCTGGCAGGCAGGCAACTAGAATTAGATTTCACTAGCAGATGGATGTTTCACACTCAAAGAAGTTTTTTTTTTTTAAATTTACACTACTGTTACAACAGATATGAGTGGTGGCACTAGTTGGCAAGTGGGCCTGCCCCACACGCTGGCAGGCAGGCAACTACAATTAGATTACACTAGCAGACTGATGTTTCACAGTCAAAAAAGTTTTTTTTTAAAAATGTACACTACTGTTACAACAGATATGAGTGGTGGCACTTAGCAAGTGGGCCTGGCACACACGCTGGCAGGCAGACAACTGCAATTAGATTACACTAGCAGACTGATGTTTCACAGTCAAATTTTTTTTTTTTTTTAAATTACACTACTGTTACAACAGATATGAGTGGTGGCACTAGTTGGCAAGTGGGCCTGGCACACACGCTGGCAGGCAGGCAACTGCAATTAGATTACACTAGCAGACTGATGTTTCACAGTCAAAAAAGTTTTTTTTTACAAAATTTACACTACTGTTACAACAGATATGAGTGGTGGCACTAGTTGGCAAGTGGGCCTGGCACACACGCTGGCAGGCAGGCAACTGCAATTAGATTACACTAGCAGACTGATGTTTCACAGTCAAAACAGTTTTTTTTTTTAAATTTAAAATACTGTTACAACAGATATGAGTGGTGGCACTAGTTGGCAAGTGGGCCTGGCACACACGCTGGCAGGCAGGCAACTGCAATTAGATTACACTAGTAGACTGATGTTTCACAGTCAAAAAAGTTTTTTTTTTTAAATTTACACTACTGTTACAACAGATATGAGTGGTGGCACTAGTTGGCAAGTGCGCCTGGCTCACACGCTGGCAGGCAGGCAGGCAACTGCTATTAGATTACACTAGCAGACTGATGTTTCACAGTCAAAAAAGTTTTTTTTTTTAAATTTACCCTACTGTTTCAACAGATATGAGTGGTGGCACTAGTTGGCAAGTGGGCCTGGCACACACGCTGGCAGGCAGGCAACTGCAATTAGATTACACTAGCAGACTGATGTTTCACAGTCAAAACAGTTTTTTTTAAAAAAAATTACACTACTGTTACAACAGATATGAGTGGTGGCACTAGTTGGCAAGTGGGCCTGGCACACACGCTGGCAGGCAGGCAACTTCTATTGGATTACACTAGCAGACTGATGTTTCACAGTCAAAAAAGTTTTTTTTAACAAAATTTACACTACTGTTACAACAGATATGAGTGGTGGCACTGCAGGCAGGCAACTGCAATTAGATTACACTAGCAGACTGATGTTTCACAGTCAAAATTACACAGGCAAAAAAAAAAAAAAAAGATGTTCTAGCCCTAAAAAGGGCTTTTTGGGGTGCTGTCCTTACAGCAGAGATCAGATGAGTCCTTCAGGACTGTAGTGGACACTGAAAACAATAGCCTAGCTATCAATTTCCCTATAAAATCAGCCGCAGCTACACTATCCCTCCTCTCACTAAGAATGCAGGATCAGAATGATTCTAAAATGGCTGCTGCCCAGGAGCTGGGAAGGTCTGGGAGAGAGTGTCTGCTGCTGATTGGCTGAAATGTGTCTGCAGACTGTGAGATACAGGGTCAAAGTTTACTCAATGATGACGAATAGGGGGTGGATCGAACATCGCATATGTTCGCCCGCCGCGGCAAACGCGAACAAGCTCTGTTTGCCGGGAACTATTCGCCGGCGAACTATTCGCGACATCACTACTTGCAATGCGGTTCTATATTAGTTTATGGGAGTAAGATTAGCTGGTGACAGGTGAAATATGTGAGCCTCATTTATATGCAGTGCCATATATGTGATTGCAATACCTGACTAAAAACTGGCGACGCCGGGTATTGTGGGCGACGCCACATATTTGAGCGTGCCCCATGTTTCCCAGTTCATTGGAAACTTAGGCCTAGATTTAGAGTTCGGCGGTAGCCGTCAAAACCAGCGTTAGAGGCTCCTAACGCTGGTTTTGGGCGCCCGCTGGTATTTGGAGTCAGTGATTAAAGGGTCTAACGCTCACTTTTCAGCCGCGACTTTTCCATACCGCAGATCCCCCTACGCCATTTGCGTAGCCTATCTTTTCAATGGGATCTTTCTAACGCTGGTATTTAGAGTCGTTTCTGCAGTGAGCGTTAGAGCTCTAACGACAAGATTCCAGCCGCCTGAAAAAAGCAGGAGTTAAGAGCTTTCTGGCTAACGCCGGTTTATAAAGCTCTTAACTACTGTACCCTAAAGTACACTAACACCCATAAACTACCTATGTACCCCTAAACCGAGGTCCCCCCACATCGCCGCCACTCGATTAAAATTTTTAACCCCTAATCTGCCGACCGCCACCTACGTTATACTTATGTACCCCTAATCTGCTGCCCCTAACCCCGCCGACCCCTATATTATATTTATTAACCCCTAACTTGCCCCCCACAACGTCGCCGCAAGCTACTTAAAATAATTAACCCCTAATCTTCCGACCGCAAATCGCCGCCACCTACGTTATCCCTATGTACCCCTAATCTGCTGCCCCTAACATCGCCGACCCCTATGTTATATTTATTAACCCCTAATCTGCCCCCCACAACGTCGCCGACACCTACCTACACTTATTAACCCCTAATCTGCCGAGCGGACCTGAGCGCTACTATAATAAAGTTATTAACCCCTAATCCGCCTCACTAACCCTATCATAAATAGTATTAACCCCTAATCTGCCCTCCCTAACATCGCCGACACCTACCTTCAATTATTAACCCCTAATCTGCCGACCGGAGCTCACCGCTATTCTAATAAATGTATTAACCCCTAAAGCTAAGTCTAACCCTAACACTAACACCCCCCTAAGTTAAATATAATTTTTATCTAACGAAATAAATTAACTCTTATTAAATAAATGATTCCTATTTAAAGCTAAATACTTACCTGTAAAATAAATCCTAATATAGCTACAATATAAATTACATTTATATTATAGCTATTTTAGGATTAATATTTATTTTACAGGCAACTTTGTAATTATTTTAACCAGGTACAATAGCTATTAAATTGTTAAGAACTATTTAATAGTTACCTAGTTAAAATAATTACAAATTTACCTGTAAAATAAATCCTAACCTAAGATATAATTAAACCTAACACTACCCTATCAATAAAATAATTAAATAAACTACCTACAATTACCTACAATTAACCTAACACTACACTATCAATAAATTAATTAAACACAATTGCTACAAATAAATACAATTAAATAAACTATCTAAAGTACAAAAAATAAAAAAGAACTAAGTTACAGAAAATAAAAAAATATTTACAAACATAAGAAAAATATTACAACAATTTTAAACTAATTACACCTACTCTAAGCCCCCTAATAAAATAACAAAGACCCCCAAAATAAAAAATTCCCTACCCTATTCTAAAATACAAAAATTACAAGCTCTTTTACCTTACCAGCCCTGAACAGGGCCCTTTGCGGGGCATGCCCCAAGAATTGCAGCTCTTTTGCCTGTAAAAAAAAACATACAATACCCCCCCCCCAACATTACAACCCACCACCCACATACCCCTAATCTAACCCAAACCCCCTTAAATAAACCTAACACTAATCCCCTGAAGATCTTCCTACCTTGTCTTCACCATCCAGGTATCACCGATCCGTCCTGGCTCCAAGATCTTCATCCAACCCAAGCGGGGGTTGGCGATCCATAATCCGGTGCTCCAAAGTCTTCCTCCTATCCGGCAAGAAGAGGACATCCGGACCGGCAAACATCTTCTCCAAGCGGCATCTTCTATGTTCTTCCATCCGATGACGACCGGCTCCATCTTGAAGACCTCCAGCGCGGATCCATCCTCTTCTTCCGACGACTAGACGACGAATGACGGTTCCTTTAAGGGACGTCATCCAAGATGGCGTCCCTCGAATTCCGATTGGCTGATAGGATTCTATCAGCCAATCGGAATTAAGGTAGGAATATTCTGATTGGCTGATGGAATCAGCCAATCAGAATCAAGTTCAATCCGATTGGCTGATCCAATCAGCCAATCAGATTGAGCTCGCATTCTATTGGCTGATCGGAACAGCCAATAGAATGCGAGCTCAATCTGATTGGCTGATTGGATCAGCCAATCGGATTGAACTTGATTCTGATTGGCTGATTCCATCAGCCAATCAGAAAATTCCTACCTTAATTCCGATTGGCTGATAGAATCCTATCAGCCAATCGGAATTCGAGGGACGCCATCTTGGATGACGTCCCTTAAAGGAACCGTCATTCGTCGTCTAGTCGTCGGAAGAAGAGGATGGATCCGCGCTGGAGGTCTTCAAGATGGAGCCGGTCGTCATCGGATGGAAGAACATAGAAGATGCCGCTTGGAGAAGATGTTTGCCGGTCCGGATGTCCTCTTCTTGCCGGATAGGAGGAAGACTTTGGAGCACCGGATTATGGATCGCCAACCCCCGCTTGGGTTGGATGAAGATCTTGGAGCCAGGACGGATCGGTGATACCTGGATGGTGAAGACAAGGTAGGAAGATCTTCAGGGGATTAGTGTTAGGTTTATTTAAGGGGGTTTGAGTTAGATTAGGGGTATGTGGGTGGTGGGTTGTAATGTTGGGGGGGGGTATTGTATGTTTTTTTTTACAGGCAAAAGAGCTGCAATTCTTGGGGCATGCCCCGCAAAGGGCCCTGTTCAGGGCTGGTAAGGTAAAAGAGCTTGTAATTTTTGTATTTTAGAATAGGGTAGGGAATTTTTTATTTTGGGGGTCTTTGTTATTTTATTAGGGGGCTTAGAGTAGGTGTAATTAGTTTAAAATTGTTGTAATATTTTTCTTATGTTTGTAAATATTTTTTTATTTTCTGTAACTTAGTTCTTTTTTATTTTTTGTACTTTAGATAGTTTATTTAATTGTATTTATTTGTAGCAATTGTGTTTAATTAATTTATTGATAGTGTAGTGTTAGGTTAATTGTAGGTAATTGTAGGTAGTTTATTTAATTATTTTATTGATAGGGTAGTGTTAGGTTTAATTATATCTTAGGTTAGGATTTATTTTACAGGTAAATTTGTAATTATTTTAACTATGTAACTATTAAATAGTTCTTAACTATTTAATAGCTATTGTACCTGGTTAAAATAATTACAAAGTTGCCTGTAAAATAAATATTAATCCTAAAATAGCTATAATATAAATGTAATTTATATTGTAGCTATATTAGGATTTATTTTACAGGTAAGTATTTAGCTTTAAATAGGAATCATTTATTTAATAAGAGTTAATTTATTTCGTTAGATAAAAATTATATTTAACTTAGGGGGGGTGTTAGTGTTAGGGTTAGACTTAGCTTTAGGGGTTAATACATTTATTAGAATAGCGGTGAGCTCCGGTCGGCAGATTAGGGGTTAATAATTGAAGGTAGGTGTCGGCGATGTTAGGGAGGGCAGATTAGGGGTTAATACTATTTATGATAGGGTTAGTGAGGCGGATTAGGGGTTAATAACTTTATTATAGTAGCGCTCAGGTCCGCTCGGCAGATTAGGGGTTAATAAGTGTAGGTAGGTGTCGGCGACGTTGTGGGGGGCAGATTAGGGGTTAATAAATATAACATAGGGGGTCGGCGATGTTAGGGCAGCAGATTAGGGGTACATAGGGATAACGTAGGTGGCGGCGGTTTACGGAGCGGCAGATTAGGGGTTAAAAGTGTAATGCAGGGGTCAGCGATAGCGGGGGCGGCAGATTAGGGGTTAATAAGTGTAAGGTTAGGGGTGTTTAGACTCGGGGTACATGTTAGAGTGTTAGGTGCAGACGTAGGAAGTGTTTCCCCATAGGAAACAATGGGGCTGCGTTAGGAGCTGAACGCTGCTTTTTTGCAGGTGTTAGGTTTTTTTTCAGCTCAAACAGCCCCATTGTTTCCTATGGGAGAATCGTGCACGAGCACGTTTTTGAGGCCGGCCGCGTCCGTAAGCAACTCTGGTATCGAGAGTTGCATTTGCGGTAAATATGCTCTACGCTCCTTTTTTGGAGCCTAACGCAGCATTTGTTTGAACTCTCGATACCAGAGTTAAATTTATGGTGCGGCCAGAAAAAAACCCGCGGAGCGTTAACAGCCCTTTTACCGCCGAACTCTAAATCTAGGCCTTATTCTGTACATGCCTAGGAAGGCCAAAACTGAAACTAGAAAAAGCAATTAACATGATTTAGATTCAGCATACAAATACAACAACAACATAAAAAGGAAATATTTCCATTTGATTTGTCCTTTTGGTATTTTTGAAAAGCAGATAGGAAGGTTCAGGAGCATGCACTATTACAACAGTTATGCAAGAATGCTTTTAGCAATGTTCTATATTGTACAAATACTGCTACTATCTATTGCTTAAAGACATTCTTGAGAAATTCCTGCCACATAGTTCTCCAGACATGTGTATGCTACCTACCTAGATATTCTCATCAACAAAGAAATGAAGTAACTTTTGATTTTAGAATTAAATTGTATATGTGTTTAAAATTTTGCGATCGTGTTTTTTTAATAGGATTGTCTATCACCTTTAAAGATGTAACATATTCTCCCTAACATTTCTCTTTCAGCTTGGCCTAATATTTAGATAATAAATGGCAAACGTCTTAACACATGTGGAGCATAGATCAGTTTGTTAGAAGCCTTAAATGGTCAATAAAGTAAAAAACAATTAAACTTTCATGGTTCAGATAGATCATTCAATTAAAACAAAAAACAAAAACAATACCAATGTAATTCTATTAGCTAATCTTCTTAATTGCCTTGGTATTATTTGTTGAAGATTAGGCTTAGGAGCAGCAATGCATTGCTGGGAGCGAGCAGAAAACATCTGGTGAGTCAATAATAAAAGGCACATATATAAAGTCACCAGTCGCCAGCTAGCTCCCAGCAGTGCATTGCTGGTCCTGAGCCTACCTAGGTTTTCTCCTCAACAAAGAATACCAAAAAAAAATACAAATTTAATAATATAAGTAAATTGGAAAGTGTTTAAAATGTATCTTCTATCTGAAACACAAAATATTAATTTTAGCTTTACTGTCCCTTTAAAGTCCACATATACTGTAAATGTATGGACATTAAAAACAACAATAATATATTTACTAAATATTTCCTGTGGCATAAACAAAGTCAGATTTAAGTAAAGTTGCAGGGTACCTTCTTTGTTATGTTCTCCTCTCCATAGGGTTCTTTTGAGTTGTTGCCACCTTAAGTGCCAACTTTTATCTGTGGTCACCTTTTCTGCCCTAGATTAGTGCAGAGGCCCACATGTAACCCATGGGCTGCCAGTTGGCCTTCCCTAATTTAGAATATAACTCAACCCAAACACTAAAGGCAGGGAATAACTAGACCTCACTGGACCACAGGGCAAAGACTATGGGGCTCTCTTTTTCAACAGTGTAATTTGTTACTGTTTGCAATCAGCAGATGCTGATCTGGCAGCCTCATAAAAGAAAGAGGAGCTGGTTCTCTGTGATTAAAGGGATCCATTTATTAAGCTGTGGAAGTGAGGTGCTCAAGCAAGCCTGAAACTCTAGTTAAGTAGCTGTGATCTTAAGACTATGTCCAATCTGGATGTTTGACAGCCCCTGCTCAAGTGCAATAGGACACCTGTGAGCAGGGTTTGGCATTGCAGGCAGAAAGGATTCTTGAGAGCGAACCTTGTCCGCTGAGCAAATGATAAATGGAGCCCTGAGAGTCATCCTTCCCCTTGGTTAGTCTGCACTAGACATGTGCATTCTGCATTCATTTTTACAAACAAATGCTGGATATGGCCACACATAGCAGCATTCGGCTCTTTTCAAAGCCAGATTTATTTGTTTAATAGTGCAACACACAATCATCTGGATTTGCACATGTCTAGTCTGCACCAGAGGATATGCCCACACACATGCTTCCTGTACAAATATGGTGGTATGTAAAGGCAAATCCATGTTTTACAGGGGGGTACACAGAAGGGCGATGCACAATGCAGGTGGAGCCTGGTACCTACCAGCCCCCCGTAACACCACTACTGATTGCAGGACCCCCTAGAGGTACATAGAAAGGTCTAAATTGAGATGTCTGAGACCTTAGTAATTACATTCTTTACTAAAAGCATTAGATATCTAGGATTACAATCACAGATTAATACAATCAATCAGCTTTAAAGGGACACAATATATACCTGTATATATATATATATATATATATATATATATATATATATATATATATATATATATATATATATATGTGTGTGTGTGTGTGTGTGATTCCAGCAGACCTGAAATGGAACTGCAGACAGAACACTACTTGTTTGAGAACTCACATTCCCCGAATTTTCTTATTGGTCATGACGAAACATGAACGTTCGTGATTGGTTGAATTTTCTTTGTTTGACTATTCACTATTGAACTAAATTTAAACTTGTAAATTTATAATCAACATAATTAAAACTATCATATTTTCACTTCTTATATTATGGGGTCACTATAGTCAAACACAGACATGATGTTATTATTTGAATTTACTTAAGTTGTTCTAAATGTCTCTTTGTGAATCCAATTTCCTGTTTGTACACAGGAAATTGGAACTTGTTCCATCTGTATTTAAACCGGCAATTAGTGCCATAGCATACAAACATTTTCACTGTTTTTACTTGTTTTTAATCTGCTCTTGAAAAAGTCGTTTGTACACATTGAAATACGTTGAGCCATTAAAACCTTTTTTATTATCTTCGGAGTAATCTATTTCTTTTTGCTGTGACATTGCCGGAATTCCAGATTTGATGGAGTAAGTTGCTACTTGTAATTTCAAGTAATTTTATATACACCTGATTGGAGTTTTTTTCCTTGCCTTTAGTATTTTGGGTCAATATTATTGGATTTATTCCATGGTTTCCAGCTGACTTTAAGGACACCTATAGACGAGCAGACATCATACATCTTATGGAGTGAGTATACTGCACCCTTATTCTTTTGTCATCAGAAAATTAGAAGATATCCACATATCCTTAGTGCAATACCAAAACCAGCACCATCTACCTTTGAAATTCTGCATATATATATATATATATATATATATATATATATATATATATATATATATATATATATATATATATATATATATATATATATATAAGCAAAACAAGGAAAGTGGAACAGTACTCCCAGACCGGACCAGGGGCACATTACATGATTCCTAAACTATGCTCAGCTATGGTGCTACAGCACTCTCAAAGAGCTGCACTATCTCCAGAGTCACATGCAGTCGTGGCCCAGACCAGCCTGGGAGCAAGTCCCTAGGGAAAATTACTAAACAGACATTATAATACACACAAAAGTAAAGTCCAGCACTCGCTCACAAGCTCTCAGCTAAGTTTAAAAGCAAACTGGAAGAGTCAGTTACCGCATTTGGCCAAATGGAACAAGCCCAAGTACCACGTCAAGGTCTCATCCAAAACCTGGGACCCTAATATAGCCACATAAATGCAGGCTCACACACAGGTGCAAGCTCATATTCAAACAAACTGGGAACTAGTCAGGGTTCACAGACTTTTGTAATTACCCTTAAGCACAAGCAAAACAAGGAAAGTAGAACAGTACTCTCAGACCGGACCGGGGACACATCACATGACCCTGAAACACTGCTCAGCTATGGTGCTATAGCACTCTCAAAAAGCTGAACTATTTCTAGAGTCACATGCAGTCTTGGCCCAGATCAACCTGGGAGCAAGTCCCTAGGGTAGATTACTAAACAGACATTACAATACACACAAAAATAAATTCTAGCACTCGCTTACAAGCTCTCAGCTCAGTTTAAAAGAAACTGGAAGAGTCAGTTACCACATTTGGCCAAATGGGACACGCCCAGGTACCACGTCAAGGTCTCTTCCAACACCTGGGACCCTAATACAGCCACACAAATGCAGGCTCACATACAAAGTGCAAGCTCATAATCAAACAAACTGGCCAAATGTCCATTGGGAAAATTACTAAACAGATGTTACAATACACACAAAAATAAAGTCCAGCACTCGCTCACAAGCTCTCAGTGTCTGTTTAGAAAGTTTCCCTAGGGACATGCTCCCAAGCTGGTCTGGGCCAAGACTGCATGTGACTCTGGAGATAGTGCAGCTCTTTAAGAGTGCTATAGCACCATAGCTGGGCATAGTTTAAGGGTTATGGGATGTGTCCCCTGTCCGGTCTGGGAGTACTGTTCCATTTTCCTTGTTTTGCTAGTGCTTACGGGTGATTACAAAAGTCTGTGAACCCTGACTAGTTACCAGTTTGTTTGATTATGAGCTTGCAGAAGAATCCTTGACGTGGTACCTGGGCTTGTCCTATTTGGCCAAATGCAGTAACTGACTCTTCCAGTTTGCTTTTAAATTTAGCTGAGTGCTTGTGAGTGAGTGCTGGACTTTATTTTTGTGTGTATTGTAACATATATATATATATATATATATATATATATATATATATATATAAATTATTACATGTCTTTGTATTTTGTAAAAAAATGTTCCTGTACTGAGAGAAGAATCTTTTTTTTTTTGTAGTTGGGGAGTGTGTCATTGTCCACCTAAAACGTGATGGGAGCTCTGCTTATCAGCCAGTAAGCAATCAGTCCTTAAGGCCAAGCTACACTTCCTGTTAGCTTCAAAGTCATAATAAATAGCTTTAACATAACCCTTTTTTAATGTTAAGATTTTTTTTTTAAAACTATTATAACCCTTTAATAGAAAAAAGGGACAGACAAAGGAAGGACACTTCATTAAACTATATATACCAGGCCCATTTATCAATGTCTGGGGGACATGATATGCCATAGCGTATCATGTTCGCCAGACATTGCTGAATGCTGACAGCATACGCTTTTGGCATTTAACATTGCACAAGCAGTTCTGGTGAACTGTTTGTGCAATGCCACCCTGCTGATTCGCAACCAACTGGCCGCTAACAGGGGGTGTCAATCAACCCGATCGTATCTGATTGGGTTGTTTGCTGTCCACTGCTCAGAGGCGGCGGAACAGTTAAGGAGCAGCTGTCTTAAGAAACAGGGGGATAAGGGGCCATTCAGCCCTTGATAATTCAGCCCCACTGTGTCAGTTGTCTATTTATGCAAGTTTTCTCTCACTTTTCTAGTTCTCTTCAGCTAAGTTTAACAATGTTCCAAAGCCAAAAATAACACTAGCATGACTCAGAATGAAAAGGGTATATGTATTGAAGTACAATAAAAAGAAATCAAACAAAAGAAACACTAGAAAACATACATATCCAGGAGACATGTAAGTCACATTTTTCCCTTTAAGCATTTAATTATTGACCACTCAAAGACCCTAAAATGCTAATAATTGTATGCCACACAGTTAACTAAAACACTTCCTTTTGTTTCATTAACCTGTTTGTGCTAATTGCTAAAAACTTCAAAAATACAACCTAATGCCCAACTCAGTGGAACCCTTTAAGTGCAAAGAATGACGAGTGACTGTCATCAGTAGAAAGTATTTTGCATGAATTACGACAAGGTGTTGTCATCTGGGGGAGGGGAAGCACTTTTGGAACTCATTGTGCCACCCCTGCAATTACCCTGCATCCCTGATGGTCTAGAGCTTTGGCATCACCAGAGGGTATCACCACACACATCACTATGTCTTGGAACTCCAGAAGTGCCAGGAAGGACAACAAGGTTTTGCCCCCCTTGAACCCCCCCAGTTGGAGGCAAAAAAGATAGTGAAGATGGGGGAATTACAGTGCATGCTATATATGTTTAATACAGTGACTCTGCACTCTTAGAGGATTTATGATCATACATCAGACTTTATCCACAACCGCTTAGGTAATGTCCATTTTACCCGGGTAATCCTAGGATTACCCAATATCTGACTTTGCCCTCAACATATATATATATATATATATATATATATATATATATATTAGAAATAGCAGGTGTTCCAGCACTCCATCTTGGTTCTCTATCACACACCTGAGTGCAGTCCTTGAGGAACATATAGAGCAATACTTATTGAGTGAAGGGCACTCTCAGGATTTTTGAATTTGCAAAAAAGATATTTATTTCAAATAACAACAATTCTTCATAGTCGATGTTTCGGCTTTCTTAGAAGCCTTCTTAAAGACAAGTAACATCTCATGTTGGCATATAGCCACGCTCCACAAACAGCTGACTACACTGTTTCCTGTTTGTGGATCACGGCTATATGCCGACATGAGATGTTGTTTGTCTTGAAGAAGGCTTCTAAGAAAGCCGAAACATCAACTATGAAGAATTGTTGTTTTTTGAAATAAATATCTTTTTTGCAAATTCAAAAATCCTGAGAGTGCCCTTCACTCAATAAGTATTGCTATATATATATATAGAGAGAGAGAGAGAGACAGAGAGAGAGAGAGACAGAGAGACAGAGAGACAGAGAGAGAGAGAGAGAGAGAGAGTAACAGAAAATGAGAGGGGAGAAACAAACAGAAAATAAAGACAGACAGATAGATAGATCAATAGATAGACTGATAGATAGACCTACAAATTGGTTGGTTGATCAATCAGTCTATAGATATTGTATATATATATATATATATATATATATATATATATATATATATATATATATATATACTGTATATATAAAAATATATTTTAAAATAAAAAAAAACATTTTTCTATGTGAAAAACAGGAATTTCAAGTACTTCTATGAAAAAAAAAACAACAAAAGACATTTAAACATTAAAATTGATTAAAAATGATATTTGGAAATTAACAACAAAATATAAGCATAAGCAATTTCTATATCTTGGCCCATACCCTGGTTAATACTTACCAGTGATAGCCCCTCATTGGACAGAGCTTTCCACTCCCCTCATTTACATAAAAGCCCTAGGGAGACACCACCTCATCCTCCTCCTAGAGATGTCCAGCCAAAAACAGATGAACAAACAAAGGGAGGGAGCCTGGTAAATATTACCCAGGGCATGGGCCAAGATATAGATATTGCTTATATTTTGTTGTTCATTTTCAATTATCTTGGCCCCCCTGGTAATACTTACCAGTGAGAGAATACAGAGCAATAATCAAAATAAAGGGTGGGAAATAAATGCCAAATACACATAAATACTACAGAAAATATAAATATTTATTCCATAACAACAGAAGATAATATCTTTTGCGCCAAACTTGGAAGCAGCTGATTGATGAACATCCATCTTATAATGTGAAATAAAAGTGTTATACGATTTCCAAACTGCGACTTGACAGATTTCTTCTGGAGAAGTGTTAGCTTGAATCGCCCAAGAAGTTGATACAGCCCTTGTCGAATGAGCCTTAAGCCCTTCAGGTACCTGTTCCCCTTTCTCTCCATAGGCCCTTGAAATAGCCTGGACAATCCAACGAGAAATTGTTGTTCGTGATGGAGCTTGACCTTGACGAGTACCTTTAGGAACAATTAATAATCTTTCTGTCTTACGAATATCTTGTGTCTTTGAGATATAAATATGAAGACATCTGACTACATCCAAACAATACAATGGTTTACTTTGAGAATCAGAGTTTTTAGGGCAAAAAGAAGGAAGAACAATATCCTGATGTTGATGAAATTCAGATACAACCTTATGGAAGGAACTCAGGAACAGTTTGGAGTACTACTTTGTCTTGATGAAATATAATGTTAGAGTCTTTAACTGATAGAGACTGAAGTTCAGATACTCGGCAAGACGATATTATGGCTACTAGGAAAATGGTTTTCAAGGTGAGAAACCATAAGGAAACTTCACGTAAAGGTTCAAAAGGAGATTCTAGAAGGGAATCCAAAACCAAAGGCAGGTCCCAGGACAGAATTTGTGTTTTGACAGATGGACGTATACGGGACAAAGCTTGAAAAAATGTAGTAATCAGAGGGTCCTGAGCCCACCTACTTCCAGATATTGCTGATATTGCAGAAATTTGAACTTTAAGAGTTCTAGCACTGAGGACTAGCACTTTAAGGAACCCATCATGAAGGACATCCAGTAGATGAAATATCTTGATTATTGCTGTAGAGCTATCATGTGAAATCATCCATCATGAAAAGATTTCCCAGATACTATAATATGTTCTGGATGTATTCCCCTTCCGAGCTTGAAGAAGCGCCTGAATGACCGGAGCAGAAACACTCAATTGTTGTAATCTTGAGACATCAGCAACCAGACTGTTAACCTGAATTGGTGTGGATTTGGATAAACCACTGGACCTTGACTCAGTATGTCCCAAGAGATTGGAAGATTCCATGGTGGTTGAATTGCTAGTTTGAGTACTAGAGGAAACCAAGGCCTTTGAGGCCAAAAGGGAAGGATAACAATGAAGGTAGCTGACTCCAGCAGAATCCTCTTCAATAATCTCGGAATGAGAGGAATGGGAGGGAAGACATATAGAAGCTTGTATGACCAATTGTAGAGAAAGGCATCTACCCCTAGTGCAAGATGTGTTGGGTAATGGCTGAAGAACTTCCAAACCTAATGATTTGATGCAGAGGCCATGAGATCGACTTCTGGAAGTCCCCAGAAGCTGGTTATTCCCTGAAACAACCACCTGCTCAGCTGCCATTCTATTGGAGAAATTTGACTTCTGTTAAAGTAGTCTGCCTTGACATTCTCTATCCCCGGGACATGGACTGCAAAGAGGAACTGAATGTGGCGTTGTGCCCATCTGAAAATTGGAGATACCTCCTTCAATGCATTTAAACTTCTTGTACCTCCTTGAAACTGGAGATAAGCTGCCGCTGTTCTGTTGTCGGTTAAGATCTTTACTGCTTTTCCTTCCAATAGTTGCTAAAATGCAAGGAGAGCCATGAACACTTCCCTGATCTCCAGAAGGTTTGATTGAAGGGACTGATGCTTCTTCTTCCATGTACCTTGGGCATATCTGTCTTGACAATGTGCTCCCCAACCGGTCTTGCAGGCATCTGCTTGCACAATAATTCAGTTTGGCTCCTGAAAAAGAAGTCCCCTGGATAGGTTCTGGAACTGTGACCACCAAAGAAGAGATATCGGCAGTGGACGATTGCATGAAGAGGAGCCTCCATGCTGCTGAGGACCACCACTGAGGACCACCAATGAGGATCATTGCATTGGGGAAGACCAATCCACACCTCCGCTCCGCCGCCTTCACTCCAGATGAAGATAGAAGATGATGGAGCCGCCTGGAAGAAGACCTTCTCCAACGGACTTCAGGAACGGTGAGTACCTATTTGGGGGTTAGACTTTAGATTTTTTTTGGGGGGGGGGGTTATTTTTAGGATTAGAGTTTTTTTGGGCTGTAAAAGAGCTGAATGCCCTTTTAAGTGAAATGCCCACACAAATGCCCTTTTGAGGCTATTGGTAGTTTGGTTTAGATTAGGGGTGTTTTTATTTTGGGGGGCTTTTTTATTTGCATAGGGATTAGGTTTGATTTTTTTATTTTTGATAATTGTGTTTATTTTTTTCTGTAATGTTAGACTTTTTTATTTTTTGTAATGTAAGATTCATTTTTTGTAATTTAATGTTAGGAATTTTTATTTTAATTGTAATTTAATAGTAATTGTGATTGATTTAGGTGGTGATAGATTAGGGGGCTTAGTAATTAAATTACAGCTAGATTACAAGTTTTGAGCGCTATAGGAAAATTAATGACCGCCACAAAAGCATTGTTATTTCACCTCCCTATAGCGCAGCTATTACAGGTTTTGTAAAACCCGACTTGTGCGGGCGATATGGTGGCATTAAGCTCCATACCTCACCCAAATACTAGCAGCTTTTTGACGTGCTTGTGCACAATTTCCCCATACACATCAATGGGAGACAACAGATGTGCAAAGTCCCTGTGTGTAGTTTGAGCAACTGGATATAGGTATATCCCAAATGTTCTGTATAATCAGATAGTAGAAGTGTAGAACTATGCGCAATATACACAGCAAAAAGAAAAGAAAAGGGACAGAGGCGTCAATACCAGTCCTGACTCACCACTCCAAGGAAAGCTACTCCGGCATTTATCCGACACGGTAAGTGGGCACACAACCACCACTCACTCCTCACAAATAGAGGACGTTCCGCTCACCTCTATGGTGTATATCAGCTCCGTGGCAAAACACCTCTTCACGAGGTCTGAGCGGACTCTTCTCCTCTGCGTCTCCGGCCAGCATGTACCTCTTCAGCACTTCCGGGTGACGTCAGACGCTGTCCCAATACACCTTGTATATGTAGCGCTTCAGATGCTGTGTATTGCGATAGAACTCACAAAACTTCTTTTCACCAGGACAAAACTCCAAGGCTGGGAATAAACAGTTCCGTCAAGGGATAGGAGGGCTCCTCTCCCTCCCAAAGCAATAGAAAAAAAGTGATCCAAGGAACAAATTTATAAATAAAAGTCAATTCTTTATAAGAAAATTAAAATACATGGGCATCAAAAAATAGCGTGAAGAAGCATATAGCAGGTCTTACGCGTTTCGGCAGGGTTCAGCCGTAATCATAGACCATACATGCTCACAGGTGATACAGGTTTATATATCTTACACAGGTTACCCATTGGTTAAATAATCACACACCTTCTAGACACCATTTAAAGGGATAATCACACAAAAAATATATACATATTAGGCATTAAGACACCTATATTCAATAGCTATAATTGGAATGAAAACAACTGATTCTACATAGATAAATATACATATATACAAAGAAAAAGGGAGTAGGTAGAATGGGATTGGGGAAGGAGTAATTAGAAAAAAATCAATAAATAATAAAATTATACAAAGTAATTCAAAAAGATATTCAAGATTATAAATTTTAGAATATAGTAAACTCTATGGGCTCCATGTACTAAGCAGTCAGCGAGCTACCCGCAACAAATCTCGCGTCAAAACTCACAAACTGATATGTACAAAGTCGTCAACTATGTTCAAACTCGCATCTTTAAAATTGCGAGCGTACTTATCCGCCAAACCTCGCTACCTCTCCATTTTTCCCTGTAATTAGACACATTTGACCACCAACTCGCCAAAAACGAATGTACTAAAAAATCTATTTGTCCGCTCGCTACAATTTCCGCTCCCACCTCGTTATTTTTGCCTCGCCACCTTTTAGGTGGCGGGCAAGGTACAAAACAATAGGAAAGTCAATCTAGACGCCAGTCTAGACATATATAAAAGGCAGTAATATCAGCATTGTACAGCATAACTGGCGTCTAATTTGTCTCTCATTTCCATGTACATAAATTGCGCCAAATTTGTCGACTGTAATTAAAGAGTAATCTATATTTTAAATTTGTATTGTATAGTTGTCAATCTTTATAATTATTTTTATATTAATATTTATATATTATCAGATCCAGATGAAGCCATATCCAAATTGTAAATAAATATTACAAAAATAACGCTCTGTTATCACTCTTCAAAAAATTTTGAACAATAATAAAGTTGTTTAGATAAGTTGAACTTTTATAGGAGCAAAATTCTATTCCCGCGACTACTATGATGTTCGTGACACCTTGCATGTCACGTGTTAATAATTGGCCAGACAATTCAACTGAAAGTTAAGTACATCAGCTTAGTCGCGGCGAGCGAGGCGTCAAATTTATCAATAATCCGCCACTGCTCGCGGCGGGCTAGACTTGTCTATTTATTGGGGGATTATTAGTACATAGTGACAGCGGACACCATTTCGCCCGCGTCTAAAATGACGGATGAATTGACGGCTTAGTACATGGAACCCTATGAATGAATAAATAAATAAAGAAATCACTACAGCTTAATATACATGTAAATAAACACAAGTAGCTCGATATCTCACATACAGATAATTCATTTAAAGTTATTACCAGTTATATCTAAAAAATTAATTTGAATGAAAATGCATAATTAGTTCTCCCAAAAATTAATAAGATCATTCTCGGAGTTAAACCCATCAAGTTTTAGTGTTTACAGTTTATGGATCCAATAGACCTCCTGACGTGCCAAAATGGACCATTTGTCCCCACCTCTAGGGTTTTTATTAATAATTTCTATGGCATTCCATATAAAACTGCACACATTGCCATGATGGATATCAATAAAATGACTTGCAAGATCAGAGCAGTGATTCTCATTCCTGATGTATCCCAGGTGTTCACGTATACGAGTACGAATGTCACGGGTAGTCATACCCACCTACTGAATTTTGTGTTCCGTGCAACCAATGAGATACACCACGAATGAAGAAGAGCAATTAATGCATCCTCTAGTATCAAACACCTGGTTCGTGACATAAGAACTAAAGGAACTACCTATCTTGACATGTTCACAGGCTTTGCAGTTCTATCCACATCTATAGGTTCCATTATGTCTTAACCAGGAACTCTGACTAACAGGTTTTCGAAGCTGGCTAGGTTTATACTCGAACCAACCCATAAATAAATTAGCATATGAGGGGCGAATTTCGCCCCCATGGCTGTACCTCTTAATTGTTTGAGGGATCGTATTATGTCCAATTAAGAGGTACAGCCATGGGGGCGAAATTCGTCCCCTCATATGCTAATTTATTTATGGGCTGGTTCGAGTATAAATAACTCTTTGGACATGATGTTGACTCATCCAGGGGAGTTATTTGCTACAAAAGATTTATAGATGATCTTATTTTTCTAACTAAATTCAATTCCTCTGAGGCTAAGGGATTTGTTGATTATTTGAACTCTTGTATCCCTGACATCCAGTTCACCTATGAATGGCAAAAACATAAAATACATTTTTTGGATGTGGAACTGGTGATGGATGGGAATTCTGGAAAAATTCAATCTTACACTCATCCAGCTCTCACCCAAAACATGTATTTCAGGGCATAGCGAAGGGACAGTTCTTGAGGAATAGAAGAATTTGCTCTAATGAGCAAGTCTTTAATTCTGAATGTAAAAACCTGGGTGCTAAACTCCGTAAACGGGGCTATTGTAATAAGGTTATCAAACAGGCCCAGGAATATGCAGCACAGTGTGATAGAAGTAGTCTGCTCTCAGGAGTTGGTAAATCCAGTGATAGAAAGATCCAATTTGATAATAAACCTAACTTTATCACTAGGTATTCTAATCAATATTACCAAATTTGCAATATAGTCAAAAAGTATTTACCTATTTTGTATGGAGATGATGCCCTAAAAGATGCGGTCAAAGGAGGATGTAGGTTTACCTACAGAAAGAATCTTACACTTGGCAATTTGATTTCACCTAGCCAGCTTCGAAAACCTGTTAGTCAGAGTTCCTGGTTAAGACATAATGGAACCTATAGATGTGGAAAGAACTGCAAAGCCTGTGAACATGTCAAGATAGGTAGTTCCTTTAGCTCTTATGTCACGAACCAGGTGTTTGATACTAGAGGATGCATTAATTGCTCTTCTTCGTTCGTGGTGTATCTCATTGGTTGCACGGAACACAAAATTCAGTACGTGGGTATGACTACCCGTGACATTCGTACTCGTATACGTGAACACCTGGGATACATCAGGAATGAGAATCACTGCTCTGATCCTGCAAGTCATTTTATTGATATCCATCATGGCAATGTGTGCAGTTTTATATGGAATGCCATAGAAATTATTAATAAAAACCCTAGAGGTGGGGACAAATGGTCCATTTTGGCACGTCAGGAGGTCTATTGGATCCATAAACTGTAAACACTAAAACCTGATGGGTTTAACTCCGAGAATGATCTTATTAATTTTTGGGAGAACTAATTATGCATTTTCATTCAAATTAATTTTTTAGATATAACTGGTAATAACTTTAAATGAATTATCTGTATGTGAGATATCGAGCTACTTGTGTTTATTTACATGTATATTAAGCTGTAGTGATTTCTTTATTTATTTATTCATTCATAGAGTTTAGTTTATTCTAAAATGTATAATCTTGAATATCTTTTTGAATTACTTTGTATCATTTTATTATTTATTGATTTTTTTCTAATTACTCCTTCCCCAATCCCATTCTACCTACTCCCTTTTTCTTTGTATATATGTATATTTATCTATGTAGAATCAGTTGTTTTCATTCCAATTATAGCCATTGAATATAGGTGTCTTAATGCCTAATATGTATATATTTTTTTGTGTGATTATCCCTTTAAATGGTGTCTAGAAGGTGTGTGATTTTTTAACCAATGGGTAACCTGTGTAAGATATATAAACCTGTATCACCTGTGAGCATGTATGGTCTATGATTACGGCTGAACCCTGCCGAAACGCGTAAGACCTGCTCTATGCTTCTTCACGCTATTTTTTGATGCCCATGTATTTTAATTTTCTAATAAAGAATTGACTTTTATTTATAAATTTGTTCCTTGGATCACTTTTTTTCTACATCAATGGGAGAGTCAGCTAAAAAAGCCTAACACCTGCGATCGTGGAATGAAAAGCTCCATAACGCAGCCCCAATGATGTCTATGGGGAAAGAAAAAGTTATGTTTAAACCTATTCACCCTAACATACAAAACACGTCTAAACACCCTTAATCTGCCACCCCCGACATTGCCGCCACCTACATAATGTTATTAACCCCTAATCTGCTGCCCTTAACATCGCCGCCACCTACATTACAGTTATTAACCGCTAATCTGCTGTCCCGAACATCGCTGCCACCTACCTTCACTTATTAGCCCCTAATCTGCCACCCCCAATGTCGACCCCACTATACTAAAGCTATTAACCCCTAATCCTCTGGCCTCCCACATCACTAACACTACATAAATATATTAACCCCAAACCTAACCCTAACGTAACCCTAACCCTAAGCATAAGTCTAACCCTAACATAACCCTGAACCTAACCCTAACACCCCCTAACTTAAATATAATTAAAATAAATCTAAATAAAACTTACAATTACTACCTAAATAACCTCTTTAAAACTAAATACATACTTACCTGCAAAATAAAACCTAAGCTAGCTACAAAATAACTAATAGTTACATTGTAGCTAGCTTAGGTTTTATTTTTATTTCACAGTTAAGTTTGTATTTATTTTAACTAGGTAGATTAGTTAGTAAATAGTTATTAACTATTTACTAACTACCTAGTTAAAATAAATACAAAGTTACCTGTAAAATAAAACCTAACCTGTCTTATACTAGAAACTAACATTACAATAAAATTAAAAAAATTAAATTAATCAAATACAATTATCTAAATTAAAAAAATAAACACTAAATAACACAAAATAAAAAACAAAATTATCCAAAATAAAAACGAATTAATCCTAATCTAATAGCCCTATAAAAATAAAAAAAGCCCCCCCCAAAATAAAAAAAAACCCTAGCCTACACTAACCTGCCAATAGCCCTTAAAAGGGCCTTTTGCTGGACATAGCCCTAAAGAAATCAGCTCTTTTACCTGTAAAAAAAAATACAAACAACCCCCCAACAGTAAAACCCACCACCCACACAACCAAACCCCCAAATAAAAACTTATCTAAAGAAACCTAAGCTAACCATTGCCCTGGAAAGGGCATTTAGATGGGCATTGCACTTAAAAGGGCATTTATCTCTTTTATATTGCCCAAAACCCTACTCTAAAAATACCCCCCTCCCCCAATAAACCCTTAAGAAAATCTAACACTAACCCCTGATGATCCACTTACAGTTTTCGAAGAACGGAAATCCATCCTCATCCAGGCGGCAGAAGTCTTTATCCAAGCGGGGAGAAGTCCTCATTGAAGCCGGCAGAAGTCTTCGTTCAAGCAGGCAGAAGTCTTCACCCAGATAGCATCTTCTATCTTCATCCATCCAGCATGGAGCGGGTCCATCTTCAAGGCATCCGGCGAGGAGCATCCTCTTCTTCTGATCGCCGCTGTAGAATGAAGTTTCCCTCTAAGTGACGTCATCCAAGATGGCGTCCATTAAATTCTGATTGGCTGATAGAATTCTATCAGCCAATAGGAATTAAAGGTGAAAAAATCTAATTGACTGTTGCAATCAGCCAATAGGATTGAGCTTTCATCCTATTGGCTGATCCAATCAGCCGATAGGATTGAGCTCACATTCTATTGGCTGATTGGCCAATAGGATTTTAGCAGCTCTAATCCTATTGGCTGATTGAAATCTTTCAGCCAATAGGAATGCAAGGGATGCCATCTTCGATGACATCACTTGCATTGAAGTTCCAGTTTACAGTGGTGACTGTATGAAGAGGAGCACCGCACCGGATGTCTTCAGGGTGGACTGGCTTTGCGCCGGATAAATGAAGATAGAAGATGCCGTCTGGATGAAGACTTTTTGCCGCCTGGATGAAGACTTTTTGCTGCCTGGATGAGGACTTCACGGCTGAATGAAGATGGAAGAGGCCGTCCGGATTAAGACTTTTTGCCAGCTGGATGAATCCTTCAAGCAATTTGGGTCTGGGCAGTAAAAGAGCTAAATGCCCTTTTAAGGGCAATGCCCATACAAATGCCCCTTTCAGGGCAATGAGGAGCTTAGGTTATTTTAGATAGTTTTTTTATTTGGGGGAGTTGATTGGTTGGGTGGTGGGTTTTACTGTTGGGGGTTGTTTGTATTTTTTTTTACAGGTAAAAGAGCTGATTTCTTTGGGGCAATGTCCCACAAAAGGCCCTTTTAAGGGCCATTGGTAGTTTATTGTAGGCTAGGTTTTCTTTCATGTAATTAGCAATAGTCCATGAGCTAGTGACGTATGGGATATACATTCCTACCAGGAGTGGCAAAGTTTCCCAAACCTTAAAATGCCTATAAATACACCTCTCACCACACCCATAATTCAGTTTTACAAACTTTGCCTCCCATGGAGGTGGTAAAGTAAGTTTGTGCTAGATTCTACGTTGATATGCGCTTCGCAGCAGGCTGAAGCCCGGTTTTCCTCTCAGAGTGCAGTGAATGTCAGAGGGATGTGAAGAGAGTATTGCCTATTTGAATACAATGGTCTTCCTCTAGGGGATCTATTTCATAGGTTCTCTGTTATCGGTCGTAGATATTTCTTCTCCTACCTCCCTTTTCAGATCGACGATATACTCTTATATACCATTACCTCTACTGATTCTCGTTTCAGTACTGGTTTGGCTATCTACTATATGTAGATGAGTGTCCTGGGGTAAGTAAGTCTTATTTTTGTGACACTCTAAGCTATGGTTGGGCACTTTATATGTAAAGTTCTAAATATATGTGTTTAAACTTATATTTGCCATGATTCAGGATAATCAGTATTCCTTCATTCAGACTGTCAGTTTTATTATTTGGGATAATGAACATGAATATATTTTTTCTTACCTTGAAAAATTTTCAATTGACTATTTTTCTCTGCGGGCTGTTAGGCTTGTGGGGGCAGAAAATGCTTCATTTTATTGCGTCATTTTTGGCGCAAACATTTTTGGCGCAAAATTTGGTCATTTTCGGCGCCGTAGTTGACGCTGGAAGTTGTTCGTTGTTGCGTGATTTTTTTGAAGCGTGTATTCAGACTTTTTTTGCGCAAAAAAATGTGGGCGTCGGTTTCGACGTCAGAAGATGGGACGTCATATTTGGCGCCAAAAGATATGGGCGTTGTATTTTGCCCCAATAATGTGGGTCACATTATTTAAGTCTCATATTTTTTGTTGCTTCTGGTTGCTAGAGGCTTATTTATTTTGCATTTTTCTCCCATTCCTGAAACTGTCATATAAGGAATTTGATAATTTTGCTTTATATGTTGTTTTTTTCTATTACATATTGCAAGATATTTCGTATACTGTTCCTGAATCAGAACATGCTAACGGATTCCTGTTGACTGATATCAGTCCTACCAAAGCTAAGTTAATTTATTTTAATGTTATGAATGTTTATCTTTAGCTATGGTTTGTAATAAGTTATCATGATAAACTTTTACGTGCAGAATCTATTAGTACTTATGCTTCATATATTGCTATTCTTTTTACATCTTATGTACAAGATATACTTAGAAATTTATAAGAATATTTTTCTGATTCTATGTTAAAGGCTTTGGGGGGTAGTTATCAAGCCGTCTACTTTTCTGCCTTCGCCGGCCCAATACGCCCGCCTAAGCTCGCCTACCTTCGCCTCCGCGGACCTGAAAAAATACGCCTAAGTTATCAAATAAAGTTGTCAAAAAGCCGCGGGGCGATGAGCAGCAGACTGTGAGAGTTATCACTCATCCGATCTCGCTGCTCTTCGGCTTTTTCCCAGCTTTATTGCTAGCCTGTCACTAAGCACTCACACTAAACTACACTGTTCTATCCCTATACCGGCGTCCCCGGAGCCCCCCACAACTAAATAAAGTTACTAACCCCTAAACCGCCGCTCCTAGACCCTACTGCAAGTCTTATAAATGTATTAACCCCTAAACCGCTGCTCCTAGACCCCGCCGCAAGTCTTATAAATGTATTAACCCCTAAACCGCCGCTCCCGGACACCACTGCCACCTACATTATACCTAGTAAACCCTATCCTGCCCCCCTTCAACCGTCGCCCTCTATAATAAAGTTATTAACCCCTATCCTGCTGATCCCGCACCTCGCCGCAACTATATAAATAGTTTAACCCCCTAAACCGCCGCTCCCCTGAACCCGCCGCAACCTATATTAAACCTATTAACCCCTATCTGCCCCCCCTACACCGCCGCCACTGTAATAAAATTATTAACCCCTAAAAGTCTAACCCTAACCCTAACTCCCCCCTAACTTAAATATTATTAAATAAATCTAAATAATATTTCTATTATAAACTAAATTAATCCTATTTAAAACTAAATATGTACCTTTAAAATAAACCCTAATATAGCTACAATATAAATAATAATTATATTTCTAGCTATCTTAGGATTTATTTTTATTTTACAGGCAACTTTCAATTTATATTAACTAGGTACAATAGCTATTAAATAGTTATTAACTATTTAATAGCTTAACTAGCTAAAATAAACTGAAATTTACCTGTAAAATAAATCCTAACCTAAGTTATAATTACACCTAACTCTACACTATACTTTAATAAATAATCCTATTTAAAACTAAATACTTACCTGTAAAATAAACCCTAATATAGCAACAATATAAATATTAATTATATTGTAGCTATCTTAGGATTTATATTTATTTTACAGGTAACTGTGTATTTATTTTAGCTAGTTAGAATAGTTATTAAATAGTTATTAACTATTTAATAACTACCTAGCTAAAAGAAATACAAAATTACCTGTAAAATAAATCCTAACCTAAGTTACAATTAAACCTAATACTACACTATCATTAAATTAATAAATAAACTACCTACAAATAACTACAATTAAATACAATTACATAAACTAACTTAAAAGTACACAAAATAAAAAAAGCTAAGTTTACAAAAATAAAAAACTAAGTTACAAACATTTTAAAAATATTACAACAATTTTAAGTTACTACACCTAATCTAAGCCCCCTAATAAAATAACAAACCCCCCCCAAAATAAAAAAATGCCCTACCCTATTCTATAATTAAATAAAGTTCAAAGCTCTTTTACCTTACCAGCCCTTAAAAGGGCCAATTGTGGGAGCATGCCCCAAGAAGTTCAGCTCTTTTGCCTGTAAAAGAAAAATACAACCCCCCCAACATTTAAAACCCACCACCCACATACCCCTAATCTAACCCCAAACCCCCCTTACAAAAACCTAACACTAATCCCCTGAAGATCATCCTACCTTGTCTCCACTCCGCCGAGCAGCGATGGAACCGAAGTGGACATCCGGAGCGGAAGAAGTTAATCCTTCAAGCGGCACTGAAGAAATCTTCCATCCGATGAAGTCATCATCCAGGCGCCACTGAAGAAGTCTTCGATCCGGGCGATGTCATCTTCCAAGAGGCACTGAAAAGGTCTTCTATCCGGGCAATGTCATCTTCCAAGCCGGGTCTTGAATCTTCCTCCCGCCGACGCGGAACCTCCTTCTTCACCGACGGACTACGACGAATGAAGGCTCCTTTAAGGGACGTCATCCAAGATGGCGTCCCCTCAATTCTGATTGGATGATAGGATTCTATCAGCCAATCGGAATTAAGGTAAGGAAAATTCTGATTGGCTGATGCAATCAGCCAATCAGATTCAAGTTCAATCCGATTGGATGATCCAATCAGCCAATCAGATTGAGCTTGCATTCTATTGGCTTATCAGAACAGCCAATAGAATTGCGAGCTCAATCTGATTGCTGATTGGATCAGCCAATTGGATTGAACTTGAATCTGTATTGGCTGATTGCATCTGCCAATCAGATTTTTCCTACCTTAATTCCGATTGGCTGATAGAATCCTATCAGCCAATCGGAATTGAGGGGACGCCATCTTGGATGATGTCCCTTAAAGGAGCCTTCATTCGTCGTAGTCCGTCGGTGAGGAAGGAGGTTCCGCGTCGCGGGAGGAAGATTCAAGACCCGGCTTGGAAGATGACATCGCCCGGATAGAAGACCCACTTCATCGCCTCTTGGAAGATGACAACGCCCGGATCGAAGACTTCTTCAGCGTCGCCTGGATGATGACTTCATCGGATGGAGATTTCTTCAGCGCCGCTTGGAGGATTAACTTCTTCCCGCTCCGGATGTCCACTTCGGTTCCATCGCTGCTCGGCTGAGTGAAGACGACTCAAGGTGGGATGATCTTCAGGGGATTTAGTGTTTAGTTTTTGTAAGGGGGGTTTGGGTTAGATTAGGGGTATGTGGGTGGTGGGTTTTAATGTTGGGGGGGTTGTATTTTTTCTTTTACAGGCAAAAAGCTTGAACTTTTTGGGGCATGCCCCCCACAAATGGCCCTTTTAAGGGCTGGGTAAGGTAAAAGAGCTTTGAACTTTATTTAATTTAGAATAGGGTAGGGCATTTTTTTATTTTGGGGGATTTGTTATTTTATTAGGGGGCTTAGATTAGGTGTAAGTGCTTAAAATTGTTGTAATATTTTTAAAATGTTTGTAACTTAGTTTTTTATTTTTTGTAACTTAGCTTTTTTTTATTTTGGGTACTTTAGTTAGTTTATGTAATTGTATTTAATTGTAGTTATTTGTAGGTAGTTTATTTAATTAATTTAATGATAGTGTAGTAGTATAGGTTTAATTGTAACTTAGGTTAGGATTTGTTTTACAGGTAATTTTGTATTTCTTTTAGCTAGGAGTTATTAAATAGTTAATAACTTTTTAATAACTATTCTAATCTAGCTAAAATAATTACAAAGTTACCTGTAAAATAAATATAAATCCTAAGATAGCTACAATATAATTATTATTTATATTGTAGCTATATTAGGTAGGTTTATTTTACAGGTAAGTATTTAGTTTTAAATAGGAATAATTTATTAAAGTATAGTGTAGTGTTAGGTGTAATTTTAACTTAGGTTAGGATTTAATTTTACAGGTAAATTTCTCTTTATTTAGCTAGGTAAGCTATTAAATAGTAATAACAATTTTAATAGCTATTGTACCTAGTTAAAATAAATTGAAAAGGTGCCTGTAAATAAAAATAAATCCTAAAATAGCTACAATATAATTATTATTTATATTGTAGCTATATTTAGGGTTATTTTAAAGGTAAGTATTTTAGTTTTAAATAGGATTAATTTAGTTAATAATAAAAATAGTATTTAGATTTATTAAATTAATATTTTAGTTAGGGGGGCGTTAGGGTTAGTGTGTAGACTTAGGTTTAGGGGTTATTAATTTTATTACAGTGGCGGCGGCGTAGTGGGGGGGCAGGATAGGGTTAATAAATGTTTTATAGGTGGCGACGGTGTAGGGGGGGCAGATTAGGGGGTTAATAAATTTATTATAGGTGGCGACGGTGTAGGGGGGCAGATTAGGGGTTAATAAAATTATTAAAGGGTGGCGACGGGTGTAGGGGGGCAGATTAGGGGTTATAATGTATTATAGGTGGCGACGGTGTAGGGGGGCAGGATAGGGGTTAATTCATTTAATATAGGTTGCGGCGGGTTCAGGGTGCGCGCAGTTTAGGGGTTAATACATTTATTATAGTTGCGGTGGGCCTCCGGGAGCGGCGGTTTTAGGGGATAATATGTATAGAGTAGCTTGCGGGTGGGCTCCTGGAGCGGCGGTTTAGGGGTTAATATGTATTGAGTAGCTTGCGATGGGCTCCGGTGAGCGGTGGTTTAGGGGTTAATCATTTTATTTAGTTGCGGCGGTGTAGGGGGGGACAGATTAGGGGTGTTTAGACTCGGAGTACATGTTAGGGTGTTAGGTGCAGACAGCTCCCATAGAATCAATGGGATGTCTGGCAGCAGCGAACTTGTACTTTCGCTATGGTCAGACTCCCATTGATTCCTATGGGATCCCGCCGCCTCCCAGGGTGGCGGTTTGGAAAACCAGGTACGCTGGGCCGTATAAGTAGCCGAGCGTACCTGCTAGTCATTTGATAACTAGCAAAAGTAGTGAGATTGTGCCGCACTTGTTGTGCGGAACATATGGAGTGACGTAAGAATCGATCTGTGTCGGACTGAGTCCGGCGGATCGAAGCTTACGGTCTCAAAATTCTACTTTTGCCGGTCTCGAGACCTTTGATAACTAAGGCGAATCAGCCTCGCCACAAATACGCTGCGGAAATTCCAGCGTATTTGAGGTTGACGGCTTGATATCTACCCCCCCTTTGTCTGACATCGCGCCTTCTTAATAAAATTTTTTAGGTCTTTTTCAAACTTCTTTTTTAGTGATGAAGTTTCAAATGACCAACAACATACTGAATTATCCTTCTCTGATGGTGTTTTTTTCTCATTCAGAATTTTCTTCATCAGATATTGACACTAACAAATCTATTTTTTTATTTTTATTAGAGTACTTTTGTTCTTTGGTTGAAAAGGTGTTGATTATTTTTGATATTGAGGTAACTAGTCTTTTTCAAGACTAGCTAACATTTTATTTAACATTTTATTTTCTGCTTATTTAATCTTCTGTGTTTTCAGAGGTTTTTTTCCAGTTCCTGATACTAGGGAATGGAATAAGCTGAGAATTTTCTTTTTATTCCTTCTTCAAGGGTTTTAAATTATATTTCTTTGCCGGCAGTTATTTCAGTTTTGAGGGTTCTCCAATTTAATGAGGCTATCTCTACTCCTGCTAAATATGCTATTGTTTCTATAGCAAAATAGTATTTATTTTCCTTTAGATGGTTGTATCTTTTTTAAGGAAAATTATTTATTTTCAGGTACTTTCTTGGACCCTGTGATTTATTTGGATGATGTTGCAATTGCTTCATTTTTTCTGTTTGGATACTTTAAGATCAAGTATCGGATTCTGATTTATTTAGGCATTGTTAAAGGGACATAATCCACTGCTCATTTGAAGTTCAGACTAGGTGCTGTTGCATTGTCTTGTTGTCTTGCATTTGTTGATTATGCAAGTCCAGTGTGTTGACTGGTCCTTTAACTTGATTAACTTGCTAATAATTTCATTTGTGTCTTCATTATATTGAATATTTTCACCAAATGATGTTTAATCTATGTCTTTAGTTGTTTTAGCTAGAAGAATTTTCTGATTTCTAAAAAAAAAAATAATTTATTTTTTCCAAGACAATCAATTATTTGGTTCATAATTGGATTCAATTCTTAACTGTTACTCTGGGCTTCAAGATTGAGTTCTAAGACTAAAACTTTAAGCTTATATTGTTTGGTTGTTCTTACTAAGGAACGAAAACCTAAATTCTTACCCAAGTAACAAGTTTTTTAATTGGAAGTTTTTTAGTTCAAAATCAGCTCCCTAAATTTTGCATGTATGTGCCGTATTCCAGCTTGGCTGGTAAGGGGCAGGTTAAGATTTTTTTTGAAATTGGTTTGGTTCTATTTCGGTCCAAATTCCTAGATTTTGGGTACAGAATAAGATTCAGAGTAAAACCCGTCTGTGAGAAGTCTTTTTTATCTATTATATTCCAGCTATTCCAGTAAGACTAACACTTTCCTTAAGTGTGTTTCAGTCCTTTATATTTTGGGTTTTGATGAAGCGTGGCTGATCCCCGTTGAGGATTAATCGCTGCTCAGACCTGGAGTTTTCTGGGGTATTTATTTCAGTTCCATTTTTAGGAAATGGGTTTTGGGGTTTTATTCAAGACTATTCATTATTCTAAAGATAGAAAATCTTTCTGAATTGTCAAATAAGTATACCATCTTTTAGAATGGTGTTTATATAGTCTATTTTGCCTTTTTTGGTCAGTGATGCATTATTTTGTTTACAATAGATACAATGTATATCTTTTTGAGATTCTCTTTTTTGACAAGCATTACCAATTTGTTGCTTTTCCTTCTGGTCTAGCATCAGTTCTAAGAATCTTTTCAAGGTTCTGAGTGTTCCTTATTTGGCCAGTCTAGTGGTACTGGCTCAGTTTTTTCGTTCTGCGGAATCTCATATGATTCAACGAGACATGGTTAGAGGATCTTTTTATCAAAAGCTTCTTGATTCCTCACACAAGGGTCACCTTTTTTTGGGTTTCCAGATAGTTTGTGTCAATGTCTTTGTCTCTAACAGACAAGTGACAATTTTATTGGGTTCCGTCTGTCGGAACCTTCAGTCTCTATTATTTCCTTCAGTTGCTATATATTCATGGAAGTTTTAGGTCTCATGGCTGCAGCATTGGTTTCGATTTCCTTTGCTCATTTTCATAGGAAACGTTTGCAGTTTTTTATGCTAAATAATGGTGCAGGGATTCTAGGATATCACTTTTTATATCTTCGAATCCTAATGTTTAACTATCTTTGATTCGGTGGTTAAGATCACCATCATTTAGTTCTACAGAACTCTTCGGTTCTTTCAACCTGGACCATGATCTCTACAGATGTGAGTCTTTTAGGTTGGGAGGCTATCTGAGGATCTCTGTCAGCACAAGGGGTTTGGAAATCTCAGGAGGCAAGATTACCATTTGATATTTTGGAATTCCGTGCATTCTCAGAGTTCTTCAGTTTGGTTTCTTTTTGAAGAAGAGACGTTTATTGTTTTTTTCAGACAATGTCACAACTGTGGCATATGTCATCATCAGGAGGGACTATCAGTCCTTAGGCTGTGAGAGAAGTATCTCGGATATCTGATTGGGCTAAATTCAGCTCCTATCTAAATTCTGTGGTCTTTTCCCAGGTATAGGCATTGGGAAGCGGATTATCTCTGTTAATCAAGCTTTACATCCGGGAGAATGGTCTCTTACCAAGATAGGTTTTTCAATTTTTCAGATGTGAGGGCTTCCAGAAATAGATATGTTGGCATCTCATCTAAACAAGAACTTCCCAGGGGCCTATTCAGGTCCGGGGACTCCTCAGGCGGAAGTAGTGTATGCATGACACTTCCTTGGAATTATCATTATGCCTATATTTTTTCATCTCTGGTTCTTTTTTTAAGAGTGATTTTCAAAATCATCAGAGAGCAATCTTTCGGTGTGGCCTGGTGGCTCTAGCATGGCCACACAGGTTTTGGTATATGGTTCTTGTTCGGATGTTCAGTTGCCAATCTTGGTTACTTCCATTAAGGCCAGACCTTATATCTTAACATTCGTTTTTTTCATCAGGAATTCAAATTATTAATTTGGTGGTATGAAAATTTAAAGCTTAGTACTTAGTAATAGAAGTTTCTCTGACTCAGTGATTAATACTATGTTGCAGGCTAGTAAATCTATGTCTAGTAGGATTTATTATCGAGTTTGGAAGATTTATATCTCATGATGCTCTTCTTATGAATTCTCTTGGCATTCTTTTAGAATTCCTAGGATTTTATAGTTTCTTCATAAGTTTTTGTCTGCATGTTCCTTGAAAGGACTAATCTCTGCTTTTCCTGTGCTGTTTCACAGTAAGAATTGCTAAATCTTTCTGATATTCATTGTTTTGTTCAGGCTTTGGTTCGTATCAAGCCTGTCATTAAGCCAATTTCTCCTCCTTGGAGTCTTAATTTGGTTCTGAGGGCTTTACAGGCTCTTCATTTTGAGCATATGCTTTCTTTAGACATTAATTACTTTCATGGAAAGTATTGTTCTTTTTAGACATCTCTTCAGCTAGAACAGTTTTTTTTAATTATCTGTTCTTTCTTGTGAATCTCCTTTTTCTGATTTTTCATCAGGATATGGTGGTTTTTGCTGTCCTCAATTTCAATTTTTACCTATAGTTGTGAATTTCTAACAACATTGGTAGAGGAATTATTGTCCACTACCCTTGTGTCCTAATCCTAAGAATTCTTTGGCAAGATTCTTACATTCTTTGGATGTGGTAAGAGTTTTGAGAATATTATGTTGAAGCTACTCAGATTTCAGACAGACTTCTAGTCTATTTGTTAACTTTTCTGGTTTTAGGAAAGGTCAGAAGGCTTCTGCCATTTCTTTGGCATCTTGGATAAGCTTTTGATTCATCATCTTGTTTGGAGTCGGGTTTAATCCCCGCCTCAGAGGATTACGGCTCATTCTACTAGATCAGTTTCTACTTCCTGGGACTTTTAAGAAAGAAGCTTCTGTTGATCAGATTTGCAAAGCAATGACTTGGTCTTCTTTGCATACTTTTACTAAATTTACCATTTGATGTTTTCTCTTCTTCAGAAGCAGTTTTGGTAGAATGGTACTTCAGGCAGCTGTTTCAGTTTGATTCTTCTGCTTATAATTTCATTTTTTTCATTATAAAAATTGAAACTTTTTGAATTTGGGTAGTGGATTATTTTTCAGCGGAATTGGCTGTCTTTATTTTATCCCTCCCTCTCTAGTGACTCTTGCGTGTGAAGTTCCACATCTTGGGTATCTGCTATCGCTCTACGTCACTAGCTCATCGGACTCTTGCTAATTATATGAAAGAAAACTTAATTTATGTAAGAACTTACCTGATAAATTCATTTCTTTCATATTAGCCAAGAGTCCATGAGGCCCCACCCTTTTTTGTCGGTGGTTATGATTTTTTTTATATAAAGCACAATTATTTCCAATTACTTTTTTTTGAATGCTTTCGCTCCTTCTTATCACCCCACTTCCTTGGCTATTCATTAAACTGAATTGTGGGTGTGGTGAGGGGTGTATTTATAGGCATTTTAAGGTTTGGGAAACTTTGCCTCACCTCCTGGTAGGAATGTAAATCCATACGTCACTAGCTCATGGACTCTTGCTAATATGAAAGAAATGAATTTATCAGGTAAGTTCTTACATAAATTATGTTTGTTTTTTTAATTATGGGGCGCTTTTTTTATTTTGATAGGGCTATTAGATCTAGATGTAGTTTTTTTTATTTTTGATAATGTGTTTTTCTTCAGTAATTTAGTTGTTTTTATTTTGTAACTTAGAGTTTATTTTTTGGGTAATTTAGTAATTTGTAATAGGTTTTAATAGTAGATTTAAATCATTTAGTAGGGTTAGGTATTTTAATATGTAATTTAGTTTATTTAATTGCTAGCTTTAATTTAAATGTAGTATAATAGTTAGGGTAGGTTAATTAAAGTTTAAATTTATTTTAAGATAGGGATTGTTGTAATTTTAATTTAAAGTTAGCAGGTTGTTAGGTTTAGGGGTTAATAGCTTAATTTAGTTTATGGCGATGTAGGGGGCTGGCGATTTAGGGGTTAATAGATTTAGTTAGTGGTAGTGATGTGGGGAGGTCAGAGGTTTTAGGGTTAATACGTTTATTTAGTGGCTACGGGGTCTGGGAGTGGCAGGATAGGGGTTAATATCTTTATTTAGGTTGCGGCAGGGTCCGGGAGTGGCGGGGATAGTGGTTAATAACTTTATTTAGCTCTGGAAATAAATAAGAGATTATCAAAATTATCAGTTTCTCTGTTTTTACTATTTATAGTCTATAAACTACTGACAACTTTTCTCCCAAATTTCAAATAAACATTTTTGTCATTTAGAGCTTTTATTTGCGAAATAACCAACTGGTCAAAATAACAAAAAAAGATACAGGCCTAGATTTGGAGTTTGGCGTTAGCCGTGAAAACCAGCGTTAGAGGCTCCTAACGCTGGTTTTAGGCTACCTCCGGTATTTGGAGTCACTCAAAATAGGGTCTAACGCTCACTTTTCAGCCGCGACTTTTCCATACCGCAGATCCCCTTACGGTCAATTGGCGTATCCTATATTTTCAATGGGATTTTTATAACTCCGGTATTAAGAGTCGTGTTCTGAAGTGAACGTTAGACATCTAACGACAAAACTCCAGCCGCAGGAAAAAAGTCAGTAGTTAAGAGCTTTCTGGGCTAACGCCGGTTAAAAAGCTCTTAACTACTGTGCTCTAAAGTACACTAACACCCATAAACTACCTATGTACCCCTAAACCGAGGTCCCCCCACATCGCCGCCACTCGATTAAATTTTTTAACCCCTAATCTGCCGACCGCCACCTACGTTATACTTATGTACCCCCTAACTCTGCTGCCCCTAACACCGCCGACCCCTGTATTATATTTATTAACCCCTAACCTGCCCCCCACAACGTCGCCTCCACCTACCTACACTTATTAACCCCTAATCTGCCGACCGCAAAGCGCCGCCACCTACGTTATCCTTATGTACCCCTAATCTGCTGCCCCTAACACCGCCGACCCCTATATTTAATTTATTAACCCCTAATCTGCCCCCCACAACGTCGAGCCAGCTACCTAATAATTAACCCCTAATCTGCCGACCGCAAAGCGCCGCCACCCTACGTTATCCTTATGTATCCACCTAATCTGCTGCCCCTAACACCGCCGACCCCTATATTATTTTATTAACCCTAATCTGCCCCCCACAACGTCGCCTCCACCTGCCTACACTTATTAACCCCTAATCTGCCGACCGGAGCTCACCGCTATTCTTATAAATGTATTAACCCCTAAAGCTAAGTCTAAACCCTAACACTAACACCCCCCTAAGTTAAATATAATTTTAATCTAACAAAATTAATTAACTCTTAATTAATAAATTATTCCTATTTAAAGATAAATACTTACCTGTAAAATTAAACCCTAATATAGCTACAATATAAATTATAATTATATTATAGCTATTTTTAGGATTTATATTTATTTTGCAGTAACTTTGTATTTATTTTAACCAGGTACAATAGCTATTAAATAGTTAAGAACTATTTAATAGCTAAAATAGTTAAAATAATTACAAAATTACCCTGTAAAATAAATCCTAACCTAAGTTACAATTAAACCTAACACTACACTATCAATAAATTAATTAAATAAAATACCTACAATTACCTACAATTAACCTAACACTACACTATCAAATAAATTAATTAAATACAATTCCTACAAATAAATACAATTAAATAAACCTAGCTAAAGTACAAAATAAAAAAAGAACTAAGTTACAAAAATAAAAAAATATTTACAAACTAAGAAAAATATTACAACAATTTTAAACTAATTACACCTACTCTAAGCCCCCTAATAAATAACAAAGCCCCCCCAAAATAAAAAATGCCCTACCCTAATTCTAAATTACTAAAGTTCAAAGCTCTTTTACCTTTACCAGCCCTGAACAGGGCCCTTTGCGGGCATGCCCAAAGAATTCAGCTCTTTTGCCTGAAAAAAAAACCATACAATACCCCCCCCCCAACATTACAACCCACCACCCACATACCCCTAATCTAACCCAAACCCCCCTTAAATAAACCTAACACTAAGCCCCTGAAGATCTTCTACCTTATCTTCACCATACCAGGTTCACCGATCCGTCCTGAAGAGCTCCTCCGATGTCCTGATCCAAACCCAAGCGGGGGGCTGAAGAGGTCCATGATCCGGCTGAAGTCTTCATCCAAGGGGGAGAAGAAGAGGTCCATGATACGGATGAAGTCTTCATCCAAGCGGGAGCTGAAGAGGTCCATGATCCGGATGAAGTCTTCTATCAACGGCATCTTCAATCTTCTTTCTTCCGGATCCATCTTGCAGACCTCCGACGCGGAACATCCTCTTCTCCCGACGCCTACCTAGCCGAATGACGGTTCCTTTTAGGGGACGTCATCCAAGATGGCGTCCATCGAATTCCAATTGGCTGATAGGATTCTATCAGCCAATCGGAATTAAGGTAGGAAATATTCTGATTGGCTGATGGAATCAGCCAATCAGAATCAAGTTCAATCCGATTGGCTGATCCAATCAGCCAATCAGATTGAGCTTGCAATTCTTGGCTTATTGGAACAGCCAATAGAATGCGAGCTCAATCTGATTGGCTGATTGGATCAGCCAATCGGATTGAACTTGATTCTGATTGGCTGATTCGGGAGAAGAGGATGTTCCGCGTCGGAGGTTGCAAGATGGATCCGGAAGAAAGAAGATTGAAGATGCCGTTGATAGATAGACTTCATCCGGATCATGGACCTCTTCAGCTCCCGCTTGGATGAAGACTTCATCCGTATCATGGACCCTCTCTCAGCTCCCGCTTGGATGAAGACTTCAGCCGGATCATGGACCTCTTCAGCCCCCCCGCTTGGGCTTGGTATCAGGACATCGGAGGAGCTCTTCAGGATGGATCGGTGAACCTGGTATGGTGAAGATAAGGTAGGAAGATCTTCAGGGGCTTAGTGTTAGGTTTATTTAAGGGGGGTTTGGGTTAGATTAGGGGGTATGTGGGTGGTGGGTTGTAATGTTGGGGGGGGTATTGTATGTTTTTTTTTTTACAGGCAAAAGAGCTGAATTCTTTGGGGCATGCCCCGCAAAGGGCCCTGTTCAGGGCTGGTAAGGTAAAGAGCTTTGAACTGTAGTAATTTAGATAGGGTAGGGCCATTTTTTATTTTGGGGGTCTTTGTTATTTTATTAGGGGGCTTAGAGTAGGTGTAATTAGTTTAAAATTGTTGTAATATTTTTCTTATGTTTGTAAATATTTTTTTTATTTTTTGTAACTTAGTTCTTTTTTATTTTTTGTACTTTAGTTAGTTTATTTCATTGTAGTTATTTATAGGAATTGTATTTAATTTATTTATTGATAGTGTAGTGTTAGGTTTAATTGTAGGTAATTGTAGGTATTTTATTTAATTAATTTAATGATAGTATAGTGTTAGGTAACCTTAGGTTAGGATTTATTTTACAGGTAATTTTGTAATCTATTTTAACTAGGTAGCTATTAAATAGTTCTTAACTATTTAATAGCTATTGTACCTGGTTAAAATAATTACAAAGTTGCCTGTCAAATAAATATTAATCCTAAAATATCTATAATATAATTATAATTTATATTGTAGCTATATTAGGATTTATTTTATAGGTAAGTATTTAGCTTTAAATTGGAATAATTTATTTAATAATAGATATTTAATTTCGTTAGATGTAAATTATATTTAACTTAGGGGTGTGTTAGTGTTAGGGTTAGACTTAGCTTTAGGGGTTAATACATTTATTAGAATAGCGGTGAGCTCCAGTCGGCAGATTAGGGGTTAATAATTGAAGTTAGGTGTCGGCGATGTTAGGGAGGGCAGATTAGGGGTTAATACTATTTATAATAGGGTTAGTGAGTCGGATTAGGGGTTAATAACTTTATTATAATAGCGCTCAGGTCTGGTCGGCAGATTAGGGGTTAATAAGTGGAGGCGACGTGGGTGGGGGGCAGATTAGGGGTTAATAAATATAATATAGGGGTCGGCGATGTTAGGGCAGCAGCATTAGGGGTACATAGGGATAATGTAAGTAGTGGCGGTTTACGGAGCGGCAGATTAGGGGTTAATAATAATATGCAGGGGTCAGCGATAGCAGGGACGGCAGATTAGGGGTTAATAAGTGTAAGGTTAGGGGGTTTTAGACTCGGGGTACATGTTAGGGTGTTAGGTGCAGACATAGGAAGTGTTTCCGCATAGCAAACAATGGGGCTGCGTTAGGAGCTGAACGCGGCTTTTTTGCAGGTGTTAGGATTTTTTTGAGCTCAAACAGCCCCATTGTTTCCTATGGAGAATCTTGCACGAGCATGTTTTTTGAGGCTGGCCGCTTGCGTAAGCAACTCTGGTATAGAGAGTTGAAGCTGCGTTAAAAATGCTCTACGCTCCTTTTTTGGAGCCTAACGCAGCCTTTATGTGGACTCTCAATACCAGAGTTATTTTTATGGTGCGGCCACAAAAAAGCCGGCGTTAGATTTTCGGGTTGTTACCGACAAAACTCCAAATCTAGCCAACAGTGTTTTCCAATCTCGAATAATGCAAAGAAAACAAGTTCATACTCATTTTTAAACAACACAATACTAATGTTTTAACTGAGCAATTGTTCAGAAATCAATATTTGGTGGAATAGTAAAAATGTTTAATCACATCATTTATGCGTCTTGGCATACTCTACACCAGTTTACACCTTGCTGTTAGGTGACTTTATGCCACACCTGCCGTAAAAACCAGCTTCAAAAAAATAAATAAACACTAATAGCCAGGTCAGCCATTTTTTTAAATCTATAAATACCCAGCTGCAACAACCAGCACCTGACACTTCATACAGTTGTGACCAATTTTCTAGTCCTCTTTAAAGGGATTATGAAACCCAATATTTTTTCTTTTATAATTCAGATAGAGCATGCAAGTTTAAGCAACATTCTAATTTACTCCTATTATCAATTTTTATTCGTTCTCTTGGCATCTTATTTGAAAAAGCAGGGCAAGTAAGCTTAAAAAGCCATCCCATTTTTAGTTCAGCCCCCTGAGTAGCGCTTGCTGATTGGTGGTTACATTTAGCCACCAATCAGCAAGCGCCACCCAGGTGCTGAACCAAAAATGGGTGGGCTGCTAAGCTTACATTGTTGCTTTTCAAATAACGATTCCAAGAAAACAATAAAAAATTATAATAGGAGTAAATTAGAAAGTTGCTTAAAATTGAATGCTCTATCTGAATTATAAAAGAAATATTTGGGTTTCATATACCTTTAAACATATTTTAATAGTAATATATTTCTCATCAGATTATGTATGCACCTTTATTGGGGCACTTTCGCTACGGGGGGCAATCTTTAATTATTGCTGGCCAAGTTATAAATGTTTGCAATAGACACCAAAACATTTATATTGTGTGTATACATAGTAATGTATAGCCAATCATAATATGTGCTGGAAAAAATATAGCTGGACCCGAAACGCAAAATTGTTATTTCAGACATATAAACAAAATATTTTTTTTTCTTCAAAATAAATATTCCTCTTTGGAAAATAGGTTTAGCAGCTGTCCTCCACAAATACTTGACACCCTTAGGTGACTGGGGGAAAAAGGTAAGTGGTGTCACACATTGCCCCCCTTCCAAAACAATAAATAAAAGCAGTCCCTTAGGCCCAACCATGTATATTTTTCAAAACTAAGCAGTCATTGCATTCCCTTGTGCTGCCAGTAACATTGACATAAAAGAACATCGTCCTTGGCTGCTAGTAATACATATACACTGTAGTGGTGGTGATTTACTTGCCCATAAGAGCTAGAAACACGGTGGAGGATATTTTACCCTGAATGGCTTCCAGCAACATGCACAGTTTCCCTTACTTCTGGGCTATATTTGTAATGTATACAGCCATAGCAGGCCTTATACATTTAGCTGACACTCAGGGGCGTAAAAAAAAAATGTTTAAGTGTCCATTACTTTGTGTAGATTTTACTGCACTGCCTGCTGAAATGCTGGACTCCGGGGCACCATAGTGGAAACCATTGCTGTTAGCCCCAATTGCTCTATTCTCTTCATATCCCTCCCTATCCTATTATATCTTATCCTATCCTAGCTCACCCTTTCCTACACATTTCTATTTTATCTTGTCACTTTTCTCTCTTGCATTCCCTTCTCTATTCTATACTTTTTTTTTTTTTTAAAACAGAACATAAAACCAGCCATACCCATAATCAAAAATTCTGTTGCTGTTTATGTTTGGGAAAAGCAGAACTGTATAACTTTAAAAGCAATTCATGCTTTCGGTGTCCTTTGGGAGTATGAGTCAGTCATCCACTGCTGTGCAATTTTTTTTTCTATTTTAGCAAATTTGATATATTAGGTGTGTTCTCTTGTGACAGAAAGATTACTAATGCATCTCAAGAGAAATTGTTTTCCAGAAGGCAGATACAGTTTCTCAATAGGGATGAGTGATTCAAATATAGGGAATCTAGAGTATGCAGTGATTTAATGTAGAATGTTGAATCATTGTAATCTAGTTTTCTTTTGGGAGCGTGGCACATAGAATATCACAAACCTGGAACAATAATGTAACCACATGATATGTTATACAATCAACCAACCCAAATGTATTTAGTAGGCTTGTGCATTTGTTTCTTTTATGAATGCATATTCGTAACAAAAATAGGGATATTTGTTTTGTTTTAACAAAACAAATATCCAATTGAATACACTATAAAATGTAAAGAAAATGATTATATACTATTGAAATTTGCTAGTATACATTCATGTCTTTTATTCTCTTTTTAAAGGGAGAGTCTACTCCAAAAATGTTTTTGTTTAAAAAGATTTAAAAAAATACTTTTTTACCTATTTCACAGTTTTGCATAAACCAACATGGTTATATTAAATACTTTCTTTCATACAGGTGTTGAGAGTCCATGATCCATTACTCCTGAGAATTACTCTTCTCCACCACTAGGAGGAGGCAGACCTCAAGAGCCCTATAAAACCCCTCCCACCATACATATACCTCAGTTTTTACTTTGCCTTCGCTGGAGGCAGTTGGAGAATGAAGATGTGCATTTTATTCTTCAGAGATAGGGGTTCCCAGTCTTTATTAAGGCCCGGTTTCCCCTCAGAGTACAGTGCTTGTCAGAGGGATGTATATGGGGTATGGTTTGTAATTCTTTTTTTACCTCATGGGAAATATTTCATTAATCTTCCATAATTGGTCGCATGGAATTGTCATTTGCCTGTACAATATACTCCTATTCCACAACCTCTGCTGATATGTTTCAGTACTACTTTGACTGTTTGTTGCTGATTTGCGGGTGGATGAGTGTCTATTGGTAAGTATAATTTATTTTTATTTAGACACTCTACAGCTATGTTATGGGCAAATTTTTGTTTAAATATATATATATATATATATATATATATATATATATATATATTGTATATATATATATACTTACTTATATATATGAACTGGGACAGAATCCTTTAAATTATTCCCCTTGCTATGTTGCACGCATCAGCTTTTTTGGCACGCATAGTTTGAATTTCATGCATCAACTTACTGGTTGTCTAGTCTTTTATTACAGTGTTTTGATGACCCTAATAGTGAAACTCTTTTGGGCTTACTCAAAGTGCCAATTGTATCATTTGTGATGATGTATTTGATATTATGAAGATTGTCAAAAGCATGTCTTTGATAGTCCTTTCCAGGTGTGCCTTATGGGTTAAATCCTGGTCTGCTGATATGGTGTCAAAATCCAGATTATTATATTTTTCTTTTCAGGGAAAGAATTTGTTTTATTTTTATTTAAATTCTATAATGTATACTGTTACTGGAGGTAAAGGGACTTTTCTTCCTCAAAAAATCCAGAGGGAGATCTAAAGCTTCTAATTATTTTTGTTCCTTTCATCAGAATAAGGAACAAAAAGATGATTCCTCTGCTCAGAAGCAAGGCACCTCTGTCTCAGTCTGGAGACCTAGTGCTAACTGGAACAAGTCAAATCAGGCTAAGAAATCTATCCCTACTACCATGAAGGTGCAGTCCCCAATACAGAAGTTCTGGTAGGGGGCAGGTTAAGCCTTTATCAGGAGGCTTGGTTTCAATATGTTAAAGATCCCTTAGGGTCTAAATATAGTTTATCAAGGATATTGAATGGGATTCAGAACAAGGCCTCCCAGAGGTATTTTCTTTTCAGTTGCAATGTTTCAAGGAATCCTATAAAAGCTCAAGGTTTTTTCCAGTCTGTCTCAGATCTGGAAGCTATGAGAGTGATTGTTCCAGTTCCTTTGCAGGAAAAAATGATTGGATTTTATTCAAATATCTTTATCATTCTAAAGAAGGAAGATACTTTCAGACCAGTTCTGGATCTTAAAGCTGTGAAAAGTTTATAAGGATTCTAAAAGGATTTTATATTCCAGGTGTGCCTTATGGGTTAAATCCTGGTCTGCTGATATGGTGTCAAAATCCAGATTATTATATTTTTCTTTTCAGGGAAATAAGTTGTTTTATTTTTATTTAGATTCTATAATGTATACTGTTACTGGAGGTAAAGGGACGTTTCTTCCTCAAAAAATCCAGAGGGAGATCTAAAGCTTCTAATTATTTTTGTTCCTTTCATCAGAATAAGGAACAAAAAGTTGATTCCTCTGCTAAGAAGCAAGGCACCTCTGTCTCAGTCTGGAAACCTAGTGCTAACTAGAACAAGTCAAATCAGGCTAAGAAATCTATCCCTACTACCAAAACTTCATGAAGGTGCAGTCCCCAATACAGAAGTTCTGGTAGGGGGCAGGTTAAGCCTTTTTCAGTAAGCTTTTTTTTTTCAGTCTGTTCCAGATCCCTTGGGGTCTAAATATAGTTTATCAAGGATATTGAATGGGATTCAGAACAATGCCTCCCAGAGGTAGTTTTTTTCTGTTGCAATGTTTCAAGGAATCCTGTAAAAGCTCAAGCTTTTTTCCAGTCTGTCTCAGATCTGGAAGCTATGGGAGCAATTGTTCCAGTTCCTTTGCAGGAAAAGGGGATTGGATTTTATTCAAATATCTTCATCATTCTAAAGAAGGAAGATACTTTCAGACCAGTTCTGGATCTTAAAGCTGTAAAAAAGTTTATAAGGATTCTATCTTTCAAATTGAAACTATTTGGACTATTCTGCCTTTTATTCAGCATGGTGAGTTTATGTCCACAATAGATTTAAAGGACGCTTATCTTTATGTTCACAGAGAACATTTCCAGTTTCTGAGGTTTGCCTTTCTGGACAGGCATTTTCAGTTTTTGCTCTACTATTTTGTCTGGCCACAGCACCAAAAATATTCAGAAATGTTCTGGGTGCCTTTTTGACTTTAATCAGAACTCAGTTTATTGCAGTGTTTCCATACTTGGACGATATATAGGTTCAAGCTCCATGTTTTCATTTAGCAGAATCTCACACTAACCGACTCTTGCTGTTTCTTCAACAACATGGTTGGAGGATCAATTTTCCAAAAAGTTATTTGATTCCTCTAGCAAAGATAATGTTTTGGGGTTTTCATATAGATTCAGTCTCTATGAGTTTTTCTCTAACAAAACAGAGAAGGTTAAGATTGGTGTCAGCATATCTGAACATTCAGTCAATCTCTTTCCCCTCAGTTGCTCTTTGTATGTAAGTTCTATGTCTTATGATTGCAGCTCCATTTGCTCATTTTTACATGAGATCTATTAAGCTTTGTATGCTTAGTCAGTGGTGCAAAGACTAAACTTAGTTGTATCAAAAAATATTTTTTAATTACAATACTAGTCAGTCTCTGACTTGTTGGTTGGATCATCAGTTATTCAGGGGGCTTCTTTTGCTCATCCTCTCTGGACTGCAATCACTACAGATGTAAGTCTCTCAGGTTGGGGAGCTGTTTGGGGGTTGTTGAGAGCACAGGGATTTTAGATCCTCGGAAGGCAAAGTTACCTATAAATGTTCTAGAACTCTGTGGAATTTTCAGGGTTTTTCAAGCTTGGCCTCTGTTGAAAGGATAATCTCATCTCTGCTTCCAAACAGAGAGTGTCAAAGCAGTGGCTTATGTCAACCTTCAGGGGGAAAATCACTAGCCATGAGGGAGGTGTCTATAATTCTCTCATGGGCAAATTCAAATTCAACTCCTGTCTAGTCTCTGTGATTCATTTTCCAAGGATGAACAACTGGGCAGCAGACTTTCTCAGATGTCAATCTCTACATCCAGGGGAGTGGTCTCTCCACCAAGATGTGTTCAAGATTGTGGCTCTTTGGGAGATAGATCTGATGACCTCTCATTTGACCAACAAACTATCCAGGTACTTTGCAAGGTCCAGTGATCCTCAAGTTAGTGGATGCTCTAGTAGTTCCTTGGTCATTTCAGCTTGCTTTTCTGTTTCCTTCTCTGGTACTTCTAACCAGAATGATTTCCAAAGGAAGCCTAGAGAAATCTTCAGTAATACTGATTGCCCCAGCTTGGCCTAGCAGGATTTGGTATGCAGATCTGGTTAAAATGTCCAAATGTCTTCCTTAACCTCTGCCTCTTTGGTCAGACCTTCTGTTTCAATGTCTGTTTTTCCATCCGGTTCTCAAGTCTCAGAATTTGATGGCATGGAAATTGAACATTTAGTCCTTAGACATAGGGGTTTCTCTGATTCTGTGAAAACGTAATTCAGTCTTGTAAACCTGTAACTAGGAGAATCTATCATAAGGCCAGGAAGGCCTTTCTTTCTTGGTGTGTAGATCATAGTTTTCCTGGCATTTTCTCAGAATTCCAAGGATTTTGCCGTTTTTACAGGATGGTCTGGATAAAGGCCTATCTGCAAGTTCTCTGAAGGGGCAGATTTTTGCTCTTTCAGTTTTGTTCCATAGGAAGATTGCTAATCTTTATGATATTCCTGGTTTTGTTCAGGCTTTGGTCTGTATTTAACCTGTAATCAAGCCAATTTATCCTTCATGGAATCTTAACTTGGAGTTAAGGGTTTTGCAGGTTCCTCCTTTTGAACCTATGCATGATGTGGATATTAAAATGCTTTCTTGTAAAGTGTTATTTCTTTTGCTAGATGAGTTTCTGAGTTGTCTGCTCTTTCTTGTGATCCTTAGTGGATTTTTCATCAGGATAAGGCAGTTAGACAAACTGATTTTGACTTTTTGCCTAAGGTTTTTTCTTCAGACAACATTATCAGAGAAATTGTTGTTCCTTCTTTGTATCCTAATCCCAAGAATGCTTCAGAAAGCTCTTTGCATACGTTGGACTTTGTTAGGGCATGGAAACATTACATTGATGTTACTAAGGACTTTAGACAAACTTCGAGTTTGTTCATTCACTTTTTTGCTCCCAAGAAAGGTCAAAAAGTTTCTTATGTTTCTTTGGCCTCTTGGTTGAAACTTTTGATTCACAAGACTTATTTGGAGGCAGATCAGCCTCCACTGCTTATTCTACTAGGTCAGTTGCTACTTCTTGGGCTTTCAAGAATGAGGTTTCAGTTGACCAGATTTGCAAGGCAGCTACTTGGTCTTCTTTGCATACTTTTACAAAATTCTTCCATTTTGATGTTTTGCTTCTTCTGAAGAAGCCATTAGTAGGAAAGCTCTTCAGGCAGTTAACTCAGTTTTATTTTTTGCCTGTTTGATTTATTTTAAGTGCATAAAATTGGAGTATTTTAATAGGGGTAGTGGATTTAATTTCTCAGTGAAAATATTTGTTTTTAAATCCCTCCCTTTATGTTATCACTTGTGGAGAGGTGTGAGGGGTTTTACAGGACTCTTGGGTTTTGGGCATCTCTGCCTCCTAGTGGTAGAGAAAAGTAATTTCCAGAAGGTATGGATCATGGACTATTACCACTCTGAAATAAATTAATTTATCAGGCTAGCATAGATTATGTTTTTTACCTTTCTGATTACCTTGTATCTAAGCCTCTACAGACTGCCCCCTTATTTCAGTTCTTTTTACATACTTTAATTTTGGTTAATCAGTACTGACTCATAAATAACTCCACAGTAGTGGGCACAATGTTATCTATATGACACACATGAACTATCACTGTCTATTTATGAAAAACTGTCAAAATATAGTGAAGTAAAAGATGAACTTCAAGGGTTTATACATTATTATGTGAGCCCTGTAATGGACTGGGACAAAAAATAGCCCTGGGCATTTTAAAGGTGGAGCAGTCTGCATCAGTTAGACCTCTCTCAGTTAGGTAGCCATAATACACCAGATCTCTTGTCCTGTAACACATCTGCTTAACAGCTAGACAGAAAATGTACTTTCTGCTTTACAAAATAGTCAAATTATAACAGCTTTCCTATTGTTAACATAATTAAATAGGGTGGTATATAGCAGCAAGGCCCACATAAGAGCCCGGCCCACTGGGCATTTGCCCTGTATACCCTATGTCCAATGTTGGCCTGTATGAGCCTACCAGGAGTGAGGTTGACGATAGAGGTTTTAAAATGGATTATTTTATGGGAGTTCAGACCAATCTGAGACCTATTACCCCAGAGAGGTATCATTCAAGAAGACTCAAGCAAGGGACTGCAAGCACTCTGATTGATACAGGGGCATAGGAATACCAGGTACACTGTCAGAAAAAAGGGTACGGTTGGGGTCTTATTGTGAACACTTAGGGTACAACTGCTGTGGTTGTACCCTCAATGGATCATAATTACACCTTAAGGAACTAATATATACCATTTAGCGGTAAATAAGGTACAAATATGTTTCCAACTGTCAAAGGGTCCATGTCTGTACCATTTAATCCCCCCAAAAAGGTACAATCACTTGTGTGACTCAAAGGTTGAGGGGGATGGGTGCTTCAAGGCTGCTAAACCCTGCAAGTCCATATCATTTGTGCACCTCAATTATTTAATGAACACATAACGGTCACCCAAAATGAATGCAACATACATGTTGTACAGCAAAATAATTATGTTCAATTGTTGTTGGTAATATGCAAGAAGTGGGCAAAGCAAAAAAAAAATACTTAAAGGGACAGTCTACACCAGAATTGTTATTGTTTAAAAAGATGGATAATCCCTTTATTACCCATTCCCTAGTTTTGCATAATCAACACAGTTCTATTAATATACTGTATATCTCTGTGATTACCTTGTATCTAATCCTTTGCAGACTGTCCCCTTATCTCAGTGCTTTTGACAGGCATACAGTTTAGCCAATCAGTGCAGACTCCTAAATAACTACATGGGAGTGAGCCGGGGCTTCACGTGATGCGTGGTGACATCACACGCAATTATGTGATGACGTCATCGCGCAACTTTATTTATACTTAACAATGTTAAGTATAGGAGGAGGGGGCATACTGCTTAGAAGCCTGTATCTCAGGCATCTAAGCAGCTACAGACCCCCAAGACCAACTGTTGGAAAGGTAATCACCTAACCTCTCCAACAAAGTAAGTATTGGGGGTCTGTAAAAAAAAAACCGTTAAAAACATTTTTTCAAAAATAAAAAAATCAAAAGAAAATATTAGCACCCAGGTGGGAAATGGCTTAGCAGCCAAAGGGTTAATAACCCATATATTCAATGATACTGTGTTGCTGGTTCTAAATAGCAAACAAGCACTTAACATTTTAATGTTTATGTTTAGAGCATCAATATGTTAACTCTTAAACATAAAGCAAATTTATTAACTAAAAGTACAAAGAAAAAAAAATGTTTTAAAATAAAATAAACAAGAGCTGTTTAAGAACCAGTTTTTTAAAAAATAAAATAAAATTCTAACCGTTCCCCAGTCACATACTTGGACATTGTGTGACATGCCATAGAGCCATCTGTTGGTTGAAAGTTCCTTGACATGTGTAACACATCTTCATCTATTGGTAGCAGGTTCATCACCAAAGTGTGTACTAGGGAAATAGACTCATTTGCCTATATTTTGCATAGAGTGACAATTCAATGTATGGTTGTGAGTTTTATCGTTTATCCCTCCCCTGAATCCCCCTTCTTTTTATTAGAGTTATATTTTATTATTACGTTGTTTTCTATATGTTTTCTATATATTTATGTTTTATGTGGCATGTCACCCTAAATTAAATGGGGTGTTTTTAGAGTCTAGTACAGAGTGATCTAAAACACATTGAGTAGTTCTTTTTGGAACTGGTTGTTTAGCCTTGCTGTTTCAGGTGGTTCTGCAGCAGTCTTTGGAATTGCTACAGTTAAGTATACAAACTTTTTATTAAAGCTGCAGTGTAGCTATTATTATACTTCCTGAAAAAGTATGCATATTTGAATGTTATATGCTAAATTTAATGAAACAGTGTTTGTATTATGCTGTGTTGAGTACAAATTTGCCATCATGAGGTACAAAGGGCTTGTCACTGGGGCAGTACCCTTAAAAGGCCAGATTTGCACCATTTTTTATGGGTACAATATGGTACCATAGGACTGAGGTCCAATCTAGTCACCAAAGCTACATATTTGCCTTTGAAAGGTACAATCTGCAAGGGTACCAATTTGTACCCATTTTAAAGGGTACAGCAGGTGTACCTTTGAGGGTACTGCCCCAGTGACAAGCTGTTGTACCCCTAAAGGTACAATTTTTGCAAAATTTTTCTGACAGTGTAGTGTGCACAGTATCTCCCTATGGGATTTCAGCCATAACAGGTGTCACAGGGACATGTCCCTTAACCTCCTCATTTGAGACTAAAGGTATTTCCTCTCAGATCATTTGCTAGTACCTGTACAGAACTGGATGGACTCTCTGCTGGATACAGCTAAAGACATCTTGCCGGTTAAGCCCAATGGAGGGGTTCTTTATTAAGGTAAGTAATTCTTAGCACTCACATAGCTCACATTCTATAAGTAGATACTTGTCAAAGGTACATAATAGCCAAGGGGACTAAGCCTGCCTAGCTGCAGACACTCAATCTAGGGTTAATTTCATTCATTGATAGACATTACCACTTATGGGGCTCTATGATTGTCATTATACCATCTCCACTCCCCCAGCAGCCCTTTATGACATTTTTATGTGTATGGCCCTTTAAGAAACCGCTGACTGCAGTGAGTCAGCGGTTATCTCAGAAGCACAGCTATTAGGGTAAAATTGTGTTACAAGATTTTGGGGAATTTTTGTATTTTTTCATACTTTTGAATTTATTTGCAATTGTTTCACTATCTGAGGTTCTGGGAGCCTCTGGACATTAGCCCTGACACCAGGGTTTGGTGGTATTTCTCCACTGTTCTCCGGCCCATCTCTTGTGAGGTTCCAGTGTTTCCCTGTTAAAAAATTACTCTGAAGCACTTTTGAGATCCCTGTGCTCCCTGTTTTATCCTATTGCTCAAGGAGGAGGAAAGTGCTTGTACAAGAGTTGCTGAAGGGGGGTAGTAGAACTCAGTCATTTCTTTATTGATAGAGGGTTTTTCTGTTATCTTTCACTGACCTCCTTATTTACCTCTGTCTGAGGTGCATAATTGGCTATTGTACTATGGTTTTTACCTTCCCTAGTTTGCTTATTTTAACAGATGGGGTTATTTCACTCAATTGTTATATTTAAACAGTCTATGCTTATGGAGTCCAACATGTCTGTTCCCCTGTGATTATGTCTGACTCAACGGAGGGTAGATCTACCCACTTTTCCATTTCTTTGTGTACTTTATATAGTAACATAGTAAATGAGGTTAAAAAAAGAGAGAAGTCCATCGAGTTCAATCTATACAAATCTAAATATACTTACAATAAAAGCTGCAGTTGATCTTATGCTAATCCCATTAAAATGGTGACCCATTTAACACAAGCAATTATATACCTGAATTCTGTTTCTAGCCAGACGATATTCAAACCATTTTTAATGTATCTAAGGTATTGGCATTTACTACCTCCTTAGGTAATGAGTTCCATAATTTGATTGTTCTTACAGTGAAATAAAAACGTTTTTGGAGATTAAATCTCCTTTCCTCCAGCCTTAAATTGTGACTTCTTGTCACAAAATGTTTCTTGGAATTAACAGAGCTTCCACCGTCTCTGTATATGGGACTTGAATATATTTATATAACATAATCATGTCACCTCTAGAGAAAACAGACACAGTTTTGATAATCATAGCTTAAAGTCTCCATTACCCTTATTAGATTAGTAAAACTTTGCAAAACTGTTCCAGTATGTCAAGTTAACCAGTTATGCAATAGTTGTGTACCTCACCTTGTGCATCCAAATCAGCCGCAAGGCCTTATATCTACTAAGAGTCTTTGTCCTGCTACAGTGTATATTACACAAGGTGCAACTACTGACTTTACACCTGAATGTAAGTCTAATTTGCAAAAAACTATGACTGAATATTAGGCGGCTTTCCCAAACCAATTAAGTGTAAGCACAAAGTTTCTTCCCCTCAATTTCAAATTCCTTAAATCCTGCAAAGATATCATTTAGCTGAGTCTGAATATTCTGCTTCAGATAGGCAATCTTCTGCTTTAGATAGGCAATTGTCATTTGAGGATCAGGACACAGTCCCTGAGCCTGAATTTGACCCTGTCTTCAGGTTTAAAGTAGAGCATATTCGTACCTTATTGCATGGAGGGCTTCAAACTTTGAGCATTTCTTAGTCTGAAAACAAACCAACTAATCAGCTGAATGTTGTTTTCAAAGATCCTCCTAAAATTACTGAACTATTTCAGGTTTCTGATTTAGTATTAGATTTTATCGCTAAGGAGTGGGAAAAAAAATGGCATTCTGTATATTCCCTCAGCCAGATTTTAAAAGATGTATCCAATTCTAGAACATAATGTGGAATTATGGGAAACTATTCCCAAGGTAGATGGCAAAATGTACCGCTATCCACAAAGAGTATAGCACTTCTTTCAGGGATCCTGTTGGCAGCAAATTGGAGTCTTTCCTAAGAAACCTTTCATGCAAACTGGTCTCCTGCTCAAACCAGCAAAATCTATCATGTGTGACTGCGGCTGTGGTCCTTTGATGTGATTCTTTATCTCAAATGACTGCAAATGCATATTTGGCTGAGGACCTTCAGAATAGCATTAAGACTCTCAATATGTCTAATGCTTTTATTTGTGATGCAGTTATGGGCATAATCAAAATTGATGTCAAGAATGTGTCCATGGCAGTCATTTTAAGAAGGGCTTTATGGCTAAAATTTTGGTCAGCACAAATTGTGTCTAAGAATAAAATAATATATCTTACCTTTAAAGGAAAAATTATCTTTGATCAGAGCTGGACTCTATAATTAAAACTATAACTGGAGGTAAAGAAGCCTTCTTTCCTTAGTATAAGAAATCAAGGGCGCGATCCGATATAGATCGCAGTTTGCGGCGCAAGCGAGGGAACTGGCGTCGCCCGCAGTTTCAGCTCGCAACTCGAGCTCCATATAGGTCGCCGTCAGATGCTAACGTGCCGTAAGTCTGACAAACCAGCGATGTCCAGAAATCTGCGCAAGTACAAATTTCTGGCGTCGCAGTGACTTGCGCCACGTTAGAATCTGCCGGCGCCTATAAAACCTGACTAAAGTCTAAAACACCCGCACTGTCTAACACGCCTCCCTAACATAGCCCGCACTGTCTAACACGCCTCCCTAACATAGCCCGCACTGTCTAACCCTCTATCCGCTATCCCCCCTCACTAGCCTAACAATAAAAAAGCTATTAACCCCTAAACCGCCGCTCCCGTACCCCGCCGCCAGCTATATTATATCTATAACCCCCTAAAGTGAGCCCCTAACACCGCCGCCATCTATATTAAAATTATTAACCCCTAATGTAAGCCCCTTACACCGCCGCCATCTCTATTAAAATGATTAACCCCTAATTTAATCTACCTACCCCGCCGCCAGCTATATTATCTATATTAACCCTAAGTATATTATAGTTAATATAGTTATTACATTATATATATTAACTATATTAACCCTAATTATATTAGGGTTAATATAGTTACTATAGTATTTATATTAACTATATTAACTCTATCTAACCCTAACACCCCTAACTAAATTTATATTAAATTAATCTAATTCATTTATAAACTAAAATATTCCTATTTAAATCTAAATACTTACCTATAAAATAAACCCTAAGATAGCTACAATATAATTAATAATTACATTATAGCTATGTTAGGGTTAATATTTATTTTACAGGTAAATTGTTAATTATTTTAACTAGGTATAATAGATATTAAATAGTTATTAACTATTTAATATCTACCTAGTTAAAATAATTACCCAATTACCTGTAAAATAAATCCTAACCTAAGTTATAAATACACCTACACTATCAATAAATTTAATAAACTACAAACATCTATCTAAAAATACAATTAAATTAACTAAACTAAATTACAAAAAAAAACAAACACTAAATTACAAAAAATAAAAAAAAGATTACAAGATTTTTAAGCTAATTACACCTATTCTAAGCCCCCTAATAAAATAATAAACCCCCAAAATAAAAAAAATTCCCTGCCCTATTCTAAATTAAACAAATTTCAAAGCTCTTTACCTTACCAGCCCTTAAAAGGGCCTTTTGTGGGGCATGCCCCAAAGAATTCAGCTCTTTTGCATACAACAAATACAATCCCCCCCCCATTACAACCCACCACCCACATACCCCTATTCTAAAACCACCCAAACCCCCCTTAAAAAAGCCTAACACTACCCCCCTGAAGATCTCCCTACCTTGTCTTCACCACACCGGGCCGAACTCCTGATCCGATCCGGGCGATGTCTTCCTCCAAGCGGCAAAGAAGAATTCTTCCTCCGGCGATGTCTTCCTCCAAGCGGCAAAGAAGAATTCTTCCTCCGGCGACGTCTTCCTCCAAGCGGCAGCAAAGTCTTCATTCTTCCGGCGGCATCTTCAATCTTCTTTCTTCAGCCAATCGGAATTAAGTTAGAAAAATCTGATTGGCTGATTGAATCAGCCAATCAGATTCAAGTTCAATCCGATTGGCTGATCCAATCAGCCAATCAGATTGAGCTCGCATTCTATTGGCTGTTCCGATCAGCCAATAGAATGCGAGCTCAATCTGATTGGCTGTTCGGATCAGCCAATCGGATTGAACTTGAATCTGATTGGCTGATTCAATCAGCCAATCAGATTTTTCTAACTTAATTCCGATTGGCTTATAGAATCCTATCAGCCAATCGGAATTCGGCGGACGCCATCTTGGATGACGTCATTTAAAGGTACCTCATTCGTAGTACAGCAGTCGGCCGGGATGGATGCTCCGCGGCGGCGGAGCGAAGAAAGAAGATTGAAGATGCCGCCGGAAGAATGAAGACTTTGCTGCCGCTTGGAGGAAGACGTCGCCGGAGGAAGAATTCTTCTTTGCCGCTTGGAGGAAGACATCGCCGGAGGAAGAATTCTTGTTTGCCGCTTGGAGGAAGACATCGCCCGGATCGGATCAGGAGTTCGGCCCGGTGTGGTGAAGACAAGGTAGGGAGATCTTCAGGGGGGTAGTGTTAGGCTTTTTTAAGGGGGGTTTGGGTGGTTTTAGAATAGGGGTATGTGGGTGGTGGGTTGTAATGGGGGGGGGGATTGTATTTGTTGTATGCAAAAGAGCTGAATTCTTTGGGGCATGCCCCACAAAAGGCCCTTTTAAGGGCTGGTAAGGTAAAGAGCTTTGAAATTTGTTTAATTTAGAATAGGGCAGGGAATTTTTTTTATTTTGGGGGTTTATTATTTTATTAGGGGGCTTAGAATAGGTGTAATTAGCTTAAAAATCTTGTAATCTTTTTTTTATTTTTTGTAATTTAGTGTTTGTTTTTTTTTGTAATTTAGTTTAGTTAATTTAATTGTATTTTTAGATAGATGTTTGTAGTTTATTAAATTTATTGATAGTGTAGGTGTATTTATAACTTAGGTTAGGATTTATTTTACAGGTAATTGGGTAATTATTTTAACTAGGTAGATATTAAATAGTTAATAACTATTTAATATCTATTATACCTAGTTAAAATAATTAACAATTTACCTGTAAAATAAATATTAACCCTAACATAGCTACAATGTAATTATTAATTATATTGTAGCTATCTTAGGGTTTATTTTATAGGTAAGTATTTAGATTTAAATAGGAATATTTTAGTTTATAAATGAATTAGATTAATTTAATATAAATTTAGTTAGGGTTAGATAGAGTTAATATAGTTAATATAAATACTATAGTAACTATATTAACTATATTAACCCTAATATAATTAGGGTTAATATAGTTAATATATATAATGTAATACCTATATTAACTATAATATACTTAGGGTTAATATAGATAATATAGCTGGCGGCGGGGTAGTTAGATTAAATTAGGGGTTAATCATTTTAATAGAGATGGCGGCGGTGTAAGGGGCTTACATTAGGGGTTAATAATATTAATATAGCTGGCGGCGGTATAGGGGGATTAGATTAGGGGTTAATAACTTTATTAGGGATTTCGGGGGGGGGGGATCGCGGTTGACAGGTAGATAGACATTGCGCATGCGTTAGGTGTTAGGTTTTATTTAGCAGATCGCGGTTGACAGGTAGATAGACATTGCGCATGCGTTAGGTGTTAGGTTTTATTTAGCAGATCACGGTTGACAGGGAGATAGACATTGCGCATGCGTTAGGTTTTAGGTTTATTTTCTAGTTAGTTTAGGGAGTTACGGGGCTCCAATAGTCAGTGTAAGGCTTCTTACGGCTGCTTTTTGTGGCGAGGTGAAAATGGAGTAAGTTTTCTCCATTTTCGCCACGTAAGTCCTTACGCTGCATATTGGATACCAAACTGCGCTGGTTTGGTATACCTGCCTATGGCCCAAAAAACTACGGGCAACGGCAGAAATATACGCGCGTAACTTCTAGGTTACGCCGTATATAGGATACCAAATCAGCGTAAATATTGGCGTCGCCGGCTTTTGCGGGCGACGATTTATATCGGATCGACCCCCAAAAATGCAAAACTGTTCCAGTATGTCAAGTTAACCAGTTATGCAATAGTTGTGTACCTCACCTTGTGCATCCAAATCAGCCGCAAGCCCTTATATCTACTAAGAGTCTTTGTCCTGCTACAGTGTATATTACTCAAGGTGCAACTACTGACTTTACACCTGAATGTAAGTCTAATTTGCAAAAAACTATGACTGAATATTAGGCGGCTTTCCCAAACCAATTAAGCGCAAACGCAAAGTTTCTTCCCCTCAATTTCAAAGTCCTTAAATCCTGCAAAGATATCATTTAGCTGAGTTTGAATCTTCTGCTTCAGATAGGGTAGATCTACCCAAATTAGCCTCAAATCAGATAGGGTAGATCTACCCAAATCAGCCGCAAGCCCATATATCTACTAAGAGTCTTTGTCCTGCTACAGTGTATATTACACAAGGTGCAACTACTGACTTTACACCTAAATGTAAGTCTAATTTGCAAAAAACTATGACTGAATATTAGGCGGCTTTCCCAAACCAATTAAGTGTAAGCACAAAGTTTCTTCCCCTCAATTTCAAATTCCTTAAATCCTGCAAAGATATCATTTAGCTGAGTCTGAATATTCTGCTTCAGATAGGCAATCTTCTGCTTTAGATAGGCAATTGTCATTTGAGGATCAGGACACAGTCCCTGAGCCTGAATTTGACCCTGTCTTCAGGTTTAAAGTAGAGCATATTCGTACCTTATTGCATGGAGGGCTTCAAACTTTGAGCATTTCTTAGTCTGAAAACAAACCAACTAATCAGCTGAATGTTGTTTTCAAAGATCCTCCTAAAATTACTGAACTATTTCAGGTTTCTGATTTAGTATTAGATTTTATCGCTAAGGAGTGGGAAAAAAAATGGCATTCTGTATATTCCCTCAGCCAGATTTTAAAAGATGTATCCAATTCTAGAACATAATGTGGAATTATGGGAAACTATTCCCAAGGTAGATGGCAAAATGTACCGCTATCCACAAAGAGTATAGCACTTCTTTCAGGAAACCTGTTGGCAGCAAATTGGAGTCTTTCCTAAGAAACCTTTCATGCAAACTGGTCTCCTGCTCAAACCAGCAAAATCTATCATGTGTGACTGCGGCTGTGGTCCTTTGATGTGATTCTTTATCTCAAATGACTGCAAATGCATATTTGGCTGAGGACCTTCAGAATAGCATTAAGACTCTCAATATGTCTAAAGCTTTTATTTGTGATGCAGTTATGGGCATAATCAAAATTGATGTCAAGAATGTGTCCATGGCAGTTATTTTAAGATGGGCTTTATGGCTAAAATTTTGGTCAGCACAAATTGTGTCTAAGAATAAAATAATATATCTTACCTTTAAAGGAAAAATTATCTTTGATCAGAGCTGGACTCTATAATTAAAACTATAACTGGAGGTAAAGAAGCCTTCTTTCCTTAGTATAAGAAATCAAAGGGAAATATTTCCTTTCACTCCTGAAGAGATCAGAACTCTTGTCTTACTCTTCTCAAACATCTGCCTGGAAACCTGGTTCTTCTTGGGCCAACAAGCCGAACAAGAAGTTCAATGCCAGTTCCAAATATGCATGGGTCAATTCATGTCTACCATAGACCTCAAGGACGCATACCTACATATGCCTAATGACAAAGTTCATCATCAATTTCTAAGGTTTGCCTACCTCAACAAACACTATCAGTTTGTTGCTCTTCCTTTTGGTCTGGCCACAGCGCCACACATCTTCACAAAGGAGTTGGGAGCATTTTGCTGTAATCAGAGCCCAGAACATATCAATAACCCCTAATCTTGATGATATTCTAGTTCAAGACCCTTCTCTACCATTAGCAATTGCTCTTACTCAAAAGCTCTTATCCTCCCTGCAAGATCACTGTAGGAGTATAAATGTTCCAAAGAGCTTTTTATATCCAGCAACAAGGGGATCTTTTTTGGGGGTCATCATAGACTTAATTTCTATGCACATTTTCTTGACAGATTCTCACAGAATCAAACTTCAGAAGGCATGCCATTGTCTTCAATGTTCTCCTTCTCCAATGTTATGCATGGAGGTAGTGGGTATTAGCACTGCGGAATCTGTTGGTGCTCTACAAATAACCAATAATAATAATACTATTAATAATAATATGGTAGCAGCCTCAGATGCAGTTCCATTTGCCCGCATTCACTAATGGCCTCTTCAGGTATCTATGCTCAGGCAATGGACAAATAATTATCTACAGTTGGAGAAGCAGATTGTTTTACATTCGTCAGTTAATCACTCTCATGGTGGATGGAAAGTCCGTCTCTGACTCTTGGGGCACCTTTTCTTCATAGGCTATTGTTACCACAGATGTCAGTCTTTTGGTTTGGGTGCTGTCTGGGGTCTTGAAGGGTGAAATGATTTTAATCTCCTCTGGAGGTGAGGTTATAATCCAATATCTTGGGACTCCGATCAATTATTTGAGCTCTTCTGTCCTGGCCTCTTCTCAAGGAAGAAAAACACATCCATTTTCAGTCAGACAATATTACATCTGTGGTATATATAAATCATCAAGAGGGGATCCTCAATCCTCTGGCAATGCAGGAAGTGTCCCAGATTCTGTTCTGGGCAGAAAAGAACCAGTCCAGGAGTGAGGAACCAGGAAGCAGATTATCTCAGCCATCAGTCTGTTCATCCAAGAGAATGGTCTCTTCACCAGTAGGTCTTCGATCAGATAGTTGCCAAGTGGGGTCTGATAGATTTTCACTTGCACCACAAACTTCCAGTGTACTGTGCCAGATCAAGGGATCAAAAAGCTCAAATGATAGACGTCTTAGTGTGTCCTTGGAAGTTTCTTCTAGCCTATCTGTTCCCTCCTTTTGTTCTTTTTCCAAGGTTAATTGTCTGAATCAAGCAGGAGTCTGCATCAGTAATCCTGATAGCTCCATCATTGCCTCAAAACATAGTATGCAGATCTGGTTCAGATTTTTCCTTTTCCAACTCTGGAGCAGATTTGCAAAGTTGCAACAAGGTCTTCTCTGCACACATTTTCCACATTTTAACTTTTTGATGCTTTTGCTTCCTCAGAAGTGACTTTTGGCGGGAAAGTCCTTAAAGTCATAGCGTCTTTTAAGAAATGCCTTATTTGATCCTACCCATTCCTTATTATGGACTCTCAGCTTGGGCATTCAATCCCATATGTTAAGGATTCTTGTGGACTTCCTTCATCATACAAAAGAAAACAACATGTATGCTTACCTGATAAATTATTTTCATTTTTCTTTCAGGAGTCCACAGGCCCACAGGCCCCACCCACTTACCTTTTTGGGTGACAATTCTAATTTTCACCTCTGTAGGCCCTGTTTTTGTCATTCCTACCTATTTGTCTACTTTTCTCTTGTTGGCTATTCTTTAAACTGAGTAGAGAGGGGGAGGTGGGAGGGTTTAAACCTCTTTTATAGGTTCATGGCCTTTTCATAGTAGCAGGAAATATATCCCATATGTTAAGGATTCCTGTGGAGTCTCATCATCCTACAAGAAAATAATCAGGTAAGGATACATTTTGTATTTTGCTATTGCACAAGTGTAGTATTTGGGAGGATAGCACAATTAATTCTTCAGAGGCAGTGGTCTACTTCTGGTGGCCAAGGAAATGACTAAATACACGCATTGTACATTAGATTAATTGTGTTTTACATGCAAAAATATACATTATATATATATACAGGGAGTGCAGAATTATTAGGCAAATGAGTATTTTGACCACATCATCCTCTTTGTGCATGTTGTCTTACTCCAAGCTGTATAGGCTTGAAAGCCTACTACCAATTAAGCATATTAGGTGATGTGCATCTCTGTAATGAGAAGGGGTGTGGTCTAATGACATCAACACCCTATATCAGGTGTGCATAATTATTAGGCAACTTCCTTTCCTTTGGCAAAATGGGTCAAAAGAAGGACTTGACAGGCTCAGAAAAGTCAAAAATAGTGAGATATCTTGCAGAGGGATGCAGCACTCTTAAAATTGCAAAGCTTCTGAAGCGTGATCATCGAACAATCAAGCGTTTCATTCAAAATAGTCAACAGGGTCGCAAGAAGCGTGTGGAAAAACCAAGGCGCAAAATAACTGCCCATGAACTGAGAAAAGTCAAGCGTGCAGCTGCCAAGATGCCACTTGCCACCAGTTTGGCCATATTTCAGAGCTGCAACATCACTGGAGTGCCCAAAAGCACAAGGTGTGCAATACTCAGAGACATGGCCAAGGTAAGAAAGGCTGAAAGACGACCACCACTGAACAAGACACACAAGCTGAAACGTCAAGACTGGGCCAAGAAATATCTCCAGACTGATTTTTCTAAAGTTTTATGGACTGATGAAATGAGAGTGAGTCTTGATGGGCCAGATGGATTGGCCCGTGGCTGGATTGGTAAAGGGCAGAGAGCTCCAGTCCGACTCAGACGCCAGCAAGGTGGAGGTGGAGTACTGGTTTGGGCTGGTATCATCAAAGATGAGCTTTTGGGGCCTTTTCGGGTTGAGGATGGAGTCAAGCTCAACTCCCAGTCCTACTGCCAGTTTCTGGAAGACACCTTCTTCAAGCAGTGGTACAGGAAGAAGTCTGCATCCTTCAAGAAAAACATGATTTTCATGCAGGACAATGCTCCATCACACGCACCCAAGTACTCCACAGCGTGGCTGGCAAGAAAGGGTATAAAAGAAGAAAATCTAATGACATGGCCTCCTTGTTCACCTGATCTGAACCCCATTGAGAACCTGTGGTCCATCATCAAATGTGAGATTTACAAGGAGGGAAAACAGTACACCTCTCTGAACAGTGTCTGGGAGGCTGTGGTTGCTGCTGCACGCAATGTTGATGGTGAACAGATCAAAACACTGACAGAATCCATGGATGGCAGGCTTTTGAGTGTCCTTGCAAAGAACGGTGGCTATATTGGTCACTGATTTGTTTTTGTTTTGTTTTTGAATGTCAGAAATGTATATTTGTGAATGTTGAGATGTTATATTGGTTTCACTGGTAAAAATAAATAATTGAAATGGGTATATATTTGTTTTTTGTTAAGTTGCCTAATAATTATGCACAGTAATAGTCACCTGCACACACAGATATCCCCCTAAAATAGCTAAAACTAAAAACAAACTAAAAACTACTTCCAAAAATATTCAGCTTTGATATTAATGAGTTTTTTTGGTTCATTGAGAACATGGTTGTTGTTCAATAATAAAATTAATCCTCAAAAATACAACTTGCCTAATAATTCTGCACTCCCTGTATATATATATATATATATACACAGTATCTCACAAAAGTGAATACACCCCTCACATTTTTGTAAATATTTTATTATATCTTTTCATGTGACAACACTGAACAAATAATTCTTTGCTACAATGTAAAATAATGAGTTTACTACCTGTATAACAGTGTAAATGTGTTGTCCCCTCAAAATAACTCAACACACAGCCATTAATGTCTAAACAGTTGGCAACAAAAGTGAGTACACCTCTAAATGGAAATGTCCAAATTGGGCTCAATAAGCCATTTTCCCTCCCCGGTGTCATGTGACTCATTAGTGTTACAAGGTCTCAGGTGTGAATGGGAAGCAGGTGTGTTAAATTTGGTGTTATCGATCTCACACTCTCTCATACTGGTCACTGAAAGTTCAACATGGCACCTCATGGCAAAGAACTCTCTGACGATCTGAAAAAAGAATTGTTGCTCTATATAAAGATGGCCTAGGCTATAAGAAGATTTCCAAGACCCTGAAACTGAGCTGCAGCATGGTGGGCAAGACCATACAGCGGTTTCACAGGACAGGTTCCACTCAAAACAGGCCTTGCCATGGTTGACCAAAGAAGTTGAGTGCACATGCTCAGCGTCATATCCAGAGGTTGTCTTTGGGAAATAGACATATGAGTGCTGCAGCATTGCTGCAGAGGTTGAAGGGGTGGGGGGGGTTAGCCTGTCAGTTCTCAGACCATACGCTGCACACTGCATCAAATTGGTCTGCATAGCTGTTGTCCCAGAAGGAAGCCTCTTCTAAAGATGATGCACAAGAAAGCCCACAAACAGTTTGCTGAAGACAAGCAGACTAAGGACATGGATTACTGGAATCATGTCATTTAGCCTGATGAGACCAAGATAAACTTATTTAGTTCAGATGGTGTCAAGCGTGTGTGGTGGTAACCAGGTGATGAGTACAAAGACAAGTGTGTATTGCCTACAGTCAAACAGGGTGGTGTGAGTGTGATGGTCTGGGCCTTCATGAGTGCTGCCGGCACTAGGGAGCTACAGTTCATTGAGGGAACCATAAATGCCAACATGTATTGTAACATACTGAAGCAGAGAATGATCCCCTCCCTTCGGAGACTGGGCCACAGGGCAGTATTCCAACATGATAAAGACCCCAAACACATCTCCAAGATGACTACTTCCTTGGTGATTTACTGGCCAAGCATGGCTCCAGACCTAAACCCTATTGAGCATCTGTGGGGCAACCTCAAATGGAAGGCGGTGGAAGAGGAGTAGAAGAGCAATCCAGTGGCAACCTGTGAAGCTCTGGTGAACTCTATACCCAGGAGGGTTAAGGCTGTGCTGGAAAATAATGGTGGCCACACAAAATATTGACACTTTGGGCCCAATTTGGACATTTCCACTTAGGGGTGTACTCACTTTTGTTGCCAATGGTTTAGACATTAATGGCTGTGTTTTGAGTTATTCTGAGGGGACAGAATATTTGCATTGTTTTACAGGCTGTACTCTCACTACTTTACATTGTAGCAAAGTGTCATTTCTTCAGTGTTGTCACATGAAAAGATATAATAAAATATTTACAAAAATGTGAGGGGTGTACTCACTTTTGTGAGATACTGTATATATATATATATATATATATATATATATATATATATATATATATATTGGTTAAGAAAAAACAACAGGAAATGTGCACAGTCCTAGGTTGTTAAATGGTACTTGGCTAAGTAGGTTATGTGGAAGTCCTTATATATAGCTGTTGGACAAATAGCTGTATATTACTTAGTGATTTGAGCCTCTCCCCTCTCTGTTAGGTCTGCTAGTAATTTAATGTGAGCAATCTTTGAACAAAGTGAGTACTGTAGACGATACTGTATCTTAAAAGCTGTGTTTACGAATGCGGTATCAACTCACCAGCAAACGCTCTTAGTCCTCGATACTGTGTCTTGAAACTGTGTTTACGAATGCGGTATCAATTCACCAGCAATAGCTCTTTGTCCTCGCGGCTGCCCGTGCTGCTCTCTATTTTTTCTGTCCCTTCGAAAGTGCAGTCATCCGGTTAGCTGTGCTGTGTAGCGTCCTTAGGAAGCGCGGGTGATGCCGCATCTGACTCCTCCTCTGTAGGTGACGTAGGTGCGGGAAAGTTACCCGATTGGTAGTTGCGGGTAGGAGCGCTTCTGTCTCTCTCCTTTGGGACGAGTATGACTGCTTTAGTGAAAAAAGAAGGTATAGCAAAGGAAAACAGACCAGGGGTTAATAGAGGCATGAAAGAAACCTCTTTGAGTTAGCCAAGGATATAGTACCATGGGTGTAAGATCCAGTCCTCAGGGCTCGCTAGCCATATGTACATGAACAACTAAAGATTGAAGACTACTGGATTGGTTTCAACCAAGTGGTTTATTCAGGCATAGGTGATTGAACACTCAATGGTATACAAGGTGAGGTGTCATTGATCTGACGCGTTTCGCGCATGTGCAATGCGCTTCATCAGAGATCATGCTATGAGATGCTATGATCTCTGATGAAGCGCATTGCACATATGCGAAACGCGTCAGATCAATGACACCTCACCTTGTATACCACTGAGTGTTCAATCACCTATGCCTGAATAAACCACTTGGTTAAAACAGATCCAGTAGTCTTCAATCTTTTGTTGTTCCTGTATATATATATATATATATATATATATATATATATAGTGCTGTTTAATATGCGACCAAATAAAAGTGTTGAAAAGGGTGCCATTTGAACATTTTTTGCATTCTACAAACTTTCTCCTTGAACTGGGCACCTCTCATTTGCTTTTTAACACTGGATCACAACCAATCATTTCAGGGGCTCAATCAGGAGCCGAAACGTCGATATGATTTATTACCTACATTAATTGAAAATAAAAATAGATTGATATAAAAAAAATCCTGTGAGTTCCCTCCTAAGTGAAGAAGTTGGTACAGTATATGTTTATTATAGAGGTTAGCACGCAGGTGGTAAATACACTGCAAAGGTTGGAGTGTTGGGCTGTCGGCTAATTGAGATATATATATATATATATATATATATATATATATTTATTATATAACAATTAAGCTTAAAGACACATTCTCATGTAAAAATAAAACTCAATTTTGAAAAAGGATTTTTTGTTGCATTTTAAAAGTTCTGAGTGCAAAAGAAATTTTAAAATATTAAAATTTAGTCATGTGGTTATAAATGATGCATTGTTTCGCAGGCTTGGGTCACACCATTTGAATGCTGTTTACGTTTCATTTTTGCTGTGGCAAGTTAGGAACAAATGTGTACAAGCTCCTACACATATCAGCCAATCTCAGCATATAGGAATGCCAAGGTTCTGCATTCCACAGAATTGATGTAATCCTTTACGGCTGTTAAAGGGGCAGTCTACTTGAACATTTGTTTTGTTTAAAAATATAGATAAACCTTTATTACCCATTTCCCAGTTTTGCATAACCAACACTGTTATATTAATACACTTTTTACCTCTTTGATTACCTTGTATCTAAGCCTCTGTAGACTGCCCACTTATCTCAGTGCTTTTTATAAACTTGCATTTCATCCAGTTAGTGCTGACTTATAAGTAACTCCTATATTCTAATAATAACTCCCAGCTTTAAAATGCTGGAGATTAGAATATATTAAGTGTGGAATTAAAGGGGCTAACTAGAATCTGCTTTCTTATGAGTAGTGTCTTTCCCCATGCCATAAATGAAAATAACAATTATTGGGTATTCATTTAATAATGTAGTAATCCCTTTATAAATATGTATAAACATGATTACGTTAAGGAATATTAAGGTGTAATCAGGGATGAAGGAATGATTTGTGTAAACCAGAAATTGTGAAATGGATATCTATCTAATGAATAATAACTACCAGTAATTTAAACAACCCATAAATATGTGAAAGAGGAAGAAAGTATTGGTTAAATAGTCCCAGAACCGTATACGATGATAATTCATTTATAATATTTGATAATATTTGTATTAACTTGTACTAAATGCATTATACGGTAGTCAACAACAACAAAAAACATAAGAAAAGGTAGAAAAGGATGGGATGCGTTTGGGCACAAAATAGAGGTAAATTTCAAATAAATGATACAAACTGAAATGTAAAATGTAACTTTTATTGTTGCTACTTGTTAAAACAGACAGCAACAGGAGATACAAAGTCTACTGCCCTGCTTTTAAAAATACTATTAAAAACAGGGGCACCTTCATTCATCAAAGTTTACAAAGCAGCCGTTTTGTTAAAAAAAAATACCTTTTTTCTTTTCACAGCTAGAGCAGCTTCCCCTACCTAGAGATCCTCTATTCACATGTCAGCAAAGACTAATCCTGCTTCCTCCAATCACAGCTTTCCTCCCAGGGTAGTCTTTGCCTTAGGCCATGCTGTGATTGGAGGAAGCCGGATTAGTCATTGCTGACGTGTGAAGAGAGGATCTCCAGGTGGGGGAAGCTGCTCTGGCTGTGAAAAGAAAAAAAGGTGATTTTTTTTTTTTTTTAATTTTTTATTGAGGCAAATAATAATGCAGTACAGAACATTACAACCACAAACATATGCCCTTAGCCCGTAAGGACATTTATCCAAAGTATACATCACTTCCATTACATTAAGCATAACAAACCATACTTAAAATCATTAATGAGATCTTACATTTAAAAAACGCTAGGTATTGAAGAGCTAATAGTCAAAAATATTGCATAGAGTATAGTAATTTCTATGTGGTCAAAGGGAACATAACAGCTGGCCTCAGGTTTTTTAGGTCTATAACATATAGGACTCTTTTTGGGTCCTCAGGTCTATAGATAGATACATTTTCAAATTAACATAAAGGGTCACCCTCAGGCCCTGGGGTCTATAAATGACCAGATAAATATAGAACTTTCAAATATATTACATATTGGGCCATATCAAGGCCCTGGACTATAACCCTCATCTTAAACCAAGAGGACCACATTTGGGTCCCTGACCACTGGAAAAAAGCTTATCGTAAGATAGTGGGACTAACATGAAACTAAATAGGGGAGGGAATATCATTAGCCGCTGCCTTGTCACATCTTTAAGTATAATAAGAGGGAGGTTTTTAATGGAATCTGTGTTCCTTTGTTTAATAATTAAACTACTACTAAGGGGAAACCCCTTAGGGGGGGGGGGGGAACCGGTGCCAGCCAATCAGGTAGTAAATAACAGTTTACATATCTTATGAATTAATAAACATAGAGAGTTGATAGCAATGACCCTGTAATAAAAACAAAACTAGATCGCCAAACATATAAGTCCCACCCAAATAATAGCCGGTAGTGGTGCATTTAAGGCCGTATTTATCCAAAAGTACACTGTATCACCTACCTAGGGGCATGGGCCCTATACCCCCAGGCCAGAGGCAAAAAGCTGATCCTCTCAATAAACCTTAGTGTAATCTAGCTAATATAGTATGGCTAAGGGAGAGTATTATAGTATAAATGGTTTGACTGGATTAGGGCTATGAAGCAAGGTAGAACGGATTAACTAGGGCAACTACCACATGATTGCTTCAGGTGGGGTGAAAAATACATACAGAGAGGTATAGCAGCCCAATACAAACTGCACCATCACCTTCACTCAATGGGTCAGCAATATGGGTGAACAAACTCTGCAAGTAGTGAACAGAACACATATAAGTGAATATGAGTGAGAGCACACAGCAAGAGCAGCAGAACAGCTGCATGTGTCTCCGTTAAATCAGTGAGTACAAAATAAATGTGCAGCATGCGGCCAGTTAGATTCAGCAGTAATTCAGAGAGTGCTAGTGTCAAGCCTAAACAACTCTATCCTCAGGGGGTGAGTGTAGTGGGGACATTAGATCAGAACCCTAATGCACACTTCTAACAGTAGAATAAAATAGTAAAATCCAGAACCTGTAACACGTGAGTGGTAAACATGCATGCTGTGTCTATGGAGTAATATCATTTAACATGTCGCAGCAACATAAATGGAAACAAGATATAAACTTTTAAGGTGTGAACTGACATACCAATGGAACACATATCACTGTAATATTGACAGGGAGAAAAGATCGGAGTGCAGTGGGTGTTATAACATGACCATGGTAAGCTAGAGAGCAAAACAAGTGCTATACTATAAATGGGTTCATAAAAACTATGAACCAGAGTGTCTCTCATATGAATCAGAGTCTTAGATTGTCTCAAAAATAATTATAGGTCCATGCATTTAAACTAGTGTCCTCGTAAGAAGTTCCTGAAATTGGGCAGCTGCTGTTAGAGCATGGGACAAGTCACCATATTCACTAGATGATGCAAACACTTACATGTGGGGTATACTATCAGTGCTACTGCAGCTCAGACTGTCTGAAAAACCACATTGAACAGACAGCTACGTGGAGTAAAGGGTAGATAACCTATATATAACCTCATCTAGAGGAAGCAATTAAGTCTTGATGTATTGAGAACCGGGTAAATTAAACTTGAAAAAGAACTCTGCGGCTGGCACACCACTAAGCAAGATAAAAATTATACATAATAGTCTAGGAGAGCTGTAGACTCTTTGTGGCCTCGATTCAGCCAATTCCTTTCTTGTCGGGGAGTTGTGGAGTAATAACATGGGCCAATACAGGGGAGTCTGTCATGTCGGTAAATGATTCCCAAATACAGCCGGTCTGTGTTACTCCCCGCATTTGATCCATGACTGTCCCCTTCGTTAGAGCACAACCATGTTCTATCGGAGGTGAGTCCCCAACATAATAAAGCTTTTTTGCCAGCACATCCTCAGCTTTACTGGACATTACACTTCTTACTTCACCTTTCTGTACCTCTTCCTCTGGACTGCGTGTAACTGATATGCTCACCTCCTCATACGGATTGTCTGCCGACGCAACATCATCTTTATTGGGCATCACCATCTCATCAGCACATTGACCCACTACACCTTCGGAAAGTGCCACAGTCTCCCAGTTGCTGCGATCTATAGCGTTCACACAGTTCCCTGCGCAGCTAGAGTCCCTCTGAGCCGCAACACACTGGCAGTATGCCGCTTCTGAAATAGCTCTGACCAGATGCAGTTCGACAAGTTGAAAAGCCCTTTCCAGAGCCTGCAGAACATCAATCTTCCAACTAGCATTAGCCGCCATATTGCCTGTAGGATCGAGAAGTGTCTTACGCAGCAAAGGGGCCAAAATGCGATCAGCGCAACACCGTAGGCAGCTGAGATTCAATTGCAATCGGAGGCTCTATTTCTCTGTGCTACGGAGCTTATGTGGCGGCTGATCCCTTCAAAGGTCTAGGTATTATGGCCACGTAGCCATGCAAAATGGCGCCAAACCATCTGAGTACCGTACAACTTTTTTCCACTTTTGCACTCTCTAAAGATCTTCCTTCACTCTGTCGGCTTCATGTCCGATATTAGCAAGTCAATAGGCACAATGCTCCCTTATTTGGTACAGTTCTTTTTTATCATTTTGTGCAGAGAGCTACAGACCCACACGTCCGCTTCTGCTGCTGGCTAGCTCCGCCCCCCCAAAGGTGATTTTTTTAACAAAACGGCTGCTTTGTAAACTTTGATGAATGAAAGTGCCCCAGTTTTTAATAGTATTTTTAAAAAACGGGCTTTCATTCACCAAAGTTTACCTTCACTTTAAAGTTAAAAACATTTCAATACTGGTTGCACTTTCATGAAATATATTAAAGTGAAAGTAAATTTTTCAGCTCTACAATACATCAATGTATTGTATATTGTTAACATATTGAGATTGCTATGTTTTTTTAACATTTTTAAATGTGACTTTATTTTTTAATATCTAAATTTTCTACCGTGATCATCCATGCTCCGCCCATCCTCAACTTCCTATCTTTGTGTGTCTTTACATATAGAGCGGTCCCACCCGCTCTATACGTAGCAGAAATGCTCATTCACAAGCACGGAACGCATTTGCGCATGTGTACTCGAATCCTCGATCGTTGCTTCAATGCGCATGCAATTATCTTATCACCCGGTCTTCAATGCACCATGCGTCAATCGAGTTGAAAAATAGTACTGAATGATTAACAATAATGTATTCATTCAGTACTACGCTATTTGCGAATCGAGCAGCTGCATTTGCGACAACCGGGAGACAATATAAAGAACTACAATTATATTTCTATTGTAAGTATTAATTAAAAGAATATATACACACTATTATATTATCTGTTCATAAGCTCAATAACAAATATATTTAAAATGTTTAATAAATTGATATTACTAAAATTTCATAGATCGTTCAGATTCTGCTTTAGTACATCTATTCCATCTCCTCTGATATTCCCAAAAATGTTGTTATATTTCAGGACCAAATGAACAAAAAATTTTTGTTGAATATACGATAAATATTTTATTGATACTTCATAATTATGATAACAGTTATAGCGATAATCTTGATACCTTTATAATTATCCTCATTTTCACAAATTATATGACATTGACAATACTTTGTGAAACCATTACTTCTTTAAAATAATTCTTATATAGTCTATAATTTGTATATGTTATAAATTTGTTTCCAAAACAAGCATTATTCTTCATTTTATTTTACAATTATTATTATTTGCATTTTATTAACGTTAGTGATTACATTCTCTCTCTCTCTCTCTCTCTCTCTCTCTTTCTCTCTCTCTCTCTCTATATATATATATACACATATATATATATATATATATATATATATATATATATATATATATATATATATATATGCGTGTGTATACACAAATACATACATATATTAAGATTTAAAAGAGATATCAAAGTTGTTAAAAGATATTGATTACTTTTAAAAAACTAATTTGAATAAATAATACTGGAAAAATATAGTCTATACAATCAAAATAATCAATAAAATTAAAAGCAATCATATTATCTTATATTAATTTATATTGTAAATAAGTTATTTAGTCTTTATATTTATTAGAGTGAAAAAAACCACAGTTGAAAAGATAACATCGTTATTGTTTTAATACTGAATCTTGTTTTTTATTTATTTTTCTATTGGTAGATAAACTATATATTAATCATACATTTTGACAATTATTTATAGGTTAGATATATACGAAATTTCGTTATAAAAAAATCATAATACCTAAAATAAATTGCTATCACACAATAGCATTGATGTTGAATGAAACTAACATAAAGTTACTTGTTTTTGGGTCAATTAACGTAATGGTTACATTTGTAACATTGAAAATCAAAATACAGACCAATAAAGCTTATTGTTTAAAACATATAATTCATTTTTATTATAATAAGTGGAAGGCATTGCTATTTGTTCATAAATAGATTGAAAGATTGGTTGCTAAAGACCCCTTGCTTAGCAGCAGTCTCATCAGATGACGTTCTCGGCTGTTACTGAAAAAAAAGCTATGCGCATGCACAAATCGGGAACGTGCGTCCAACATATACCTACCTAGAATATATTTGCCCCATGCACAATTCAATACATTGTCGGATGACGTAGCTTCACGGCCACCGATTGGCCAGAAAGTCAATTGGTAGAGAAAAAAACGTGATCAGGAAGTGAAAGTACATTAGAAAAATAGGTTGAATTGTAAGTCGGAAAAAATTTACTTTAATTGCGGCGAAAAATGTATTAAATTAGTAAAAAAAAGATGAATGAAAGTCCGATTGATTTTAAGTAAACTATGTAACTGGGGATAGCGGAGCAGCTAACTTTACTTTCACTTTAAATAAAGAAGATACTTACAATAAATAGGGATATGTTAGAAAATAACTACACCTGAATGGTTATGGGTGTACAGATTTAGGTGAGAGGCTAAATAACTACACTAGTATGCTGGTATTTTCAAAATCCCCCTGTGTGTTATGCCTGATAGCAGTAATTTGTAAAAAAAAAAAACAGGATCCAGTATATAAATATTTAAAAACTACAAGGTAAATTAGCTCTTAAATAATACCAATTGAAGGGATGAAACATAAATGCAATGTATCATTACACACAATAAGTGTGCACTGCCAAAAATGATGTCCCTTCAAGCTTGTAGTTAGTCAGACCTTGGGTAAATGTGATTGGAATAGTTATCACAAGGTATATGGGTGGTGTCTCAAATATTTTTCCACTTTGCTATAATGTGTCATGAAGCGTCTCAGAATGTAACTCTATAGTATGTGTTTAACCAGGTGAATTACCGCTATAGCTATCCACCACCCTTGCTTTTGCCCCAGGAATGTGGTGGCATGGGTAATTATATAAGTATCAAATAATTATAGGTAAATTCAATTAGGTAACGAGTAGAGAGCAAGTTAAAATCATGAAAAAGGTCTACAGTTAGGAGATATAGAACTATATTCAAAACTTTAAAATTTTCTATCTTTTAGCATTATACGGTAACGCTGAGGACAATTGACCTAAAAGATTTCACTTGATTATGCACATATTAAATTTAGTTCTCATTCGGGTAGTTTACCAGTCTGCATAATATGAGAATCATTCCCATTGAGAACGAATGGGTAGGTAGGCATTGTTATCATTGGCTTAGACGGATCATGTGTTTGGGAGTCTAGCAATTCTCTGATTCGGAGCTGTAATAACCAATAAAATATGTGGGCGATTTCTCAATCTGCAGTCCCCTTTCAGGTTGTCTGACCACTGACCAATCACAAACGGAGTGGCAAAAGTAAATGTATTCTGATTCGCCGCCTACATATTTAAAAAACTGGCTGTTGAAAATTGAGTTTTTTTTCAATTTTTTAATTACTAAGACTTGACAAAGGTCCGTATGCTGGCCGAAACAAGTTGGTATTTTATTTTTCCATGTTCTGATTTATCTTTTGGTGGACTGAGGTATCCAGTTATTGTCCAGGAATACCAGGGGTGCTGCTAATAGAAACAACAGGCTTTTTGTGTCACTTCTTTTTCTTTTCTTTTGGATTTTTTTGAAAATGTACTGTTATGGCATCCAGTCCTTTAAATATTTTAATGATTATATATTAAAGTTAATGTTTTAACGTAATGAATATAGGAGCTGTATGTGCACTACTCTTTAACTCTCTAACTCTGCTTATTATTTTTTCTACATAATACTTTCATAATGAGGGGAGTGACACTAGGTAGGTGTAAAAACAAACAAAACAAAATGAAGAGAGCACAATGTTCTAATGTCCCAAATGAATAAAACAGACTTACTTGATTTCAGATTATAAGATGTTCTGAATGTGAACAAATAAATATCATATATCCAAGAGCTGTATGTAAGTTTCAAGCATCCCAATGAAGCTTCATTCAAAAACAGCTGCTTGTTCCACAGCTAAACACACCAACTATCTCCAATCTAAAGAGCGCAGAGGGAGTCACAGAAAACCCACAATAGTGTGTAATAAAATTAACAAAATATTCAATGTCACACTCAATCTACTCACAAACATATGTGATATATGCACAATAAAAGAAATAAGTCAGAGGGACTCAGGAGCATGATCCGGTCACTCAGTGTTAGTTTGTCCATGTCAGCATGTGATGTCGCCACCCGGCAAGGTTCCTGAGAAGATCCGCCTCCTCTCCCTATCTTTTCTCTTGCCTGAAGCAGAATGTGCCACACAAATCCATTTTACATCATAAGTAACTCCACAATATTATCTTTATTGCACACATGAACTAGCACTGCCTAGCTGTGAAAAGCAAATAAAATGCACTGAGATAAGAGGTGATCTTCATGGACTTAGAAAACAGCCTATGAGCCTACCAATGTTTAGCCTTCAATAAAGAATACCAAGAGAACAACGCAAATTTGATGATAAAATTAAATTGGAAAGTTGTTTAAAATTGCATGCCCTGTCCGAATCCTGAAAGTTTAATTTGGACTTTACTGTCCCTTTAAATGACAGGAAAGGTAGTCAAAATAAATAGTGTAATGCATTTTAAAATGATTTGATAATGCACATTTAAACATTTTATGACACTTGATATTTTGAGTACCCTCACATATGTTGTATTATTATACCTTATAGCTGTTATGGCTGTTTGTGGCACACATATTGATTGTTAGCTCACTCTATTGTAAGCTTTCCTCCACTAGCCACATTGTGGTATACAAATTCAGCAAGACTTGGTGATGTCACATGACAACATTAGACGTTCTTGTGGGCGGAGGAAGATTATCCTTTGCCTTGACTGCTTTGTTCCACCATTGCCATGCTGAGTTTAGCCGGAAACTCTAATCTTCCAGAACGTCCCATGAGTACTACTGGTGCTGCTCAATTTCACTTGACTCATGATAGACGTTACTACAATATGAGCTGCCTCTTGTCATTTGTATTTTTCAGTTTTACAGGATTACCCAAACCATGGAAGAGAGCTGTCCTGGGGATTCTTTCCTTTCTTTGAAGGCTTCAAACGACTGCTATTGTCAAAAAGACTTTATTTGGGTCCCAACCCTCTGAGGTTTTATACTGATACATTTTATACAGATATATGTATACATATGCATACAGTGGGGCAAAAAAAGTATTTAGTCAGCCACCAATTGTGCAAGTTCTCCCACTTAAGAAGTTGAGAGAGGCCTGTAATTTTCATCATAGGTATACTAATTTTCATCATAGGTACAACTATGAGAGACAAAATGTGGAAACAAATCCAGACAATCACATTGTCTGATTTGGAAAGAATTTATTTGCATATTATGGTGGAAAATAAGTATTTAGTCACCTACAAACAAGCAAGATTTCTGGCTCTCACAGACCTGTATCTTCTTCTTTAAGAGGCTCATCTGTCCTTCACTCATTACCTGTATTAATGGCACCTGTTTGAACTTGTTATCAGTATAAAAGACACCTGTCCACAACCTCAGTCACACTCCAAACTCCACTATGGTGAAGACCAAAGAGCTGTCAAAGGACACCAGAAACAAAATTGTAGACCTGCACTAGGCTGGGAAGACTGAATCTGCAATAGGCAAGCAGCTTGGTGTGAAGAAATCAACTGTGGGAGCAATAATTAGAAAATGGAAGACATACAAGACCACTGATAATCTCCCTCGATCTGGGGCTCCACGCAAGATCTCACCCCGTGGGGTCAAAATGATCGCATGAACAGTGAGCAAACATCCCAGAACCACACGGGGGATCTAGTGAATGACCTGCAGAGAGCTGGGACCAACGTAACAAAGGCTACCATCAGTAACACACTACGCTGCCAGGGACTCAGATCTTGCAGTGCCAGACGTGTCCCCCTGCTTAAGCCAGTACATGTCCGGGCCTGTCTGAAGTATCCTAGAGAGCATTTGGATGATCCAGAAGTGGACTGGGAGAATGTCATATGGTCAGATGAAACAAAAGTAGAACTGTTTGGTAGAAACACAACTCGTCGTGTTTGGAGGAGAGAGAATGCTGAGTTGTAACCAAAGAACACCATATCTACTGTGAAGCATGGGGGTGGCAACATCATGCTTTGGGGCTGTTTCTCTACAAAGGGAACAGAACGACTGATCCGTGTACATGAAAGAATGAATGGGGCCATGTATCATGAGATTTTGAGTGCAAACCTCCTTCCATCAGCAAGGGCATTGAAGATGAAAAGTGTCTGGGTCTTTCAGCATGACAATGATACCAAACACACCACCCGGGCAACGAAGGAATGGCTTTGTAAGAAGCATTTCAAGGTCCAGGAGTGGCCTAGCCAGTATCCAGATCTCAACTCCATAGAAAACCTTTGGAAGGAGTTGAAAGTCTGTGTTGCCCAGCGACAGCCCCAAAACATCACTGCTCTAGAGGAGATCTGCATGCAGGAATGGGCCAACATACCAGCAACAGTGTGTGACAACCTTGTGAAGACTTACAAGGTTAGAAAACGTTTGATCTCTGTCATTGCCAACAAAGGATATATAACAAAGTATTGAGATGAACTTTTGATATTGACCAAATACTTATTTTCCACCATAATTTGCAAATAAATTCTTTCCAAATCAGACAATGTGATTGTCTGGATTTGTTTCCACATTTTGTCTCTCATAGTTGAGGTATACCTATGATGAAAATTACAGGCCTCTCTCATCTTCTTAAGTGTGAGAACTTGCAAAATTGGTGGCTGACTAAATACTTTTTTGCCCCACTGCATATAGCCACAAATTGATTTTTGCAAGTTTGCCCCCTTATTGTTACTTATTACTATGATAGAGATCAGTTATATTGAATATTCTCTGGACCAGTAAAATAAACATGGCCGTGAACAACAAATCTCCTGCCCAGTTTACCAATTCGGTGTTGACGAAATCATGCATTATAAAGATTTTTTCCTTTTATTGAATTTCTTATGATCGACATGTAATCTGGGGCCTATACACTTTTATTTATTTTAGAGCAAAGGAACCCTCGAGTGAAACCCTGAAGACCATGTTCCCAGGGGTTAAGGGCAAAATGAGTTTGATTGGTGGCTCAGGGTCAGGAGGGGTTTTATGTTATCTTAAGGGAGTGGCTGGTCAAGTCAACCAATTTGGCTATTGATTGTTGTGTAAAATCCTTTGGGGAGGGGTTGCTTGCCCTAAATGTCTCAGGATTAGGGTGACCATATTGCCGCTTTAAAAAGGGACACATATGAAAAATACATATGTCAGGGCTGTTTCCATGGCTGTTTAAAGAAATGGTTTGTATAGCATATGTATTTTTTATATGTGTCCCTTTTTAAAGCGGCAATATGGTCACCCTACGTCAGGATAAATGTTAGGTACTATGCAAGGTGATTCCCATAGTAATTCTTCTGATGGGCTTGCCAATACCTTTGATTTTGTACATAGTTCAATAAATAAAAGTATTTAGGACTATTGGACCTCACATTATTTTCTTGAGTGTTATTTCATTATTATTATTATTATTATTATTATTATTATTATTATTATTATTTTTAACAAAGGTGTGTCTATTTTATAACTGGTTCTCTTCCTCCTTTCCCTCCGTGACTAATAAAAACGTGATTTGTGTTTGTATTCAGAAATATGTTCTGAATTACTTTGAATTTCCCTGAAAACAGAAAAGAGTGACATTTAGGACAAAATATCATGTCAATGTGGGATAAAAGCATCAAAAGCATCATCATTCCTGGGGTACTGCCCAATAAGAAGGCTGTAAAAAAGAATTTAATCTACCATTTTGACATTTTGTTTCTAATAATACTTGGAATTTATACATTGTCACTGAATTAAATAAGCAACGTGACTCATCTCTTGGGCAGATTTATATAGCTAAAGGAACATGAGACCAAATAATATTCATTAATGATTCAAATAGAGCATAGAATTTGAAACAACTTTCCACCATATTCAATTATCTATTTTTCTTTGTAGTCTTGATATCCTTTGTTGAAAAGCATTTTAGGCTCAAGAGCTGGGAGCCAGCTGCTGATTAGTGACCACACATATACGCCTCATTGGCTTTCTGATGCGTTCACAGTAGTGTATTGCTGATCCTACAATAAAAGATACCAAGAGAATGAGGCAAATCTCATAATAGAAGATAATTGGGAACTTGATTAAAATTGTATGCTCTATCTGAATCTGTTTCATGTCCATTTAATATTTTGATTGTATCCTATGAGGCCCATTTATCAAGCTCCGTATGGAGCTTGATGGCCCGTGCTTCTGGCGAGTCTTCAGGCTCACCAGAAACAGCAGTTATGAAGCAGCGGTCTAAAGACCGCTGCTCCATAACCCTGTCCGCCTGCTCTAAACAGGAGGACAGGAATCGCCACAATTCAACCCGATTAAGTACAATCGGGTTGATTGACACCTTCCTGCTGGCGGCTGATTGGCTGATTGTGAGCTGTGGTACAATGCTGAATACGGAGAGCGTATTGCTCTCTGCATTCAGCGAGGTCTTGCGGACCTGATCCACACTGTCAGATCAGGTCCGCAAGACCTTTGTTAAATAGGTCTCATGGTCTTCATTTTTTGCCTTTATTTGATTTATTCTGAATGCTTTTTGTATATACCCATTAAACTACCTGATTTACAATCTCACTTGTGAGTTTAAGTAAATTAAAGCACTTAGTGGCCAAAAGGAAACATCTGATAAAGTTGAAGGCTTTTTGTACTGGTTACAAGACACAGTGCTATGTCAGTGTCTTAAAGGGACTTGCATGTCAAAACTACTGTACTGGGAGATCCACAACAAGCTGTTATTCTGAACCTTCAGTCTATAAAGCAGGATTAGAACGACCAAGAGTGACTATCTACGCTTCACGTCAATCTCACTCCAACACTCACAGTGGTATTGGTGTGTTCGGAGCTATACGGAACCATCAGAGGTGTTTGGACTGCCGACTGCCTATTGGAGGACACGGAGTGACGTACACTAGCCGAGGTGTGTCTGTCGGGCGACTCTGACCAGTCCTGATTCGCGCTTAGAGGCACGTCACTTGTGCCGCCTTGTCTGTGAGTATCTGGCACAACGGGGTGGAACGAATACGTGTGGGAATCTCACCTGTATAGACCTACGATACTGTTTTATGTTTTGGCGCCTCTCTTTTTTTCTTCCTTGTATCACAGCTCGAGATCCATCTGGATTATTATCGGGAGTGCGGCCATCGATTTTGAAACTCCTTATACTACAATCAACTTGTTAGCATCAGCGCACCCTCTGAGGACTGTTTATTCTCTTTCTACACATGTCAAAACTAAACTTTCAGGGTTCAGATAGAGCATAACATTTTACATGACTTTTCGATTTACTTCTATTACCAAATTAACTTTGTTCTTTTGGTACCCTTTGTTGAAAAATATACCTAGAAAATTCAGGAGCAGCAATGCACTGCTGGAAATTACCTGGTGATTGATGGATACACACACAGACATCTTTTGCTCAGTTAGATGCTAAATTTCACTTTGTAAGGGTTAAACACAGATATATGCAAGCAATAATGCAAAAATAAAATGCCCTAACACAGAGTGTTTTTCACCACTTTTATGGCCTTTTAATTAAATTTGAGTGATTTCCTAGTGACTTCACATTAGTGGCAATATTAAGAGCTATCATCTCAAAATGGCTTTACCTCTCTTTTGTCGTCAAATTGGTCTAGGCCAGTGATGGCAAACCTTGGCACCCGAGATGTTTCAAAACTACATTCCCATGATGCAAAGGCCGTCTGCAGTCCAGTCAAGCATCATGGGAAATATAGTTCTGGAGTGTCAAAGTTCACCATCACTGGTCTAGGCATCATCTCCCATCTCCAACAGGAGAATGGAGACCAAGCCACTGTTTTATTATGCAGAAAAATTAGGAGATTTTATTTTCCAAACTCCAGCTTCAAAATAAAACCTTGTAAACAGCAACCTTCCTTTAGGCTTCACATATCTTTTTTTTTTTATAAAAGGTTAATGTTATGGTAATTTTAAGCTTTGCAGCATAAACTTATTTATTTTATGCAACAAAAAAAAACGATGTGTCGTATTCAAACACATTTTATCTGTAATCATTTTGAATGTTGTCTATAGATAAGCTTTCTTTTTTTCGAATTGTAGCATTTCATTTATTCCTCAACTAAACAGAATATTTCAAGCCTGTAATAAATGGCTTCTGTGTCTTTTTGAAGAATGGATTCCTTCACTGTCTATTAATTCTTTGCATATTCTGCTATTTCCATAAGAAGCAAAACACAATTGAAAGTAAACACAGGTTTTCCTGTGTTGTTATGAAATATTTAATGCAAGGATTGCAACTTTAAAATGCAAAATAAATAAATAAATAAACATTACAGCATCCCTGCTTTCTAGAGCAAAACACCAAATGTGTATTTATTTTAAGTGTAAATTGTTTACATAAGCAAAATACAGTTAAATAGCAGAATTAGCAAATAGAAAATCTATACTGACAAAATTCTTCTGAATTCCATGTATTCAAAACTCAACTAATTCTAGATTAAAGGGCTATAATAAACACTTGAAAGTGATGCAGCATAGCTGTAAAAAGCTGACTAGAAAATATCACCTGAACATCTCTATGTAAAAAAGAAAGATATTTTACCCCAAAAGTTCCTCAGTAGCCACCTCCCATTGTAAAGGATTTCTAAGCAGCATTTTAGTATGTCTGTCCTTGGACAGCTGAAAGGATGAGCCTGGTGAACTCTCATATTATTTCACCAATCAGGTAAAGGAAGCTTACTATGAAATCTCATGAGAGTTAAGTCAAATCTCATGAGATCACAGTAAGAGTTCATGACCTCAGCACTGCTGATGCTGATTGGCTGCTGTTCATTTCTTCATTTTTTTTTTATTTTGGGAGCAGCTGAGTATAACTTTTTACACAAAACTTACTCTGGTGAGCTGAGGAAATTGTGAGGTAAAATATCTTCCTTTTTTACATAGGGATGCTCAGGTGATATTTTCCTGTCAGCTTTTTACAGTTATACTGCATCAGTTTCAAGTGATTTAGCATATGAGTATTATGTCCCTTTAAAAATAATAATTTCCTTTTATATTTTAATCCATGCCCTATTTGTTATGTACATAATAATGTAAAATCATAGCACATGTTCATATTTTTTCTTATTACACTGTGATAGTGGCGAGCACTTTATGGGCTTGGAGAGCCCTTCAAGGGACTTTAAACACTGGGTATATTCTATACGCTAAGGGGCCTATCTATCAAACTCCGTATGGAGCTTGACGCCCCGTGTTTCTGGCGAGCCTGCAGACTCGCCAGAAACACAAGTTATGGAGCAGCGGTCACAAAGACTGCTGCTCCATAACCCTGCCTGCCTGGTCTGAGGAGGCGGACAGGAATCGCCACAATTCAACCTGATCGAGTACGATCGGGTTGATTGACACCCCCTTGGCCGCGAGTCTGCAGGGGACGGCGTTGCACCAGCAGCTCACAAGAGCTGCTGGTGCAATGCTGAATACGGAGAGCGTATTGCTCTTCGCATTCAGCAATGTCTTGCGGAACTGACCCGCACTGTCGGATCAGGTCCGCAAGACATTTGTTAAATATGCCTCATAGTATATAATCCATCTTTCACTGAATTCCAGTGTTGGCGTGTTTGCACACGTGCAGCAACTCTTCTTTAGATTCTTGCAAATGGCAGCACCCATAATTAGGCGCATAAAAAATATATAGTGATTAAAGTCACTTTAAAGGTTAAGGTCTGGTAAGGAATGAGAAGGAAGGAAGTATTTGTGGTGCAACCATGTTGTCCCTTTGGGGGAAGTTTTTCTTACCTGTTAAAAAGTTGTTGCTAGCAGTTTGATTACTTCTACTTCATGTTAAAGATTTAATTTCCCTCTCTTCCTCCCTTGGGCAACTTGTGATGGGGCATTCATTTTTTGATGGCTTCCTTAAGGTGCTTATAAAAGTCAGTGCCTAGGGCTTACTCAAGCTGCGCGTCTTCACGATAAAGCTTATATAACCTAGCAGTATGTGGGGTCTATACAGGTTGGAGTTAGACATGCACAGACCAAAAATTTGGTTCAGACAAATAAATCTTTATTAAAAAAGTATTTTGTTTAGTCGAAGATTTGTTTCTGAGGTCCTTTGGTTCTGCCAAATTTTGACAATATTAATTAATGGAAATTCATTGAACCCTTATTTCCTATAGGGAACATCTTCGGTGCAGCAGAGGAATATCTGAACAGTGAACAGCAGCTTAAAGAGACAGTCAAGTCAAAATTAAACTTTAATCATTCAAATAGGGCTTGCAATTTTAAACAACTTTCCAATTTACTTTTTTCATTAAATTTATTTTGCTCTCTGTATTCTTTGTGGAAAGCTAAACCTAGGTAGGCTAATATGCTAATTTCTTAGTCCTTGAAGGCTGCCTCTTATCTCAGTGCATTTTGACAGCTTTACCCAGATAGACAGAGCTAGTTCATGTGTACCATATTGATAACATTGTGCTCACTGTGTGAAGTTATTTATGAGTCAGCACTGATTGGCTAAAATGTAAGTCTGTCAAAAGAACTGAAATATGGGGGCAGTCTGCAGAGGTGCAGAGGCTTAGTTACAACGTAATAACTAAGGTAAAAAGTATATTAATATAACAGTGTTGGTTATGAAAAGCTGATAAATGGGTAATACATTATCTATCTACAGGGAGTGCAGAATTATTAGGCAAATGAGTATTTTGACCACATCATCCTCTTTATGCATGTTGTCTTACTCTAAGCTGTATAGGCTCGAAAGCCTACTACCAATTAAGCATATTAGGTGATGTGCATCTCTGTAATGAGAAGGGGTGTGGTCTAATGACATCAACACCCTATATCAGGTGTGCATAATTATTAGGCAACTTCCTTTCCTTTGGCAAAATGGGTCAAAAGAAGGACTTGACAGGCTCAGAAAAGTCAAAAATAGTGAGATATCTTGCAGAGGGATGCAGCACTCTTAAAATTGCAAAGCTTCTGAAGCGTGATCATCGAACAATCAAGCTTTTCATTCAAAATAGTCAACAGGGTCGCAAGAAGCGTGTGGAAAAACCAAGGTGCAAAATAACTGCCCATGAACTGAGAAAAGTCAAGCGTGCAGCTGCCAAGATGCCACTTGCCACCAGTTTGGCCATATTTCAGAGCTGCAACATCACTGGAGTGCCCAAAAGCACAAGGTGTGCAATACTCAGAGACATGGCCAAGGTAAGAAAGGCTGAAAGACGACCACCACTGAACAAGACACACAAGCTGAAACGTCAAGACTGGGCCAAGAAATATCTCAAGACTGATTTTCTAAGGTTTTATGGACTGATGAAATGAGAGTGAGTCTTGATGGGCCAGATGGATGGGCCCGTGGCTGGATTGGTAAAGGGCAGAGAGCTCCAGTCCGACTCAGACGCCAGCAAGGTGGAGGTGGAGTACTGGTTTGGGCTGGTATCATCAAAGATGAGCTTGTGGGGCCTTTTCGGGTTGAGGATGGAGTCAAGCTCAACTCCCAGTCCTACTGCCAGTTTCTGGAAGACACCTTCTTCAAGCAGTGGTACAGGAAGAAGTCTGCATCCTTCAAGAAAAACATGATTTTCATGCAGGACAATGCTCCATCACACGCGTCCAAGTACTCCACAGCGTGGCTGGCAAGAAAGGGTATAAAAGAAGAAAATCTAATGACATGGCCTCCTTGTTCACCTGATCTGAACCCCATTGAGAACCTGTGGTCCATCATCAAATGTGAGATTTACAAGGAGGGAAAACAGTACACCTCTCTGAACAGTGTCTAGGAGGCTGTGGTTGCTGCACGCAATGCTGATGGTGAACAGATCAAAACACTGACAGAATCCATGGATGGCAGGCTTTTGAGTGTCCTTGCAAAAAAGGTGGCTATATTGGTCACTGATTTGTTTTTGTTTTGTTTTTGAATGTCAGAAATGTATATTTGTGAATGTTGAGATGTTATATTGGTTTCACTGGTAAAAATAAATAATTGAAATGGGTATATATTTGTTTTTTGTTAAGTTGCCTAATAATTATGCACAGTATGTTGGTGTATGTATCAAAAAGACACTGGAAGCTTTTAAAGAAAACTGCATTAGGCTTTACTTGTACAGATGCATCAGCAATATTTGGAACATACCAAAGGACTTGTAAAACTATAGTCAGCACACACAGAGGAGGAAAAACACAATAAAGATTAAAAAACAACTTCCTTCCTGTATAAAAGAATGAACAAGATCACAGATATAAACAATCAGCAATCTAAACTGAACAGCGCCATCTACAGCATCAATGTTGTTCATACATGTGGTATAGTACATGCTGTTGTATTTCCCAACACCCCTTCTCAACGGCATGTACATAATTACACAACATTCAGTTTCTTTTGAAGAAAACAATGCCGTTCCTTTGGCAACGGCTTTGTGAGTGCGTCTGCAGTCATCTCTTCCGATGGGCAGTATTGAATGTCAATAATACCTTGTTCTTGCATGTCCCTGAGTAAATGATATTTTACATCAATGTGCTTGGTTCGAGGATTCACTCTTTCTGATTGTGTCAACTTTATACACCCTTGGTTGTCTTCAAGAATTGGTATGGGTTTAGACACATCCAGTCCCATGTCTTGAAAAAGTTGACAAATCCAAATTGCTTCTTGACATGCATGTGCTGCTGCTATATATTCTGCTTCCATTGAAGAGAGTGCAACAGTCGCTTGTTTTCGACTGGACCAACTTATTGTTCCTTCTCCATACTGGAAGATGTAACCACTTGTAGATTTGCGGTCAGTGGTATCTCCGGCCCAATCAGCATCAACATATCCAATTAGTTTTGGGTTTGATGTTGCTGGCAGTCGCAGCTTCATCCGAATTGTTCCTTTTAGGTACTGTATCACCCTCTTTACTGCATTCCAGTCGCGTTGACATGGTGTCGCAACTTTTCTACAGAGTATACCTATTGCTGCGGCAATGTCTGGTCTTGTCACGTTGGCAATGTATAGCAATTTTCCAATTGCCCTGCGGTAATTGTCGTTATTGGGTAACAAGTTTTCTATTCCGTTGTTTTTAAGGTAATCTGGTTCCATAGGTGTTTTCACCTCTTTTGCATCTTGCATGTGAAATTGCTCTAATATTTCTGTAATTTTCTGACTTTGGTTAAGAAGATAGCTTCCATCCTCTTCCCTTTCTATTTGGATTCCTAAATAATAAGTGATGTTCCCTAGTTCTTTAATCTCAAAGTTCTGTTTTAATATATGAACTATTTGGTCACAGTCCCCTTCTTGTTCAAAACAAGTTATGATGTCATCAACATAAATTAGGATGTATATCCATTTGTTTTCTTGATGCCTTGAATATAGACATGGATCTGCTTTGCTTCTTGAGAATCCTTGTTTCATGAGTACTTCATTCACTTTTTCATTCCACATTCTCGCAGCTTGCTTTAGTCCATAGATGCTCTTTTGAAGTTTGCATACAAGGTTCGGTTCCCTCTCAAATCCAGGTGGCTGTTCCATGTAGAGATCCTCTTTGATGTCTCCATATAAAAAAGCAGTTTTGACGTCCAGGTGCCTTACTTGCATTCCCTTTCCGGCTGCAATGCTAAGGAGCGCTCTGATGGTGGAGTGTTTTACAACTGGAGCAAAAGTTTCATCATAATCTTCTCCAAATTTCTGTGAATATCCCTTTGCAACTAATCTTGCCTTGTATCTGTGGATATTTCCTTCTGCATCGTATTTTACTTTAAAAGTCCATTTGCTTCCTATAGCTTTGCGACCAGGGGGGGAGCTCAGTGAGTGTCCAGGTTTTGTTTTCCTGAAGTGATTTTATTTCTTCTTCGGCTGCTTTTCTCCATTGGTTGGCTTCCCTTTTTGGCAATTTTTCAATATCTTCCCAGGATGTTGGTTCCAGTGTTTCATGTGTCTTAGCGATGTATGACAGCTTGCGGGTTGGTATACCTTTCGTCACCCGAGTTGATTTTCTGATTTCTGGTTGTTCAGTGGGTTCTATTGGTTTGTGAGTAGCTGTTTTTTCTATTGTGAGCTCCACTTCTTGCTCTGTCTCCTGTACAGCTTCACTTTGGTCAGCATGTCTTGCTGATTCAGTGGAGAGGTTCTCTTTATGGCTTTCGAGGGACATTTTTTCTGATGTTTGACTTTCATCAAAATAAACACTGCGGCTTATTGTGATCTTGTTGGTCTTTGGATGAAGAATTCTATAGCCTTTACTTTGTTCACTGTAGCCCATAAGAATGCCTTCTATGGCTGTGTTCTCTAATTTGGAGCGTTTCTCACTTGGAACATGGGCATATGCTTTACATCCAAACACTCTAATATGTCCCATACTAGGTTTTGATCCATTCCACATTTCATATGGGGTGCTCTCAATAGTTTTTGATGGTAGCCTGTTCTGTAAGTATGTTGCAGTATTTATTGCTACACCCCAGTACTGGTTAGGTAAATTGGCGTCTGAAAGCATGCATCTTGCCATTTCTATGAGGGTGCGATTTTTCCTTTCTGCAACACCATTTTGCTCAGGAGTGTATGGTACAGTCGTTTGGTGTATAATGCCTTGTTTCTTCATGTATGACTCCACTTCCTTACTCATATATTCCCCTCCGTTGTTGGTACGTATTATTCCTAGTTTCCGTTGAAATTTATTGCTGAATGTAGCTATAAATTCTTGAAGTTTCTCTGATGTCTCACTTTTGTGCTTCATCAGATATGTTGTTGTGTACCTGGAATAATCGTCAATGAAAGTCAGTAAATATCTGTTCCCGCCGGGTGTGGGGGTTTTCATTGGTCCACACACATCACTGTGTATGAGTTCCATGGGGTGAGTGGTTTTTCTTTGACTGGCTTGTGGAAGTGGGGTACGTGTGGCCTTTGCTTTGATACAACATGTGCACTTCATGAGCATGTCACAAGGCAAAATTATCATGTCTTCTGATAAACCTTCCTTTGCAAGTTCCTTTATGGCCTCTGGATTTCAATGCCCTAATCGCCTGTGCCACAGGTGGATACATTTGTTGTGTGGATTATGAATGGCTGTTTTGGCTTGCTTCCTTTCAGTGATAAGTTTGTACAGGTGTTCGTTCAATCTTCCTTTTGCTAGGATTTGTTTCCTGTTTCGAATTGTGCATTCATTGCCTTGGAACTGAACTGTGAGTCCATTGTTAGCAAGAGTTTTCACTGATAGGAGGCTTCCTTCTAAACTTGGGACGTACAGAACATTCTTTACTAGAATGCTTTGCTTACCTCCTGATGGTGTGATGCAAGTCAGGAACCCTTGACCATTACCTTCAGCTGTAACACTTTTCCCATTTGCTAGGAAGACTTTATCTTTAATAATGAAATCAATTTCTGTGAAGAATGTCTCGTCACTTGTCATGTGACTAGTTGCCCCTGAGTCAATGCACCATCCGTGTGGTGTACTATTCTGAGTCACTTTAAAGCTGCCGCTCCATGATGCAGCTGCAGTTTGCTTTGTGGCTGCCTTAGCTCTCTCTCTTGTAGGTGGTTCTAACCTTTGCTGCTCAGCTTTCCAGATTGAGCAGTTCTTTTTCAGGTGACCGACCTTTTTGCAGCGAAAACACACTCTGGTTTCTCTGTTTTGTTTTGTGCCTTCTTGCGCCTTCAGAGCTACCTCTGATCTCTCATTTTCTTCACTATGCATGTTTTCCTTTCTTCTATTATATTCATCAATTAGTTTTCCCTTAGCATATTCTAGTGTTAGTTCTTGTTCAGGTCTGGTTTCTAGAGCATTGATAAGGGCACTATATGACTCTGGAAGGCTGCATAGTAACAATGCTACTATATGATTGTCTTTAATTTCTTCTCCAATTGCACATAGCTGTTCCACAATCTCTAGCATAGCATTCACATGTTCACACATTTCCTGGCCTTTTTCCAGCCTCATCTTATATAGTTTGCGCAGCAAATATAGTTTACTATTTAAGTTTGAACGCTCATGCAGTTTTTGTAGGGCAGTCCACATACCTTTAGCTGTGTTTTCTTTTCTTATGTGAATGAGTTGATCATCCTCCACTAACAGGCTTATAACTGCTTTTGCTTGTCTGTTTTTCTTGTCCCATTCCCCTGGATTATCAGTGGGTCTGTTTGTATCCAGCACCTCCCATAAATCATCTTTGGATAACAGCATTTCAAACTTAAACTTCCACAGCTGGTAGTTGGTATTATTTAACTTCGCTATTGCATATTACACATCTGAACCACTTGCCATCTTTCAGTAATTTGGATGCAGCTCTTGTTTCCTCACACAGTATTTGCTTGGATCATAGATGCAACACTTACTGACTTGTAGTTTCTTTTTCTTCAGTGTCTGGGCCCATAACCTGTTGGTGTATGTATCAAAAAGACACTGGAAGCTTTTAAAGAAAACTGCATTAGGCTTTACTTGTACAGATGCATCAGCAATATTTGGAACATACCAAAGGACTTGTAAAACTATAGTCAGCACACACAGAGGAGGAAAAACACAATAAAGATTAAAAAACAACTTCCTTCCTGTATAAAAGAATGAACAAGATCACAGATATAAACAATCAGCAATCTAAACTGAACAGCGCCATCTACAGCATCAATGTTGTTCATACATGTGGTATAGTACATGCTGTTGTATTTCCCAACACAGTAATAGTCACCTGCACACACAGATATCCCCCTAAAATAGCTAAAACTAAAAACAAACTAAAAACTACTTCCAAAAATATTCAGCTTTGATATTAATGAGTTTTTTGGGTTCATTGAGAACATGGTTGTTGTTCAATAATAAAATTAATCCTCAAAAATACAACTTGCCTAATAATCCCTGTATTTAAACATTGCAAATTCCACAGTAGACTCTACCTTTAAATTTAATAAAGTTAAATAGTAGATAGTACTGGGTGCTACAAGCCAGGAGCAGCAGATTTTTTTTTTTTTATGGGGTCAGGAACATATCTGTTGACTGATACAGGAATTACTAAGCTATAAAAAAAGAAGTAAACACTAATTAAAGCTAAAGACACTGAAGGATCTTATTTTGGTTAATAGCTATCAATTTATTAAACACCCTTTTAAAATTACAAGTGATAAAAACCTTTAATATAGCGTGCACACTCATATCTTAATACTAAATAGATTTGACACATTGGCCTCTAGTAATCAACGTGTCTACTTACCTGCCATCGCCGGCCCCAATACGCCCGCCTAAGCTCGCCTACCATCGCCGCTGCGGACCTGAATAATCTCGCCAAAGTTATCAAAAAAGCTGTCAAAAGCCTGCGCACCAAGAACGGGGTGATGAGCAGCGGACTGTGATAGATATCACTCATCCGATCTCACTGCTCTTCGGCTTTTTCCCAGCTTTATTGCTAGCCTGTCACTAAGCACCCACACTAAACTACACTGTTCTACCCCTTATACTGGTGCCCCCGGAGCCCCCCACAACTAAATAAAGTTATTAACCCCTAAACCGCCGCTCCTAGACCCTGCCGCAACTATAATAAATGTATTAACCCCTAAACTGCCGATCCTGGAGCCCACCGCCACCTACATCATACCTAGTAACCCCTATCCTGCCCCCCCTATACCGCCGCCACCTATAATATATTTATTAACCCCTATCCTGCCAATCCCGGACCCCGCCGCAACTAAATAAATTGTTTAACCCCTAAACCGCCGCTCCCGGACCCCGCCGCCACCTATATTAAACTTATTAACCCCTAATCTGCCCCCCCTACACAGTCGCCACCTATAATAAATTTATTAACCCCTATCCTGCCCCCCCTACACCGCCGCCACTATAATAAATTTATTAACCCCTATCCTGCCCCCCCTACACCGCTGCCACTATAATAAAATTATTAACCCCTGTCCTGCCCCCCCTACACCGCCGCCACTATAATAAAATTATTAACCCCTAAACCTAAGTCTAACCCTAACACCCCCTAACTGAAATATTAATTAAATACATCTAAATATTATAACTTATTAACTAAATTAATCCTATTTAAAACTAAATACTTACCTATAAAATAAACCCTAATTTAGCTACAATATAAATAATAATTATATTGTAGCTATCTTAGGATTTATTTTTATTTTACAGGCAAATTTCAATTTATTTTAACTAGGTACAATAGCTATTAAATAGTTATTAACTATTTAATAGCTGCCTAGTTAAAATAAAGAGAAATTTACCTGTAAAATAAAAACTAACCTAAGTTACAATTACACCAAACACTACACTATCATTAACTAAATTATTCCTATTTAAAACTAAATACTTACCTGTAAAATAAACCCTAAGATAGCTACAATGTAATTAATAATTACATTGTAGCTATTTTAGGATTTATATTTATTTTACAGGTAACTTTGTATTTATTTTAGCTAGTTAGAATAGTTATTAAATAGTTATTAACTATTTAATAACTACCTAGCTAAAAGAAATACAAAATTACCTGTAAAATAAATCCTAACCTAAGTTACAATTAAACCTAACACTACACTATCATTAAATTAATTAAATAAATTAGCTACAAATAACTACAATTAAATTAAATTAAATAAACTAACTAAAGTACAAAAAATAAAAAAAGCTAAGTTACAAAAAATAAAAAAATAAGTTACAAACATTTCAAAAATATTACAACAATTTTAAGCTACTTACACCTAATCTAAGCCCCCTAATAAAATAACAAAGCCCCCCAAAATAAAAAAATTCCCTACCCTTTTCTACATTAAAAAGTTACCAGCTCTATTACCTTACCAGCCCTTAAAAGGGCCTTTTGCGGGGCATGCCCCAAAGAAAACAGCTCTTTTGCCTGTAAAATAAAAATACAACCCCCCAACAATAAAACCCACCACCCACATACCCCTACTCTAACCGAAACCCCCCTTAAATAAACCTAACACTACCCCCCTGAAGATCATCCTACCTTTAGCCGTCTTCAGCCAGCCGACCCACCGATGGAACTGAAGAAGAGATCCGGAGCGGCAGAAGTCATCATCCAAGGGGCGCTGAAGAAGTCTTCCATCCGATTGAAGTCATCATCCAAGGGGCGCTGAAGAGGTCTTCCATCCGATTGAAGTCTTCATCCAAGCGGCGTCTTCAATCTTCATCCATCCGGAGTGGAGCGGAGCCATCTTCAGATGAGCCGATGTGGAGCCATCCTCTTCTTCCCGATGACTAACAACGAATGATGGTATCTTTAAGTGACGTCATCCAAGATGGCGTCCCTTCAACTCCGATTGGCTGATAGGATTCTATCAGCCAATCGGAATTAAGGTAGGAAAAATCTAATTGGCTGATTGAACTTCAATCTGATTGGCTGATCCAATCCGATTGGCTGATCCAATCAGCCAATCAGATTGAGCTTGCATTCTATTTGCTGATCGAATAGAATGCGAGCTCAATCTGATTGGCTGATTGGATCAGCCAATCGGATTGAACTTCAATCTGATTGGCTGATTCAATCAGCCAATCAGATTTTTCCTACCTTAATTCCGATTGGCTGATAGAATCCTATCAGCCAATCGGAATTTGAGGGACGCCATCTTGGATGACGTCATTTAAAGGAACCTTCATTCGTCGTTTGTCCGTCGGTGAGGAAGGATGGCTCCACGTCGGCTGCTTCCAGATGGACCCGCTCCGCTCCGGATGAAAGAAGATAGAAGATGCCGCCAGGATGAAGATTTTGGACCCTCTGGAGGACCTCTTCTTGCCGGATAGGATGAAGACTTCAGACCCTCTGGAGGACCTCTTCTTGCCAGATTGGATGAAGACTTCTTACCCTCTTCTGGACAGATTGGTGATACCCGGCTGGGTGAATACAAGGTAGGGAGATCTTCAGGGGCTTAGTGTTAGGTTTTTTAAGGGGGGTTTGGGTGGGTTAGATTAGGGGTATGTGGGTGGTGGGTTGTAATATTGGGGGGGGGTATTGTAATTTTTTTTTTCAGGCAAAAGAGCTGATTTCTTTGGGGCATGCCCCGCAAAAGGCCTTTTTAAGGGCTGGTAAGGTAATAGAGCTGTTAACTTTTTATTTTAGATTAGGGTAGGGCATTTTTTTATTTTGGGGGGCTTTGTTATTTTTTTAGGGGGCTTAGAGTAGGTGTAATTAGCTTAAAATTCTTGTAATCTTTTTTTATTTTTTGTAATTTAGTGTTTGTTTGTTTTTGTAATTTAGTTTAGTTGATTTAATTGTAGGTAATTTTAGGTAGTTTATTTAATAAATTTATTGATAGTGTAGTGTTGGGTTTAATTGTAACTTAGGTTAGAATTTATTTTACAGGTAATTTGGTAATTATTTTAACTAGGTAGCTATTAAATAGTTAATAACTATTTAATAGCTATTGTACCTAATTAAAATAAATACAAAGTTGCCTGTAAAATAAATATAAACCCTAAAATAGCTACAATATAATTATTCATTATATTGTAGCTATATTAGGGTTTATTTTACAGGTAAGTATTTAGCTTTAAATAGGATTAATCTATTTAATAAGAAAAAAATTATTTTGTTAGATTTAAATTATATTTAATTTAGGGGGGTGTTAGGGTTAGGGTTAGACTTAGCTTTAGGGGTTAATACATTTATTATAGTAGCGTGAGGTCCGGTCTGCAGATTAGGGGTTAATACTTGAAGTTAGGTGTTGGCGATGTTAGTGAGGGCAGATTAGGGGTTAATAAAATTTATTATAGGGTTTGCGAGGCGGGAGTGAGGCGGTTTAGGGGTTAATACATTTATTATAGTGGCGGTGAGGTCCGGTCGGCAGATTAGGGGTTAATAAGTGTAGGTAAGGTTGGGGGGGCAGATTAGGGGTTAATAAATATTATGTAGGTGTCGGCAATGTTAGGGGCAGCAGATTAGGGATACATAGGGATAATGTAGATGGCGGCGGTGTACGGTCGGCAGATTAGGGGTTAGAAAATTTAATTAGAGTGGCGGCGATGTTGGGGGGCCTCGGTTTAGGGGTACATAGGTAGTTTATGAGTGTTAGTGTACTTTATAGCACAGTAGTTAAGAGCTTTATAAACCGGCGTTAGCCCATAAAGCTCTAACTTCTGACTTTTGTCTGCGGCTGGAGTTTTGTCGTTAGAGTTCTAACGCTCACTTCAGCCAAGACTCTAAATACCAGCGTTAGGAAGATCCCATTGAAAAGATAGGATTCACAATTGGCGTAAGGAGATCTGCGGTATGGAAAAGTCGCGGCTGGAAAGTGAGCATTAGACCCTTTCCTGACTGACTCTAAATACCAGCGGGTGGCCAAAAACAGCGTTAGGACCCCTTAACGCTGGTTTTGATGGCTACCACAGAACTCTAAATCTAGGCGATTGATTTTCAAATTTTAAAAGGACTATCCTCCATCTTAGATGCACCTTTTCAGCCATTTTAGTCTCTCTAGTTTTTCAGTGAGGAGATTTTCCATTGTGAGAAATCTACTGAAAGTATAGCAAAATGTAATTTACATATGTTACTACACAGAAGCCATTTTTTTTTATCAAATCACAGTCTATGTTGTGTAAACGTTGAATACAGGCCCCCACCCTCCTGCTGAGTCTTTTGCTGAAAAAGTGATCCTTGAGGTATCCGAAGGACAGTTGCTGTACATGAGCACAAAAAAACAGGACTGGAATGCAGTGAAAGCTAGATTTCAAGATGGTGGCACCCATGACTTGAGGAAGACAGGGAATAACCTCAACACTATGCTTATAAAATGTGTTTAGTGTTTAACGTCCCTTTAATTTCAAAGAGGAGACTACTACTGCTTATAATGTTTGTATTGGTTTATATTTAATGGAGAGAGTGACACTGTTTCTTGATTAACTTTACATTCAAAAACCTGCATGCATGATGTTAAAGAGACACAAAAGACAACATTGAACTTTCATAATGCAGATAGCGCATGGAATTTTAAACATCTTTCTAACTTACACATGAACACTCCTGAGCCAAAGCAAATTTAGTAATCAAAGTAAGTGTTTTTTTTAATATTTTTATTATTTGCATCCTCTGTCTGAACCATGAAAGTTTTTGACTTCAGTGTCTCTAGGAAATTCCCAGTATCATATTGACCAGGGTCATCCATAGGATAATGCAAACCTTCTTTAAATGAAGGGTCTTGTGGGTGTATTATTTTATTTTTGGTGAAAGGGAGAGTAAACATTGCTTAAGATGTTACGTAATTCTGCAGAAACATAAGGATAGCCTTTACTGTTATAAAATATTTTAAAATATAGTATTAGGCTGAAAAAACTTTACTCACGCTGCAAGTGTAGACGTCCTCTTAAAGGGATATTCCAGTCAAAGTTTAAATGCACATTGATGAATTACATATTTTAATAGAAACATATTTGCAATATACATGTATTGGCAAAAATGCTTTTAGTAAATGTTATCACCATTTTTTGTGATAACATTTTTCCTTGCACAGGTATGTGAAGGATAGCTGTATATTCTCAGTGAACCAACATTTGAAATGCTGCAGCTGTTCAAACCACCAGTGGGGTTTGCATCATGTCAGCAATTAACAAATTGAGTCATTACCAAATGATACAAGCACCTTAGGCTCTCTCAGAAATGGCTATGTTTAAAATGCTGGTACATGGTACATACTTAAATACACATTTAAAACATCTATAGCTTGTGTTAGAAAATGTTTTGCTAATACATATATATTACAAAAATGCTTCTATTCAAAACTGAAATGCATCCATGTGGGTTCCAGTTTTGGCTGGGATGTCCCTTTAAGAGCATCACAAGATCACTGTCTAATCACAGCTTGTCCAATAGCACCATTCAAATGAATGTAGCCTATTCGGCTGCTTTACCTAGCATAGGAAAAGCGCTGCCTATAGCTGAAGAGCGGAATCGGCGTGCACTTAATAAACAGCAATTGCATGACCTGGTTATTAAAAAAATACTTCTGCGCCAAAGAGGTCACCTGCATTTGTAAGGTAAGTTTTTGTTGATTATTTTCTATAGTTTTAAAAGAAAAGGTTATGTGTAAGAATTATGTAACATTTTAAACAATGTCCCTCGTAATCTGCCTCAATTTTCTCATCTTTTACTTGCACCAATTTCTTTGTATTTATTTCTGTAAGAAAATATTTTCTGTATAAAGAAAACACTCAAAAAAGCCAGCAAAAATGTATTAAACATAAGCATACAATAATCAGTAATAAAAATCAGCAATTAGCAATTGTCTGCAATTGCTTTAAAATTTCAACTCAAGATCTTGTCAAAGAAGGAACAATGTACTGTTTATTTTTTTCCTCTTTAATGTATTCCCAAAAATCCATTAGACGTGCTTTGTTATATTAAATTGTTCAAACATAGATAAACCTTTGTCATTAAAAACAGCTGCTTTTGTATGTTTTACCTGTTACCTATACTGAAAATATTATAATATATACACATTATTTTCTGTAAAAAAAAGCTATTTAAACAAAAAGCAGCATCAGAAATCCATTTAATTGCTAACACTGACTTCACCTATAATTGGGAAATATGCCCTGGGGGACTAACCAAACCCCTTCTAAGACCTTCCTGAATACACCCACAGATCTATCAGACACGACTGTGGATCACCCATATCTAGGCTGACCATATTGCCGCTTTAAGAAGGAACACATATGAAAAATACATATGTGAGGGTTCTTATACAAAACATTTCTATTTAAACAGCCCTGAAAACAGCTCTGACATATGTATTTTTCATATGTGTCCCTTTTTAAAGCTGCAATATGGTCAGCCTACCCATATCTCTGCCTACCCACACATAGCCCCTCCCCACCCATGAGTGGCCACGTCCACACATTACCTGTGGGCCACTGATAGCAGATATTAAGAATTTTGGTTCCATATACCTGGGATCTAGTTTTAAGAAAAATTCTCTGAGCATATTAGAAATGGGGAGGGTTATACCAGTATTTTTACATTTTTATTATTATGATGAAATATTTGATTTATTTAATTTTTTTTCACATTTTACCATGTATGCGGTTCTATACACAATTTATTTTAGATCATTTTAAGGAATTTTTGACAATGTTTTTTTTTCCCAAACCTCACTTCATTTTTTTTCTGGAAAACAGGACTAAGATTTTACTGACCAATAATCAGGGTTTGGGTTACAGTAGGGTGTGATAGGTCTAGGCAATCCTAGATTTGTATGGATGGCTAAGGGGGATTAAACTAAGCAGCAAGATAGAGGTTCACATTTAAAGATGTCATGCAGGAAGCATGTTTAGTTGGCAGAGAAAAACCAGGGATATCCTTGGCTCCACTCATGAATTTCCCTACACCCATCTACAACAAGCCAAGATCCTGCCCATCGTGCACCCACTGTCCTGCCTCTCTGCTTATCCACCCACAAGTCTCTTTCATTCTGCAATTTCAGAATGCCTCCTAAAAATATTGGGAGATATGATATATGGGTTCCAAATGTGATCAAAGCACTGACAATTCAGCATGACTGGCACAAGAATGCAAAGCATGTTTTTAGTCTAAATAAATCATTATGGATCTAGCAATAAAACATAAAGGTAATGCAACATCAATATAAAAATCTGAACAGGAAAAATAACTGATGAGATGTCTATTCTGTTATTTATATCTCTTTGTGGTGTTTACACATAGGCAATATTTGAGCATCCAACCCAAGGTATACTTCACAATGTGGACTAGATTACAAGAGGAGTGCTACACAGCTGTAAGCAATCTTTTAATGCACGCAGGTTAGCAAGCGTATAACAAATTTAAAGTAAATTGTTTGCACGTGAGGGAAACCGGCACGCACCAACTTCAGGACTTCGGATATTGTGACAGCGTTAACTTCTCCCAATAGACTTAAAAAGAAAAATAACACTTATTACTCGCACACTAACCCAACACCAGATTAGACCTACAGAGCTATAACTATGAATAGTTATGAATACTTTAAATTCCAATGTTCTTCACATAGAAGAAAATGTTATTTTTATTTTGAAAAAAAAAAAAAAAAATATATATATATATATATATATATATATAAATCCTCCGTCTGTGCCTGCACTCGCAATACAGTAGGGTCATCAACCAGGGTGCTAAGTCGTTAGTGCACACAGTCTTACTTCAATCAGGGACTGCACTCGCTGGATTCAATTCAAAGAATGTTTAAATCTTTATTGTGGTAACGTTTCGGGGTTCGCAGAACCCTTCCTCAGACCAGACAACAGTGTAAGTGAAAAAAACAGTGCAATATATAGCAACAAAACCCCACCCACCAAACAAACAGTGAAAATTGCGCCAAAAATTAGTAACCATGGTAACACACAATTGGCCACAAGAGCAAATAGCAATAATAATCTAAATGAAATATTTACCAATTCACAATATAGTAAATATGTACATCACATGAACCATAGCCCTATGATATATGTAAATACTTATACCAGAAAACAAACAATAGTATTAAACAAAAAAACATGTACACATTTCATCTGATATTTAAATATCATAAGAAACAAAGTAACCTTATAAGAAATAATACACCTCTACTGTGAGCAATGTATATTGGCTCTATGGGAATAATCACATTTGTATCTATCGCCGTTTACAGCTCCGGCAGCTATAGTCATCATAATGGCTGCTCAGACAATATAGTACTGGAGACACCGTGCTGATGAGCATACAATGGGCCTTATATGCATTCATTCAAGGATCCAAAGTAACCCCGTAATGTATCTATCTAATTAGTCTTACAAGCATCGTATAGCGTGTTGTGTCTATCAAGAGATATGGGGGCAAAGTGTAGAATAGATACATAATTAATAAGGATCGATGCCACAGGCTTAGCATGTAAAAGATTAACATATTTGTGCAGCTCAATCGACATCATATAGACAAATAATGTTTGTGAAGTATGAGCACTACTTATTTCTAAAATCTCATACCGTGCTAGATCACCTCCTGAAACCAGTTGCAGATAACCTGATGTGCCGATGTATGTCAGACGAAAAACAGGCGCAGATCAGTACAACCCGAGGTCTGTGGGGTGTAAAAGTGATAAGCATGGCCTGCTGACGTCACAGAGGGGGCGAGCGGGTGCAACAGAGTAAACAAGTAAAAACAGGCACGGATCAGCCTGATCCTCTAGTCAATGGAGTACCTAGACAAACAGCATGGCTAATTAGCATAGCCTGCTGACGTCAGGAAAGGGGCGGGAGTGCTCTACAAAATAATGGCCAGCTGTTAGGGCAGAGAGACAAAAGTAAAGTTTAAAACTACGTGTATGAGACAAATAACAAACAAATGGTTCTAGCATAGTGTGAATAGATACAGTACTAATTACTAGCTCATGGGCTATGTGTTGATCTATATGCAAATGAATTGCGACATATTATCTAATGGAGCCAATCTGTCATAAGATCTGTGTTATAAACATCCCTCCATCATTAGATATCAAAAGGCAACAACAGTTAATCAGCAAACATGTATTAGGAGACAGCAGAAATACATAACAGCATTAGAGTTAAACTGATAGACCGATCCACACATGGCATGAAATCAAATCAAATACATCCCTATGGTTCACTTGTGCCCGAGTCTAAGATTACTCATACAGTGGGACCTCAATCATGGTATCATCGGTCTCCTGTTTAAAAATGGCAGTCAAGGGACAATTAACCAAGCAGATACATTTTAGTAGTCAATGATTAGGCTGTATTGAACACACAACAGACCTATTATAGTCTGCATCAGTGAGAGTAAACATGTTGTTTCTGTGTGCAGAGGTATCCTTAGTCATTTTTTCTTTCTATTATGTCAGAGAGACAGGGTTTGTTATAGAGTGGAGCTGATTCAACATATGGGCGGCATTCCAGAGGCATCTCCATGTCTAGATATAAACCTGCATAATGGGGTAATCAATAGGCCGGGCTGTATAGGGGTGGCAATCTAGGTATTTGTAGATAATGGTAAACAAACATCGTTGTGGTTCAGGATAAGAGTATATCCACCATTTAACCAAATTTGTATGGTTGTCACCCGTATGGGTAAATGTTTGTTTGAGCTGTATGTTTGTTTGAGCTGTATGTACCCCATCCCTACAGGTTCTGAAATGACCGAGCGGTAAGAACTAGGAATAGATAGTTAGTGGCCACCTATGGTAGTTGGTGATTAGGTAATTCCCCTAAGTAGATGCAATTAGAGAAAACAGTGCCAATCATTGGACATATTGAGACCTCTTGGGTGTAAGGTACCTAGTCTATGTATCCATCTAGCCTCCATCTGAAGGAGTGTTCTGCCACGGTCACCACCCCGTCTGAGAGGGGGAACATGGTCAATCAAGATAAACCTTAAATCCGTTACCTTATGTCCGTCCCGCAGGAAGTGTCTGGCAACTGGTTGATCTGATGTACCCTTGTCAATGGCAATCCGAATTGCTGAGCGGTGATTCGCCATTCTTAGTCATGCATTATCGTTGGTTTTCCCAACATAGTATTGTCTGCAACAGCAGCTCAGGAGGTAAACGACATGGCTAGTGGTGCATGTCATAAAGTGTCTTATGGTATACTTTTGAGTTGTATGTGGGTATCAGAAGACCTTGCAGGGGATCATTCCGCTACACGTAGTACAGCCCATGCACCTGAAGCAGCCCATTTTGTTGGTTTTGAGCCATTTCTTAGTGTAGCTTTGTTGTGGGTCTGTCAGCATAAGTAGGTCCCTTAGACTTCTGCCTCGCCTGTATTACATGATCGGTGGGTCCATGTGTCCAAAGGGGAGTGTTTGATCAGTTCCGAGAATTTCCCATCTGTTCCAAATGGAGTCAGCCAACACCATCTTATCTTTACCATATGTGGTTGCGAACACCATCCTTGTGTTCCTCTTGTCATCCGCTCGAGTGTCAAATGCATCTTCAGACATAATCTCCTGTCTTACTTTCCCTATAAGATCAGTTTTGTAACCCCTCTGCATGAACTTGTTGGCCATCATGTCTAGTTGGAGTTCTCTGTTTGATTCCTCAGTGTTGTTCCTCACCAGCCTTATCATCTGGGATTTGACAATTGCCTTTCTAGTGTGTGGAGGGTGATTACTTGATGCTTCAAGTAGTGAGTTTCGATCAGTCGGTTTCGAATAGAGGGTTGTAAACAATCTGTCTTGTTTCTTGTAGATCCTTAGATCAAGGAAGTCGATCTTGTCAAGATCATATTTCAGTTCGAACTTAATTGGGTATTTTTGTGTGTTAAGTTGTGTCACCCAATCCATTAGTGTGTTAACCGGGCCTTGCCATACGAGGAAAATATCATCAATATATCTTTTGTAATATTTAACCATTCCGTGGTTATAGACCTCCATGATGTCCCGTTCATATTGTTCCATGTATAGATTTGCGTATGACGGAGCCATGTTGGATCCCATGGCTGTTCCCATACACTACTGCTAAAAAGTATTTTCGCAGCGCAAATAGTTGAGTTTTAAGCACTTTTCCAGGATATTTAGGATAAAGGACGTGGGAGGACCCACATATGGGTATTGGTCCAGTGCCGCTGCAATGGCCTCTATTCCTCCAGAATGTGGGATCATGGTGTAGAGACTCCTCACGTCCATCGTCAACAGTATGTCCTCATTAGAGATTCCGTCCACAGTGTTCAGTATCCTGATAAGTTCACCAGAGTCTTTGATGTATGAATCCATAGATCTGCCAATCGGTTGTAGGAAGGCATCTATATATTGCGCCAAAGGTTGTAGTATCGAGCCCCTTGCTGAAACGATCAGTCTAACAGGGGGGTTCAGCTGGTCTTTGTGTATTTTAGGCAGAGTGTATAGTATAGGGTGGATGGGGTAAGTGGTGCTGAGGAAATCAAACTCATCTTGATCAATCCATTTGTGTTGTAAAGCCTCTGCTAGTATCCTAATGGCTGACCGATGGTTGGCCATGCGTGTCCTGGCATTGTTGATTGTCTTTCCAACATAGTACAGTCCACAGGAGCAACTCAGAAGTTACCCTATGTATTTGGCAGTACATGTGGCAAAGTGGTTGATCCTCTACTTCTTGATTCTATTTAAGTGTCAAAAGGTAGATCCAGCTAGTATGCTGTTGCAGGTCAAACACTTGTAACAGCCTTTTTTCATGTTTCTTTGTACTGCTGTGTCATAGCTGTCTGCCAAGTCAGTGTTGACCAATAGGTCCCTCAAAATTCTGCCCCGTGTGTACGCAACTTGTGGTTTGGTGCAGTCCTTTAGGGGTAATAAAGGGTCTGTGCGTAATATGGACCACTCCTGCTTTATCTCATTGATTAGATCTCTTTCGTCCAGAGTGTATTCTGTAACGAATGTGAGAGTTCCCATCTTAGTGGTATTTCTTCCAATTGTATTAGCATCAGTCATGGCTTCTTGTAGCGCCTTATCCAATTTCTTGTTACTATAGCCGCGTTCCCGGAATCTATTTTTTATTTCAATTAGTTGTATGTCCATTTTGTCTTTATCTGTGTTGTTGCGAATTACCTTTTGAAACTGGGCCTTCAGAATGTTATAGATGCTATTTATGTATTCATATGTGTATACATGTATGTATATACATATATAAATACATATATACACATATATATATATATATACAACAATAAACATATTTAGACATATATATATATATATATATATATATATATATATATATATATATATACACACACATACATACATACAGGGAGTGCAGAATTATTAGGCAAGTTGTATTTTTGAGGATTAATTTTATTATTGAACAACAACCATGTTCTCAATGAACCCAAAAAACTCATTAATATCAAAGCTGAATAGTTTTGGAAGTAGTTTTTAGTTTGTTTTTAGTTATAGCTATTTTAGGGGGATATCTGTGTGTGCAGGTGACTATTACTGTGCATAATTATTAGGCAACTTAACAAAAACCAAATATATACCCATTTCAATTATTTATTTTTACCAGTGAAACCAATATAACATCTCAACATTCACAAATATACATTTCTGACATTCAAAAACAAAACAAAAACAAATCAGTGACCAATATAGCCAACTTTCTTTGCAAGGACACTCAAAAGCCTGCCATCCATGGATTCTGTCAGTGTTTTGATCTGTTCACCATCAACATTGCGTGCAGCAGCAACCACAGCCTCCCAGACACTGTTCAGAGAGGTATACTGTTTTCCCTCCTTGTAAATCTCACATTTGATGATGGACCACAGGTTCTCAATGGGGTTCAGATCAGGTGAACGAGGAGGCCATGTCATTAGATTTTCTTCTTTTATACCCTTTCTTGCCAGCCACGCTGTGGAGTACTTGGACGCGTGTGATGGAGCATTGTCCTGCATGAAAATCATGTTTTTCTTGAAGGATGCAGACTTCTTCCTGTACCACTGCTTGAAGAAGGTGTCTTCCAGAAACTGGCAGTAGGACTGGGAGTTGAGCTTGACTCCATCCTCAACCCAAAAAGGCCCCACAAGCTCATCTTTGATGATACCAGCCCAAACCAGTACTCCACCTCCACCTTGCTGGTGTCTGAGTCGGACTGGAGCTCTCTGCCCTTTACCAATCCAGCCACGGGCCCATCCATCTGGCCCATCAAGACTCACTCTCATTTCATCAGTCCATAAAACCTTAGAACAATCAGTCTTGAGATATTTCTTGGCCCAGTCTTGACGTTTCAGCTTGTGTGTCTTGTTCAGTGGTGGTCGTCTTTCAGCCTTTCTTACCTTGGCCATGTCTCTGAGTATTGCACACCTTGTGCTTTTGGGCACTCCAGTGATGTTGCAGCTCTGAAATATGGCCAAACTGGTGGCAAGTGGCATCTTGGCAGCTGCACGCTTGACTTTTCTCAGTTCATGGGCAGTTATTTTGCGCCTTGGTTTTTCCGCACGCTTCTTGCGACCCTGTTGACTATTTTGAATGAAACGCTTGATTGTTCGATGATCACGCTTCAAAAGCTTTGCAATTTTAAGAGTGCTGCATCCCTCTGCAAGATATCTCACTATTTTTGACTTTTCTGAGCCTGTCAAGTCCTTCTTTTGACCCATTTTGCCAAAGGAAAGGAAGTTGCCTAATAATTATGCACACCTGATATAGGGTGTTGATGTCATTAGACCACACCCCTTCTCATTACAGAGATGCACATCACCTAATATGCTTAATTGGTAGTAGGCTTTCGAGCCTATACAGCTTGGAGTAAGACAACATGCATAAAGAGGATGATGTGGTCAAAATACTAATTTGCCTAATAATTCTGCACTCCCTGTATATATACATACATATGGGCTCTATGCAAGCAAAATACACATCAGAAACAACATGGGCAAAGGCACTCACCGCGTGAAATCAAATTGTCAGTTTATTGTGACGTTTCGGGGTTGTGCCCCTTCATCAGACAGACATAAATAGAGAATGATCTGAACTTACCCCTTAAATACCCCACCAACAATTAGCACAAGTGTGATAGCTATTCACCGGAGTCCTCCCTGCGCTAAAACGCATGTGCGGGACTGATTACGGTGAGCCAGAAATGCCAAAAATAAAATCAAAACAAAAAATGGCCAGATATAGCAGGCTGCATAACCTAGCAACCGCAATCAATAGTAAACAATAAACATAGGCCAAGTATTAGTAACTACAGATCATGAAGTATGCGAGTGAGGAAAATATCAGGGACTGCAAGAAAAAGCAGTTTGACATAGAAACCTGTAACAACCGTACATAATTTTGCCATCAAGCCCAAAAAAATATACATCACTATGTGTAGCACATCAATCCGCTGTCCACTTCAAACTAAAGCATATTGAAGACTTGGGATAAATGTTGTGAACAGATATAACCACATTTTCATATAGGGCAACATAGGAATATAGAAATATACAAATATACACTGTTAGATCAAAGACTATCATTAGAGACCAAATTGTAAACAAATATGTGAGCGCTACTCATGTCAGCATATTAGCAACTACATATACTCAGACTAAGTCGCTACTAAGAGTGAAATCACACTTGTTCTAATTGTTGGTGGGGCATTTAAGGGTAAGTTCAGATCATTCTATATGTATGTCTGTCTGATGAAGGGGCATCACCCCAAAACGTCACAATAAACGGACAATTTGATTTCACACGGTGAGTGCCTTTGCCTATGTTGTTTCTGATATATATGTGTATATATGTATTTACAGATAATACACTTATAAACACATAAATGCATATGTACATATATAAAGACATATATAGAAGTGCATTGGAGATGAAAACATGTTAAATCATATTTATGCAATATTCCTTTGTAATAAAGGTTTTAACTATGTATTTACTATAAGTGTTTCACATTCCAATGTTCTGTACATAGCAGAGTATGTTCTAAGTATTTCTAAATAGATATTCCTCTCTCTCTCTCTTATTAGGCATGTGCATTTAGATCATTTGTGATGATCCAAATGCGGAAGAATGCGGCAGTTCACAGCATTCAACTCTTTTTGGCGCTGTATTTTTTTATTGTGAAAGTGCAACACACTAAGATCTGGATTTGCCCAGATCTTAGTGCTTTGCACTTTCACAAGAAGGAATCTGGCTCCAAAAAGAGCTGCTGCCTTCTTCTTCCTTTGGATCTTCACAAATTATACAAATGCACCTGCCTAATCAGAATCATTAAAAATCAAATAGTGTGGGGGCGTGTCTAGGCAGCGTTCATGAAAGGACGCATCTTCAGAAGCTCTGAGTGAAAGCTAAATAATCCGCCAATTATCCTTACCTTTTTGCAACATCTGTGGATGAAAAGACTATCTTTAAGTGCACTATACAGTACTGATTAGAATGGTACCAGCTTTGCGGGCATTATGATCTGAGAGGACTGAACTAGACCGTCTGGGCCTAGGCGGCGGCCTAACTACAAGACTCCGGCACCCCCCTCCCCAGGTTATCCCGGGAAGGTAGTGAAACTATACTAATTGTGTATAAAAAACACGACTTCTCTGTACATGTCTCTACTTGCTATACTGTACAACATGGAAGACATCTCGCAAGTGATTCATGCTCTCTGCTCCGATTTTAAAGTGGCGATCATTAGAAGCTTAGATCGGTTGAGACACACAGAACAGCCCGGGAAGATACAACAGTCTGATCCTTCAAAACCAACCTTAAAAGAGCCAATGTCCATGGAGCGACAGAGACAAGTGGTAGAATCTGCAGGGCATGGCCTGACTTTTATGGACAGACGACTCTTGGAGGCAGTACAGAGAGCATTTAACCAGAAGGATCAAAGACGCGGCAATCACACATGGGGAGCTACAGAACAATCCAAAATACCTATCAAGTCTGGTAGAGTCGGCAGTGAAGGGCCCTAGCTGTTGGACAATAGTATACCACGGGATTATCCGGATTACCGTCATAGAGAAGAGCGCTGAGTCAGAGCAACGAGACGGAGTGTACCGGCTGGGCTACTGAGGCCTTACTTTCAAGAAGTTATATTGTTTGAGTTTTAGCCCCAAAAAGCTAGGAAACTCGATCTACTGGATTCAATGTAACCCTCTGATGTCCCTCAAGAGCAGGTGTTTTATGGTACTGGCATAGGGTAGAGTACTATACCACAAATTTATATCACCCTGGTAGTTAGGCATGATATGTAGACTCTCTGACTCTCCTCCTCACAATATATGGAACTAAGTGATTATGGCTATTATAAAACAGGCATCAGACAACTTCTATTGTAAACTGCATCACTTTAGTCAAGCTAGCTGTATCCCTATGAAGATCTGCCGATCTGAGTCTTGCTATGAACAGCTATATTTACACAAGTGATTATTGCCTTTTTTACTTAAAGGGACATTCCATTCAAAAAATAAATGCACATAGATTTATTGAATCTTTGAATAGAAACATATTTGCAATATTCTTGTATAGGCAAAAAATGCTTATATTAAAAGTTATAACTGTTTTAGTGTTAACATTTTTCTCTGCATGTGCATGTGAAGCATAGCTAGATATTCTTACTGCATCCACATTTTAAAAAATGCAGATGCTCAGATCATCAGTGGGGCTTGTATCATGTCAGCAATTAACAAATTGAGTCATTACCAGATGGTACGAGCACCTTAGGCTCTCCAAACAAGTGTTGTGTTTAAAATTCTGATGCACAGAGGAATACTTAAATACACTTTTGAAACAGCTATAGCTTTTATTAGAAGCATTTTTGCTAATGCATGTTTATTACAAAATTGCTTCTGTTCAATACCGAAATGCACCCATGTGGTTTCTAATTTTGGCTGGAATATCCCTAATCCCTAATGTAACCTAAATTTTCATGTTGCTATAGAAGTTAGCATTTATTTTTAATTTTTTTTGTCTTATCTATACATAATTTCCCTATTGATTGTTGTTTAGATTATGTCTCAGGACTGGTATTATATTCACATATACGCATTATAAAGGTCAGTCCCTGTGAAAAAAAAGCTCCTACTTCAGTCAAATGCCATTAAACCTACCCTATTTTGGAACTCCCATTATATATTGCATAATAGCTTTGATTATATCTTGCAAGGGGTATTATATAATTATACCGGGCCCCTGCGGTCAAGATGGCTTGGTAATAATACTTTTAGAACCACTCTAGCTTGATATACTGGCAGCAGATTGTTTTATGGAGACTTAGATGTAAATAAGACATTCACTAGAGATTAAATGATATAACATGGTATAACTCTTCATACTGCTTGGATGTATTGTGCTTACCCTTATTCATGGGTAGATTGTATGACCATATAATCAGTGTAAATTGACATTTATACGGGGACTATTATTCCAACATGCTTTCTTTCCTGTGTCCTCCTTTAACATACCCTACCAACTAACAGGACTCTGCACAGTTAATATGCTAGATTTATATATTATGTAATGTGCAATGTTATTTATACTACTCTCAGTTTGAGCTCAGATTAATGAGATCATATACTGTATATCAGAGGATACGTCATCTCCTTAAAGCTATAGTTAATCTAAGAAAGCCTGTATCTACACATTCTCACTCAACCCTTTAACAACTAACTATGCTGTACAGTGTATTACTTTTCACAATATAGAGTATGTAGCCTATATTTGTACACATATAGCTGTTAAATTGATAGTTCTTAATTTCTGTTTCACTTTCCAGTCCAAGAGAGGCCCTATATTACAGGTCAAAGTTTGATGTTTAAGGATTACTTTGTTCTTTTGACCTATATTACAAATAAAAAATGGTAAAATGAGGTTAATTATTTGGGAACCAAGACTATCCTCTGAAACGTTAATCATTTCATGTTACTTCGAGGTCCAAAAGTGGCCTCGGTTTTTATTGTAGGGGTACACAGTTCAAGTGGCAAACATATATGTATACAAAGGTTAATGACCACTGTCATGTTAACATGTAATGTTTATTCTGTCTGATTTACTGTATATATACTCATTGAAAAAAAAAAAATCTTGTCTTATGTCGATAAATTTTATATGTATGCCTTAAATTATACTTCAATAAAATATATATAAAGAAAATAAATAAAAAAAAAATAAAAAAATAAAATAGTGTTTCATGTCCCTTTAATCTTACCATATACCATGTCTTATTAACCCTAGTTGAATATATGTTTGTTGCTAAATATACACTGGGCATGACACAGGAGATGTTAAAAAACAAAATATACCTAAAGTATGTTTGTATCAGCGCAATGCCAAGCAGATTGATTTAAAGCTATTGTTTCATTTGAGTTTCTTTCCAAAAGAAAATTTTTGTTACTGCAAATAAAAAAAAAAAAAGGGCTATACACTATTGACCAGGTTCCAGTAAGAAATATTAATGTTTTTCATTTGTTATTAGCAAGCAGTTTCTAGGACGCATTGTCTGAAGCCATTTTAAGCAGATATAAGTATAGTGTGGCTTAAAAGTGGGCAGCTAAGTGCTGCACTTTGTACTAGTTGAATTCTTAAATTAAGCGAAAAACACCTTTAATATGCACCTCTGTAATCAGCCATTTTAAAGACTTCAATGTTGAGTCTATATACAGAATTTTTGCAATCAGTCTCTTTGACGAAAATAACTATTCAAAAGTTATTCAAGCTTTAAGCTTTACTTGGAGAATGTAGATTACCCCCGGTAATACTATTTACAGGTCTCAGGGAGAAGCAGTAACTGTGTTGAAAGTGATCACTTAGGGCTCGTCTCCCCCCTAAAATAAAAACACCCTCTAATCTAATACTATACTACCAATAGCCCTTAAAAGGGCATTTTGTAGGGCATTGCCCTAAGTTAAACAGCTATTTTACCTTTAAAAAAAACTAAATTTCCCCCTAACAGTTAAACCCCCCACTCACCAAACCTCCCAAAATAAAAAAAAATAATACTAAAAAATCCTAAACTACACATTGCCCCTAAAAGGGCATTTGTATGGACATTGCCCTTAAAATGGCATTCAGCTCTTTTACTGCCCTTAAAAGGGCATTCAGCTCTTTTTTCAGTGCCCATATCCCTAATCTAAAAAATATTTTTTTTTTAAAAAGCCTAACTTTAACCCCCAGATAGGTACTCACGGTTCCTGAAGTCCGGGGCTGAAGTCTTCTTCCAAGCGGCAATCCTTTTCTGTCTTCATCCAGGACCGCGGAACTGAAGACCGGCGACCGTGGAACTGAAGACCGGAGACCACAGAACCATGAAGCATGGAGGATCCTCTTCGTACGATCACCGCCGTACACTGAATAGTGAATTTAAGGTACACAATTAAATATGGGGTCCCTTGCATTCCTAATGGCCGATTTGATTCTTCAAATCAGCCAATAGGATGAGAGGTACTGAAATCCTATTGGCTGATTTGAACATCCAATAGGATTTCAGTAGTTCTCATCCTATTGGCTGATTTGAACAGGGGACTTAGTGATTAGTTATTTGCATTGTGGGTTTTGGCGGTTTAGGGGTTAAAAGATTTAGTAAGTTAATTGTGATGTAGGTTAATGGCGGAAAAGGGGTTTATAGATTTAATAGATATTTTGCGTTGTGGGGGCATTGCTGATTAGGGGTTAATAGTTTAAATAGATAGTTTGCGCTGTGGGGGCATTGCAGATTAGGGGTTAATATATTTAATAGATACTTTGCGATATGGGGGCATGGTGGATTAGTGGTTAATAGTTTTAATAGCTAGTTTGCATTGTGGAAAATGGCGGTTTAGAGGTTAATACAATTATTATAAGTTGCGATGTGGGGATTTGGCGGATAGAGGGGCTTTGAAGTGTCGGGTTAGATTTCAATGGGAAAAAGGTCTCAAAGAGCACCTTTTTCCTGTTTTACACCTAGTTGAGCTGGATGTTATTTTTTTAGTGTATCGGCAGCCTCCGACAGTGTATTTGCGTAGGCATTGGAAACCAGGTATAATTTAAAGATTAGCATCTTCCTTTGTATGGGACATGATAATGTTTTCGGCAGCCGGAGTCCGGTTGCCGAAATTTGGTTATAACGGCCCATTGGAAGTAGTCGATAAACGCTATTGCTTCTGACAGCATATTTATTGGTTTGCGAGTGCACGCAAATGGAATTACGGCTCAATGCAAATGAGCCCTTAGTCAGAAAAGTATATAAGCAACAGCAACAATTCAATCAAATACAGCGACCACTCACCAGTTTGAATACACTGTTTCAATGTAACCCTTTCAAAGGTTCACTTCTCAAAAGTGTAAATTTTAAAGATGGTTACCTTCCTTTCCATGTACCTTAGTCCAGACCATTTAGGGATCTCATTTGTATGCAGCGTTACACCGGTAGGCAAATTAAAGTTCACCTTACACCGGCCCCACAGATTGCGGGACAACACAGCACCTAGGTTGCAAATGTATGTATAATCACATAGATTAAATCCAGCACGTAGACCAGAGCATAGGGGGATATGGTTCAACCCGCCTAAACAGCAATTCCCCAACGCTGCTAAAATAATATTGAATGCTCACCAGAAAAGAAAGGAGAGTTGGAGGCATATTCCAATAAGAAAAAAAAGTTCAAAGTCTTTCTTTATTTTCAAAAAGTAAAAAACATACGGCCAAATAGAAAAAGTATAAGCCCAACACACAGGAGCGGCACTCTGATGCGTTTCCTGCTTTTCCTGCTTTCACAAGTACTTCATCAGATATAATATAATTATGATTTTTCTATGTGTGTGCCGTATGTTTTTTTACTTTTTGCAATAAAGAAAGACTTTTAACTTTTTTCTTATTGGCTGATGCCTCCAACTCTCTGTTCTTTTTTGGTGAGCATACAGTATATTTGTGTGTTTGGGTTATATATATACACACAACGCACAGAGGAAGTCTAGCACTCACTTGCAAGCGCACAGCTAAGATTAAAATCAGAAATGGAAGAGTTTGTTACCGCATCTGGTCAATGGGACAAGCCCAGATACCACATCAAGGTCCCTCCCTAAAACATGGTCCCTAATACTTATATAATCACCCTAGACATGTACAAAACACAGAAGGGGATGCACTCTTAAACTGGACTTTCATGACGCAGACAGGGCATGTAATTTTAAATAACTTTTTTAGTATACTTTTATCATCAAATTTGCTGTGGTCTCTTGGTATTATTTTGTTGAAAGCTAAACCTAGGTAGACTCATATGCTAATTTAGTGTCTTGTAACTCTCTAATGGTGTAAATGTGCCAATCTGTGTCAGCTACTAGTTGATTTGCTGAGTGTAAACCCCTCTCCTGCCAGTGTTTAAATGGTTTGGTTGTGAGTCCTGCTAGAAATTCTGGATTTCCACATATGGGTAAGAATTTAGTGTGTGTTTATGTGACAAACCCCTCCACCTACATAGTCCTCTCCATGCCCTAAGTGGATCTGTGAATATGGGGGTCCCTCAAATATAGTGTTCGGTGTGTGATTGTCTATGTGTGGTAACAATGCCAGAGACCATGGTTTAACCATTTCCATTTCTATTGCTGGAAGACTAAAGCTACTAGTGTTACTTAAAGGAACAGTCAAGTCCAAAAAAATCCTTGATCATTCAAATAAGGCATGTAATTTTAAACAACTTTACAATTTACTTTTATCACCAATTTTGCTTTGTTCTCTTGGTATTCTTGGTTGAAAGCTAAACCTAGAAGGTTCATATGCTAATTTCTTAGACCTTGAAGGCCATCTCTAATCTAAATGCAATTTGACTTTATTTTACCACTAGGGGGTTACATCATGTGTTTCAAATAGATAACATTGAGCTCATGACTGTGAATTTACCATGGAGTGAGCACTGATTGGCTAAAATGCAAGTCTGTCAAAAGAACTGAAATAAGGGGGCAGTCTGCAGAGGCTTAGATACAAGGTAATTACAGAGGTAAAACATGTATTATTATAACAGTGTTGGTTATGCAAAACTGGGGAATGGGTAATTGAGGTATTATCTATATTTTAAAACAACATCAATTCTGGTGTTAACTGTCCCTTTTTTTTTTTAAATATTTTTTTTATTGAGATATTAGATATTCAAAATACAAGGCATTTGTCCAGTAACAGTACATGTATATAATATATGCAGGTTGAAACAATACATTATAAGCCATACTATAAATTTATGAATCCAAAGGTGTGTATGTCAGTGTTGATTCCTTTGAAGGGAATAAAGAGAATGTTGATGGAGGAATACCAGATAAGGTTCCCACTATATATGAGAGTCTATGACAATGTAACAGAATATGAAAAAAGCATTTCCAATTATAGGCAAGCAGTATATGCATCTATAAAACAACCAATGAAAAAATAAGTGTACTGAGCTTAAAGGGATCTCTTTTTTTTCCCGGTGGTCTACATTTAGTGTATAATAGTAAATGAAGTAGATAAAGGGTTGGGGGGATAACAGCAGGCAAGAGCTGCTCGAAGATAAAAGGGAGGGGGTGAGGGGGGGCATGGTAAGATATTGTTAATGTGATTATGATAATGAGGCTTATGAACAGGTAAGATTCCCTTATGGTCATTGTATAGTCTATGGAATAAATAACTTAGAGCACTATCACCGAGTTAAACAACACTTCATAAGCAACCATAGATAGGGGCGTACAATATCACAAACCATTGGCTAAAATCTGAAACACAAATCATCAATACATTGTCCCGGTACTAATTACCTAGAAGATTTTAATGGTAAGGACATTTATGAGGTGTGGAAGACATATATAGTGGCAGGTCGATTCCTAGTTCTTAATCACCATATCTAAGGATGACAATAGGTTCATGAGCAATTAGAGGTGGCCAGACCCTTCATCTTTCTAAGGTATATTCCCCAGGGGAGCAGTGGGCGCTTCTAAGATCTAGCTAGCTATGGATATGAACAAGGAGCCCTATAATAGTGATAACATAGAGTTGTGTGTTTAAGCGGTATATGATTCTATTGTTTAGGGGTTTGCTTACTCCAAAGGCAGAGTATGGGATTGAAGGCTACTGAGGGTGAATAAAATTATACGTATGTATCAATAGTGAAGGTTTAATACTCATGTAATGGGCCGGCTACCATCTACACCTATTCATATAAGGTTTCAGTGATTGCAGATGCGGTATTTAGGTTATAGCTAATATTGACATCTAGGCATGTGGGTATGGTAGCCGTATGAAGTATGCAACCTGTTTATGACCTTAATTGTGCCACATCTGCCGATGAGACAAGTAGCCATGTAACTGTGTGGTTTTCGGGGCTGGGAGGTCATGCTATTTAGCAATCCTAAGTTAAACAGACAACTTATGGGAAGCTAAGCAACAAAGGTCCTAGTGGGACGAAAGGTATTTTGAGCTCTGTTTTGCCCCTTAATTAGGAACATCTTTGGTTAACCAAATGTAAACAGATATATATATATATAAACACAACAAACATGCATTCTCTGCACAATAAGTCAATATATCCTATAATAATAAGAAATGCTAATGCACGGGGTGCTGGTAATCTTAACTTGTGACTTAAAACTGTTCAACTGTGGTAGTGGCTTTTGGAACAGACCTACTTGTCAGGCAGACAGACAATAGAACTATCCTCCCGGATCAAAAGAGTCAGTCAACTGTCCAATATGAGCTTGTGTGGGAGCTTTTCTGAGGAGCCCATGTTTCTCATAGCTCATATAAGCAACGCCAAAGTTATTGTGGCTTATCGTGGGTATGTGACCGGATAATGGAGCTTGGATAGGGATGTTAGTTTTCTGCCCAGCAGATCTCATTATTATGGAGTGAAGATCCCGTAGTCATCGTTGGGTGGGTGGGTTAGATGGTATCTTCGGCCCCAAACTTGGCTGAGTGGGCTGGTGGACCAAAGTGCCCAGCATGGGTCTGGGCTGAGATGGGAGTGCTGCTACTCCGGGTGAAGAAAGCATTGGAGAGAGGTCTAACTCAAGCTTGGTCTGTTTATAATAGAAGTCTTCCCCATGTCCATCGGACTAATCGTTGCTTCGGGTGCTAAGTAGGTGGGAGGTCTGGATGTGTACGGATGGATGTGCAGTATTGTGGTAGCACATTTCCTCGTATATGTTTGAGTGTCTGAGCACTGCTCCCCTTGGCATCGCCCCACTGCTGTCTCATCTGGTATGGTATGAATGTTGAGGCGGTCCTCCCTTGCACCCAGTGAGCGAATGTCGAGAGTAAGCTGGTTATATTTTAGATCCATCCATTGTCCTAGGCCTTCGAGGAGGGCCACCACCGAATCCATCTCTATCTTCATAGTGCACTGTGGGCAGTTGGCGATGTAGCGGCTGGGGACAAGGGGTATTGTAGTGGTGTCCAATATTCTGTTCTATTAGTGCCCCAGTAATATGACTAGGTGCCTCCCCCACTTTAGTTTCGTTGATTGGATCTGCATGCAGATAGTATAAGGATCTGTGTGGTAGGCCTCCGTCTCTTATCAATCTGCTTACGCTTGCAAACTCCATTTGCGGAGTGGTGGTAACAGCATGTATTTCAGATGTGGGTAGTTTCAGCAAGCCAAATATATAATTGATCTGGTAAGGCTGCAGATGGCTCTATGGAAAATCATTAGTTTAGTTTGTCAAGCTTCTGAGTTGTGAGATTTTCTGTCCGCCATGACTTCCTCTTGGCAACGCCTCCTGTTAACTGTCCCTTTAACCGGTCTAAGATGAATTTTTTAGGATGTTGCCCAGTTATACAATTCTAAATTTGGTAGGCCAAAACCTCAAGCTGAGGTAGAACTAGTTAGGTTATGAAAGCTAATCCTATGCTTCTTTCCTGACCATATGAAGTTTGAAAATTCCTTATTGAGTAACTGTAGTTCCTTTATATATTACAGGAGGCAGCATTTGGAAGATTTATAAGGTTTTTGGAAATAGTATCATCTTTATGAGACCCACCCTGCCCGACAAGGAAAACGGCAGAGACTAGACATGTGCAATTCGGTTTGGTTCGATTCGGAAATTCGGAAAATTCGGCAAATTTGGAGATTCGGATCGAACCGAATTTCCGAATTAAAATAGTGCTGAATCTACCGAATAAATCCGAATTAGTTTGGATTTATTCTGTAGATTCGGATGGCCATGGATTACACTAGTATTGTACAGTATATTAGGTTATATCACTCTGCTATGGGTTACACCTAATATACAGTACATAATACTAGTCTAATCCCACCTAACACTTACCCAAATTCCGAATTTCCGAACCGAACCGAATCAAACCGAATCCAGCCGAATTTATTTGAATCCGAATGAATCCGAAACAAATCCAAACCGAATTTATTAGAATCGGAATGAATCCGAAACAAATCCGAACCAAATTGATTCAAATTTTTCCGAATTCGAATCGCTCCGAAACCGAAATTCGAAAAAATCAGAATCGATCCGAACCAAATTTTTTCGCCATGCACATGTCTAGCAGAGACCTCCATTTGTGTAGGTCTTCTATCATCTTAGTCATGATTGGTTTGTAATTAAGTGTATAACACTGGAAAGGGTTTTTGATAAAGTGATGCCTAGATATTTAAAGGTATTTTCAACTAATTTAATGTTGAAACCAAATGTTTCTGTGCAGTTATAGGGGTAATCAGTTTTTGGAGTTAAGTCTCTGTTCTTGATATTAACAAACTCATATCACCTGCATATAATGAGAGGAGAATATTAGTGTGTCCAATTTGAATACTCTTTGGGGCATATTTATCAATGTGCGAGCGGACATGATACGAAGTAACGTATCATTTCCGTTGCACATTGATAAATGCCGACAGCATACGCTGTCGGCTTTTATCATTGCACCAGCAGGGGGTGTCAATCAACCCGATCTTATTAGATCGGGTTGATTTCTGTCCGAGGCCTCAGAGCAGGCAGACAAATTATGGAGCAGTGATCTTTACGGAGCTTGATAAATATGCCCCTAACGGTTCTTTGGCTAGGTCAAAAAGAACAATGTGTGAAACATTTGGTCCCATAAAACTTAATCGAAGGCCTTTTCTGTGTCTATCTCTAGCATGCACGCTCTCTGTGTGGATTCATTTTTCTCTTTGATTTGGGTTCTCCAATAATGTATTAGTACTAACATTTAGTACAGGTGATCTACTGAACAAACTCATATCATCTGCATATAATGAGAGGTGTATATTAGAGTGTCCAATTTGAATACCCTTGGTCTCTTTCCTAATTCTCCAAGCTTGCGGTTCTTTGGCTAGGTAATAAAGAACAATGTGTGAAACATATAGTGCCATAAAACTTAATTGAAGGGGCCTTTTCTGTGTCGGTCACTAGAATGCATGCTCTCTGTGGGGACTCATTTCTCTCTGTGATTTGGGTTCTCCAATAATGTATTAGTACTAACATTTAGTACAGGTGATCTACTGAACAAACTCATATTGTCTGCATATAATGAGAGGTGTATATTAGTGTGTCCAATTTGAATACCCTTAGTCTCTTTCCTAATTCTCCAAGCTTGCGGTTCTTTGGCTAGGTCAAAAAGAACAATGTGTGAAACATATGGTCCCATAAAATGTAATCAAAGGCATTTTTTCTGTGTCTGTCGCTAGCATGCACGCTCTCTGTGGGGACTCATTTCTCTCTTTTATTTGGGATCTCCAATAATGTATTAGTACTAACATTTAGTACAGGTGATCTACCCTTCACAAACCTTGATTAGTCACTATGGATAAGAGTCGCCATTATGTCTTCTAGTCTGTTCACAAGTATTTTAGTGAATATTGTGTCGTCACTATTTAATAGCGATATGGGTCTATATGATTCCCTCAGCATTGGATCTCTCCAATGTTTTGGTATTATGAAAATGTTTGCCTCAGTAAAACGGTCACTCAGGTCTCCAACTCCATCAATAATATCACTAAAAAGTTGCTTTAGGGGTCCAGTCACCTCATCATTCATAATTTTATAAAACTCACTGGGTAAGCCATTCAGACCAGCCGCCTTGTAAAGGGGTAAGTTACTAATAACAGATCAAATATCTGTCTCCCATTTTGGGGAGCTTAGTTTTTTTAGATTCTCTTCAGATATTTGTAGTTAATAAACTGCCTCCCAAAAGTGGACTTTTCTCCCGTTATCTACTTGTGTGGGGCATTAAGGTTTTGGTAATAGTTAAAAAAAGCTTGCTATTTATCTGGCTCGTTAACTAAGATATTACCATTTACCCTCAGAGCTGGTTCGAGGTTAGGTTTTCTGGTAACCATATCTATAAAAATGTGCTTTAAATTTAGTTATTGATCTATGCGCATTTGTAATAGAAATGTATCTCTATATTGTTTATTAGTCATATATTTCTGTCTATTTAAAGGATTAGGAGACCTGAAATATCTATTGTAGGAATTTGTGACTTGTTCTAACAAGAGATCCTCTTTCTGTTTGTATTTTTTATTAAGCTCTGTGGTACAGGATATTATGACACCGCATAACACCACTTTGGCAGTGTCCCAAAACAAAGATGGAGTAGATATATGGGACTGATTAATTTCCTCATAGTGGAGCCATTCCCCTTTTAAATAATTTAATAAGTTTAGATAATGAGATACAAGTAAAGTCTTTACTGGATTTCTGGCTCTCCAGATATTTATTTAAGTGAGAGCCCTCTTAATACTGTGCAGTATACCGGTTTCCATTTTACAGTGTCTGGTTGTTTGAAGTTTAAGATGAGGGGAATCTGGATTCGGATATCTGCCACCATCTTTGGAGCGATATTGTAATCTCCAACTAATATTAAGGGTATGTCCATGTTAGGTGCTAGTTTTCTGCAATATCTCCTGAATGTTGTTAAGTGGCCCATAGATTACACAAAATAAATGTCAGGGCCTTGAGTTGTATTTTCGAAATGATATAGCTGCCTTCCTTGTCTATATCCTTATGAGATATGGTATAAGAAATATTTTTTTGGAAAAAATTGCTACCCCTCTAGTTCTTTTGTTTTCATGAGGGGTAAAAATAATTTAAGCTATCCAGCCTTGTTAGAGCTGCTGGTGCTCCCTTCGGTGAATGTGCATCTCTTCCAACACTGCTATATCTGCTTTCTTACTTCTCAAGTATTTAAGAATGGTCTTTTTTATGGGAAACGTAATGCCTTTCACATTCCATGCAACAATTTTAAGTCAATGTGCTGACATTATCTACTGTGTGACTAAGGTGGGGAAGTGTCGTGAAAGTGCAAATGTATTACGATACATACTTACCAATGTTGCATGCAAATGTATTCAGTTTAAGGACTTACTGTTGCCAGTGAGATGGATGAATGATGTGGATAAGCCCGATGTAAGATCATAAATCCCCTCAGAGTGCATGCCCTTCATTGAGTCACTGCTTCAAAAATATATACGATAAACTGTTATTCCCCAATCTTTACTATCTTTTTTGCCCCCACCTGGGGGTTCAAGGGTGGTGAAGCCTCCCTTGTAAAACTCATTCCCCAAGGTTCACTCGGAATGGATAAAAGAGGATCGGCGGGGCGCCTTCCTTCAACCCCCCCAGGCGGAGGAAAAAAAAATTGTGTAGATGGGGGAATTACAGTACATCGGGCTTTACCCACAGCTGCTTGGGTAATGTCCATTTTACCTGGATACCTAGGATTACCCAGAAAACTTACTTTACCCGTAACATATATATATATATATATATATATATATATATACTATACTGTATATATACAGTATATATATATATATATATATATATATATATATATATATATATATATATATATAGATAGAGAGAGAGAGAGAGAGAGAGAGAGAGATGATTACATATAGGTATAGACATATGCAAAAATATAGGGATATCTGTTTATAAATACTTAAGAACATATTCCCCTATGTGAAGAACATTGTAATGTTATTAATACTTTATTAAATATGAATATTGCATAAATATGATTTTACATGTTTTCAGCTACTTGACAGCAAAGGGCTCAATTGAACAGTATATGTCTATATTTGTATACATATGTATCTATATGTTGATATGTGTTTTACTGTATATTTACTGTACATATTCCCTATGCTAATGTTCTTCACTTACAGAACAATGTTATTTTTATTCTTAAATACATATTTCTGTATATATGTGTCTATATCTATAACTGCATATTTATTCCTATAGATATAAAGGTATAGATATGTATTTTATGATCAGTATCATATATACTGTATATTATATATATATATATATATATATATATGAAAAACATATATATATGTATATATATATATATATATATATATATATATATACATATATATATGTTTTTCATAATAAAAGGTACATTAATTTCTGTTAAAACATCATGAAAAAATAGTCTATTGTGAAGGGCTGGGGGGGGGATTGCAATACTCAGGACAATTTTCAGGTGACAGTTTACACTTTTAAGTCAACTCTGAAAATAAATAGCAGATGGTTTTACTTAGTTTTAGCATGCTCTCCCTGATAAATGAATGTTAAAGTTGAGGGTTTACCATCACTTTAAATTAAAGTATTATATATTGTTTAATAAATAATTTTTCTTGTGTAAAAAGTTATAATTTTTTTTCAAATTCTAAAACCATTTTTATATGAAGTAAGAACCATTCAGCAAATTCTTGAGAAAGCCAACAGCTGATTGGTGAATTCCCTATCTTGTGGCATCCTTTGTTGAAGCAGCATCTATGCACTATTGGGAGCTAGCTTAACACAACTGGTGAACCAATGACAAGATGCATTTTTTGTGCAGCCACCAATCAACAGCTATCTCCCAGTAATGCATTGCTGCTCCTGAGCCTGCATATGTATACTTTTTCACTAAGGATCCCAAGAGAATGAAGCAAATTAGATAATAGAAGTAATTATGGAAATTTGCTTAAAATTACATGCTTTGTCTGAATCATGAAATAAAACTTTTGGGTTTCATATCCCTTTAGATTTATGTGCCTTGTAGAATTGTTAAAAAAGTAAACTATTTAAATTAAAAAAATGTTACAAACACAATTTGTAGTTTGAAAGATATTTATCTTAGTATGCAAGGGTCATGATGTGAAGGAGCTAAACCTACATTACAATATATATATATATATATATATATATATATATATATATATATATATAGTGCATGTTGTTCATTTACTTAATATTTAAAATTTGAAATTTGAATTTGTTATATTTACAGATAAGTTAAATGTATATTTAATTCTCTGAGAAAGCAAGGAGTAAATATACTGATTTGTCTTTGCCTTTAAGGGTTACAAACCAAACAGGTGTATACACCAATTAATTGATTCTGCCTTTATATTGTGCAATAGGGACAGAGCACTGGGAATGCCAGTGAACAAGGGCTGAGGTTTGGCCTGAAAAATGTTTGGCTTGTGCTTTAACCTTCCTATAGGCCTGTACCATGGATTCTATTTTTTTTAAGATTGTTCAGTTTTTAATGTATTTTTGAATAAAGATTTTTTTTCTATGTTTATAACCAATTTATTTATTTTTTGGTCTGGAGATGTGGGATTTCAGAGTGTATCTATATTACAATATAAGGTCTGAAAAAATCCCAAAGATTTTGCATGATTTCTCTCCATGCCGGTGAGGTTTTAAATATCAGGTCTTGTAACAGGTTTGCAGCGCTGCTCAATGTCCTAGCCCCACCAACAGTGTGACCAACTCATCCCAACCACACTCTTCACAGGCCACACCCATGGCATACATGTGACTCGCCCCCTGCTATTGCAGCTCATACTACAAAACATCCCTCCCTCAAGGTTAATATTGTGATATCTACAGTGTGCACTTCCAATTCTCAGAATTGGAAGGCTCAACAGGAAATGACAGGAAAAGTTGGCAAAACAGGATATAAAAGTATATTGAGAAGTTGTTTTGTTTTAACTATGCATACTTAAAGCAACATCAAAGACTTCTTACATTTGTATAACAGTTGTGTTTGTCCCAAGCAAATTCTGTAACCTGTGAATATTCCAAATCAAATAGCAGGTTTAGACAATTTTTTAACACTTTGGCTTTCTTGGAAATAACTGTCTAATTTCTAGGGGGCTCCCTTGTCTTTTAAAGGGTTAGTAGAGTCACAATTAAAGGGACACTGAACCCAAATTTTTTCTTTTGTGATTCATATAGAGCAAGCAATTTTAAGCAACTTTCTAATTTACTCCTATTATCAATTTTTCTTCGTTCTCTTGCTTTCTTTATTTGAAAAAGAATACATCTAAGCTAAGGAGCCAGACAATTTATGGTTCAGCACCATGGACAGCACTTGTTTATTGGTGCTGTCCAATCAGCAAGGACAACCCAGGTTGTTTACCAAAAATGAGCCGGCATCTAAACTTAAATTCTTGCTTTTCAAATATAGATACCAAGAGAATAAAGAAAATTTGACAATAGGAGTAAGTTAGAAAGATGATTAAAATTGCATGCTCTATATGAATCATGAAAGAAAAAATTTGAGTACAGTGTCCTTTTAAATGTTAATGATTCTGACAGAGTATGACATTTTAAACAATTTTCTAATTTACTTCTCTGTTCAATTTTGCTTAGTTCTCCTGGTATCCTTTGTTAAAGAGTAATAATAGGTGAGCTCAGGAGTGTGCACATGTCCATAACCATCAGGTAAAAATGCTTAAAACAATGTTATATATAGTTGCAAACTCTGCTGTCAGAGTGTCTGTAACATTATATGGCAGCTGTATTGGCAACTATGTATAACGTATAACATTGCCATAAAAATTGTTGCAAGCACTGCTGCCAAATGGCCAAAGGCATGTGCACACTCCTGAGCTCACCCATGATTACTCTTTAACAAAGGATACCAAGAGAACTAAGCACAATTGGTAATAGAAGTAAAATTGAAAGTTCTTTAAAATGTAACGCTCTATCCAATTTATATGTTTAATTTTGACTGTACTGTCCCTTTAAAGAATCTATTCAACATAATCACACGGATATAGACAGCTTTAGCTCACAAGAGAGTTATCTAAAAAAAAATTGTGAATTGACTCCAGACAACATAATGAAGAAAATTGCAGACAAAGCAACAATAAAGTTACATTTTAATATAATTTTCCACAAGACCTTATGAACTCACAAGAATAACTAGACTCCAACTCTACATACAAGTTTAATATCACTATTTCCTTCTTTTTTTAATTTTTACCCCTAATGTATTAATAAAAATGAATTACAGGATTTAGTGCTTGTGTAGTTTAATTTAATTGCTCAGTCGTTGACACACATCTCCTCCCCCACCATCGTTAAGGCAAAATAAGCACTTTCTAACTATCAGTTTGTATTTAATTATCATATTAATGCTTAATTTGAAACACAAGCTAATTGGAGATACGGTTTTGAAAGGTTGGAAATATGACATGCAAAATTGTAGCTTTTATGGTAGGTTTATAAAGGAGTACTACGGCAGATTTCTGAGACCATATTAACCACCCATTTAATTAGACTGAGTTAAGAGAAAATGCTATTGCCACGTCTAATAATGAATTTGCAAGAGAAAAGAATATTTAATAGAAATGTGCCATCCTAAATATATGAATGCATATTCTTAAGATATATAAATGCAACAGAACATTTAAAGGATTTAGCTTTTCTGAGTGTCAGGTAATTTAGCTAATCAGTAGGTCATAAAGTATTAACCAAACTGTTCTTAAGGACCCATTTACTTTGAGCTGTGAAAAGGTTCTCAACTTGTACGTCCACTGCCTATAGGTACCAAGCAAGTGTGTAATGACACCCTCTTCTCTCAAGCGAGAAGGACCTGTCAATCTCCAAAAGTGAGTGTGTTCTGGGTGATTTTAATCCACAGAGAGGGTAAGAAGCTTACGCTGCTTAGTATATTTTGCCCATTATGTGTTGTACATTTTTATAGTAAATAACTATTTATTTGAATTAAAGGGATACAAAATCCAAAATTTTTCTTTAATTATTCAGATAGATCATGTGATTTTAAACAACTTTCTAATTTACTTCTATTATCACATTTTCTTTGTTCTTTTTGCATCTTTTTTTTGAAAAGCAGGACATTTTAATAAATTGATTTTATAAATAACGGACCTATAGTATATTTGAGCTTTTGTTACCTCATCAAGCTGAGTCACACAACAGTGAATACCGGTGTTCCTGTGTTCCTGATTACACAGCTGGTGTGCTGTTAAGATCCAGCATGCATCATATAGCACTAGGGTGCTTTTCTCAAATGTGAGTATCCTGTGTTTGGTTGATCATACAAAAGACTGTTTCTAACTGATACACACATGTGGCGCCTCTCCTGTTTTTTGACTGTTTTTTAGAGGTTACACACTGCAAGTGGGAGGAGAGAGCAGCCTTGTTCTGTTGGGGTGTGTGATAAGAAGACTTTGAGTGCTCTTAATTGATTTTAATTTATCAACATTGGTTATTTGATTGGACTTTTCCCTGGGGATTGTAGTTGATACCAAAGAATATTTATGTACACATAATACCCATTTTTATATATATTTCTATTTATTTATTTTTCCAGGTTTACCATTTTTGATAGTATATATATCTGTATTTTACCTGTCAGTTTTTAGTTTTGGTATCTTGTGTACCCCCTATTGTTGAGTGAGGTGCCTACATATGTATCTAGAGGGATATGGCTGCACCTAACTGACAAGGCCAACAATATGCTGAAACGTACGTCTGGGGTTTTGCTGTTTCTCTCATTCAGAGAGGGATTGCCTGGTATTTTGGGGCTGGACTGTACTGTTAAGTCAGGATCAGACTGATATGCTTCAGGAAAGTTCTTCTCTGTGAAACGCACATGTTGAGCAAAAAGAGGCTGCTTCTTGGGTGGTAATTAGCCATAGAACAAGCTATTATGCTATGGTTCATTCCCAGGTTAAGCGCTTCTCTCTTTTTATTTATGCAATTATGACACTTAGGGAAATTTCCCTAAGTGTGTTGCTGTAATCCAGACGTAGACCCGTTGCTCAGTGTGCCTAGAGGGATATGGCTGCACCTCACTGATAAGGCCCACAATAGGTTGAAACGTACGCCTGGGGTTTTGCTGTTTCTCTCGTTCAGAGAGGGATTGCCTGGTATTTTCGGGGTTGTACTGTACTGTTAAGTCAGGATCAGACTGATATGCTTCTTGGGTGGTAACTAGCCATAGAACAAGCTATTATGCTATTGTTCGTTCCCAGGTTGAGCGCTTCTCTCCAGACCTGGACCCGTTACTCAGTGTGCCTAGAGGGATATGGCTGCACCTTACTGACGAGTCCCACAATAGGCTGAAACGTACGTCTGGGGTTTTGCTGTTTCTCTCGTTCAGAGAGGGATTGCCTGGTATTTCGGGCTGGACTGTACTGTTAAGTCAGGATCAGACTGATATGCTTCAGGAAAGTTCTTCTCTGTGAAACGTACATGTTGAGGAAAAATGAGGCTGCTTATTGGGTGGTAACTAGCCATAGAACAAGCTATTATTGTCATGATCCGGTGTACATGCGCTCAGGACACAGACCCTCGGGGCAGTGGTAGGGACTTGAAGACACCGACCCCTGACCCGGGGAAGAGTATCCTGGACGTGGATAGATGATATTCTGTGATTCATAGTTGCTAGAAGTTATTGTAGAATAAATGGAGAGTGTAACATTTGTATACAATATATTCTGAGTTCACTGTGACTTATAGTTAGTTAATAGAAGTAACTGCAGGATTCAATGAAAGAAAAATATAGCAAAGTGGAATGTTCAGGCTTCAGAGTAATCTGGTAAAAGATTGACACTTAGATGCAAACTAAGGATTGTTGCAGGTTCACAGTACATAATATTATATAAAGCTGTATGTCAGAGTTAAAGCACAGCTGCACAGGTACTTAGACAAGCTGCAAGTTTAGGCATTAATTACTGTTTGTGCATTTAGATGCAAACTTGATTTGTTGCAGGTTCACAGTACATATTATTATAAAGAGCTGTATGTCAGTAATTAGCAGAGCAGCACAGGTGAAAGTTAAGTTTAAGGCATCAATTACTGTTTGAACATATATTGGAGAATCACAGGAAAGCTTTTAATTGAACACATAGATGCAGAGTTCAGAATATGTTAACATATTTGCAGCAGGATATTTCAGCAATGACAACTTGTAGTAGATAAATAGTTATAAAGTTCTGAGTAAGATGCTGTTGTAATTAGAGAGTGATGGTAAGCAAAAGTATAGTTGATTTATAATAAAGTTCAGAGATTGTTAAGTAGCTGTGTCCAGGAAACAGAATGGAGATATTTTTGATACTTGCGGTTTGATGATATTTTGCATAGGTAATAGAAAATGCTGTATCTTGGAATAGTTGCTAAGTTCATGCAGGAAACAGTCACAGACCTCTGTTCAGGATCACACTTCAATGTTAATGCAAGGCACCTTAGACCTGAGAAGGCTTAAAAAGAGGCTGAGGTAATCAGGTGCATGAATGATTAATCAATGTGTCTAGAGAATTATGGCTGCACCTCACTGACGAGGCCCACAATAGGCTGAAATATACATCTGGGGTTTTGCTGTTTCTCTCGTTCAGAGAGGGATTGCCTGGTATTTCAGGGCTGTACTGTACTGTTAAGTCAGGATCAGACTGATATGCTTCAGGAAAGTTCTTCTCTGTGAAAGGCACATGTTGAGCAAAAAGTGGCTGCTTCTTGAGTGGTAACTAGTGATAGAACAAGCTATTATGCTATTGTTCGTTCCCAGGTTGAGCGCTTCTCTCTTTTTATTTATACCAATGTATATCATTAACAAAGAATACCATGGGAACTAAGGAAATTTGATAATAGAAGTAAAATGGAAAAACGTTTTTTGAAACTGTATGCTTTGTCTGAATCACAAAAGAAAATGTTTGGGTTTCATATCCCTTTAAGAGTATTTACAAAAAGTGTCATGTAACGTTCATACAGTTCCTATGTCGATATAATATCTTTACAGTCTTAAAGTGCCATTATTAAAGTATTTTTCTTTTATTTTGCCTCAAAAAATACTCACTACATTGCGAAATAATAATTGTAAAACCATTTAAAACTTATTCTGGTCTCGATTCCAATCCTTCCCAAATTCTTGTTCATCATATATAAAAAAGTTTTCCAACTTTTTTTTTCTTTAAATAATCACAATCTTTTCAATTCAAAAACATCCAAACTTGATAACTCCTACGATATTCATTCTCCATTTCCCCACAATGCCACAGTTAATGATCAATAATGACTGATGATCACCAAAAAAAAAACCAAATTGATACACAAAAAATACAGTTGATCACCAGACTACCAATCCGCTCTCAGCAGCTGACCAAGTCACTCATTCTGCTGGTCAAGCATTCTCTACTCTACTGAATGTCTGCTCTCTCTCTGCATGTTCCAGCTGTTGTTATCTTGTTTACATATTTTCTTTCTACTTGTGTTTTGCATGTAATTAATGGTGATGATGTGTTCAGTATCACTTTTATTTTGTGTGATTTGAAAAAAGGGCCATTGTTATTGCTGGCATGGGCAGCTCTATCTAGTTTTCTGGGTCTGAGCATGTGCAGATTAAGGGCAGATATCATTTATAGTTTTTCCAATTTTTTCAAATAATTACAATCTTTCCAAGTCAAACACATCCAAACTTGATAACTCCTACAATATTCATTCTCCATGAGCGCCAAGCCAGATTTACCGCACAGCTATTGGCTAAGAGGTGAAAACGTCACCTCTTAGCAAAAAATTAGTTAGCCGTGGGCTGCTGTAGCAGCTAAGAGCAGCGATCGATTGAATCAAATAAAGGAGCTTTCTACATGAAGTATCTTATACTTCATGAATGAAAGTCCCCTTTATTTGTTTCAATAGTAAATCCTAGCGTTTGTACAATGGAAGAATTTACTTTCACTTTAATGTCCCTTAAACTAAAGCATATGTCTAACGTCTATGATAAATATTCTACAAAAGACTCCTACTAAGGGACAAATGTTTTTTTCGTATTTCAATGGCAAAATAAAAAGTGTCCTTGACATTCATTTTACTTTTCAAATGTTTCTTTACAACACAATCACATATCAAAAGTATAACATTTAAATTTAATTTTAAAATTTTACATTCAAGTATAACATTCATATGTTGATTGCCATAGATTCAAATCATTCATGTTTCTATTCAGATATTTAATATAGGGAGAAACAGTTTGTTTAAAAAAAAATGACATAAGGGGGCCTATTTATCAAGTAGTCAAAGCTACGTATTCCGTGTGAGCCTTCAGGCTTGCCGGATTCAGGAGTTAAGAAGCAGCGGTCATAAGAACGCTGCTCCGTAACTCGTCCGCCTCCTCTGAGGCAGCTGACAGCAATAAACCCGATACAATAGGATCGGGATGATTGACATCCCCTGCTAGCGACCATTTGGCCGCGAATGTGCAGGGGGCAGCATTGCACAAGCATTTCACTAGAAATGTTTGTGCAATGATAAATGCAGACAGCGTATGTGGGACGGACATGAACCGCTACATTGATAAATCGGTCCCTTAGAGGAGAGAAAAGACATCAACATCGAACATCAACTGGAAAATCTAATTTACTCAAAGAACAAATATATAAAAACTATACTCACCTGTTCTGTGTCACATCAACATCAAACTATACATTTGTGTAAAAAGGAACATGTAAAATTTGGTTCCCACCAGATTTCATGGCAAACCATCCTACAGTTACTAGGATCTACTCCTAAATGATAATGTTTATATGCTTGATCACAAGTATCGACAAACCTTACATTAAAATAGATAGATAAACAAATACATATTTCACAAATTGTCAGGCTACCTGTGACTAAAGCTACTCTTTCTAAGTCCTGGATGCTATCAAGCATCAGGTGGACAGACACTCAAGTAACAGAATAACGACATGCTAATAAAATAGTAGTCCAGAAATGGACCAAGGAACAGGGCAAAAAGAAATCCAAATTGCAGCCAGACAGGCTAAAGTCCAAATCCAGAGCTGGCAGGATAAATGCAGAATCAGTAGACAAAAGGAAAAAACAGGTAACAAGCAAGGGTCAACATCCAGATCTGGCAGAAGTTTAAATAAGCTTATAACAATTAAAAAAAAAAACGGGTGGAATCAAAGAGAAAAAAATCCCAAGAAACCGATTAAAAAACAGGCAGTAGTAAAAGTCCACAAGTGGAATAAAAGCAAGAAAACCACAAAGTTGAAGAACCAATTTGGTTCCAGACATAACACAAATCATAGTACTGGATTTTTCACCACGCATTTGAAATATTGTACCATTCAACTTAAAACGACACAATAGACAAAATTAAACTTTCATGGTTCAGATAGAGATTGTGGTTTTAAGAGACTTTTCATTGTACTCATGTTATTACATTTGCTTAGTTCTCTTATGGTCCTTTGTAAAAAGCATACATAGATAGCAGCAGAAGAAGCAATGCGCTACTGGGAGTTAACTGGTGACTGGTTGTTACACAGACATTATCTAATCACTGGTTCACCGGATGTTTCCAGCTATCCCCAAGCAGTGCATTTTTTCGAAATTTTTATGTAACTTTGACTTATAAAACTATATAAGCATATTTCTGTGATACCATGGATTTTTCACCAAGCTTTTTAAGAATTGTAACATTTTACTTAAAGGGACATATAAGCCATTTTTTTCCTTTAAGGCAAAGTTGTTTAAAATTGTATGCTCTATCTGAACCAAGAAAGACAAAGGGATAGATTACAAGTGGAGCGGTAATTATTACTCTGCCTTGAGCGTTAAAATCACTAGAATTTTACTTTTTGCTTACATCAGGTAACGCAAAAAATTTACCAAGGGATATTATGTTTTCAATATCACAGTAATCACAGTAATTCCCTACACTATTAACCTCTAAACCACCACTACCCCTACCACAAACTACCCTGCTACACTATTAACCTCTAAATTGTCACATCCCCACCGCTATAAACTTCCTACACTATTAACCCCTAAACCGCCACACCCCCCACCACAATAAAGTCCTTACACTATTATCCCCTAAACCGCCAATACCCCCACCGCAATAAACTCCTACTCTATTAACCCCTAAATCGCCATTTCCCCATCGCAAACTACCCCCTAACCTATTAACCTCATAACCACCACAATCCCCCATCACAAACTACCCCTACACTTACTTAACCCCCTAACAGCATACCCCCCAAGACCCCTAACTTAAGACTCCTTAAGTTACAAAAAAAAACTAGAATTACTAAACAAACACATTACCAAAAATAAAAGTACAAACCCAATCCTAAAACTAAAGTCCCCTAAATCCCCTAAAAACCCCACTAAAATACCCTATACTAAAACTAAAACCTACTCTAAATAAAAATTGCCCTGAAAAAGGTATTTGTCAGGCTGTGCCCTAGTTGAAGTAATCGTAGTGTGCTAGTTGCATAAAAACAAAAAACTATACTAAAGCCAAAGTAACCCCAAAACACCCCCCCCCCCCCAAAAAAAAAGAACATTGTCTTGAAGTAATCTCTGATCTTTTGCAGCTAAATAAAAAAAAATATTATATTAAAAAATCCTTATCTAAAAAAACCTAATCTAAGAACCCTAACCTAAATAAAGAAAAAACTAAGCTAAAAAGTTAAAAAAAAACCTAACGCAAACCCCCTAAGTTTCTACTCATCAAGTTTATACCGGTAGAATGTAGGTGAACAAACTATTATTTTATTTGTTTAGTGAAACTTTTTTTCTCAGCCTAAACTCTTTACCCGACCTTTGAAGTCGTGTAAACATTTTGAGTGTAAAATTCGATATCGTACGTGCGGTCACATTTGCTTTCAACCTGTATTAAAAATGCGCAAACAACAAACTGATCCACTTGTAATACAGAGTCAAGCGCAAAAGATACTGCAATCTCGTGATCGTGCTTTTTGCACAAACAATTACAATCCATCCCTAATCTAGCCCAAAATGTGGATTTCATATTCCTTTAACTTTTATGTCCCTTTGACCAGTGGAGGCTCCTCCATGTGTGCACTCCCGCACGTGCCTCCCTGTCAGATGCTGAGAGAAAAAAAAATATGGGAATAAAATATAATTTTTCCAATAGCCCCCTATTGGAAAAATTATACTTTATTTTTTTTTTAACCTCCAAAAATCATAAAATATAATTTTTCCAATAGCCCCCTATTGGCAAAATTATATTTTATTTTTAACCCCCAAAAATCAAATTCTTATGTATTTTTTCAAATATAAGCAAAAAAAAATGTTGTGTCTGTTTTTTTTTTTTTTTCCATCGCACGTGCGGTTAGAGCCCTATATGATGCCTGTCAGTGATGTCTATGTTCACTGCAGGCATCTGGGCCAGCCTCAAATGTTTCTATATCAATCCCTGTTCGCACACGCTGAACTGTGCGAGAGTGGGGAGGGACATGTTCAGCCTGTGTTCTGATAGGCTGCCCGCCACAATGCCGTATACGTCATCACGGCGAGAGTGGGGAGGGACATGTTCCGACTCAGTAGTTCAGCCTGTGGCACTTGTTGCAACTTGCAGCTCGCTCTGATAGGCTGCTAGCATATAAATTTATCAGCGTGGTCCTGGATGTGGCTGGAGCAAGGAGACTTGGAGAAGTAAGTTGCACGGCCGGTTAGGTATAGGTAACTACCTAGTGAGTGACACAGACACACAGTTAGTTTTACTTAATACCCTGTGGCTCTGCCTCCTAGCTCCACCTACCGCCAGCCGTGCGCACATAATTTTAACTTGGCGCCATTGGCGGCACTAGCATGTGTGCACTGCACTGGCCACATGTGGGTGAAACTGACTGTGCTGAAGGAAGGAGGACTCAGGACTAAGTTAGTGAGAAAAGGAGCCGGCCGGAGGTAAGCAAGGCAATGGGTATAGGAACATGCACTAATCTAATGCACCATTGTTTGTGCTGCTCCTATTTATTTTAGGGACTGGAACAATGCTTTAAAGTAACTGCTACAGCCTACACAATAACAGCGTGTCTGTGACTGTGCATCTTACTTTTTCTAAGGCTGTCTCCTACCTTCCGGATAAAGCTGAGCCTGTCACTGTCAGGGGTAGCTGGGACCCGGTAAACAGCTCTCCTTGAATAACCTAATAGACAGACAGTCTAGACTCACTCCGTAACATGATAAAATTGCTGAACACAAATTAACTCCCTGGCTCCCAGAAAGGACTGCAGTTTATTCCTAAGCAGTGTATTGCAGCCCTTTTTGGTAGCCATGGGGTTAAATTGTAAATCAGTGATGTCCTATGCTGCAGGGCAGGAGGTCATGAGGGAGAGGAGATCTCCGGTTGAAATTTACAACTCCTGCACAGCGCTTGAAGCAGCAACTATGTGATAGAGAGGTCAGTCTGTGAGTTGCTAAAAATAAGTATACAGTATGTACTGAGCTGGACTGGACCTCAAGTTTAGATTAAGAAAAAGTCCCAAAAGTATTTAAAAAAATAAATAAAATATTACCATGCATGTCCCTGCATATATGTGTATGTCTGCCTATATTTGTGTGTGCATGTGTTGGTGCCTATCTATGTGTGTGTATCTCTGTGTATGTATGTGTGTATGAATCTCTGTGTGTGTATCTATGTGTATGTGTGTATCTCTGTGTATGTGTGTATCTGTGTGTTTGTGTGTGTATGTGTGTGTGTGTATCTCTGTGTATGTGTGTATCTCTGTGTATGTGTGTATCTGTGTGTGTGTGTATCTATGTGTATGTGTGTATCTGTGTGTTTGTGTGTATGTGTGTGTGTGTATCTATGTGTATGTGTGTATCTCTGTGTATGTGTGTATCTGTGTGTTTGTGTGTGTATGTGTGTATCTATGTGTATGTGTGTATCTGTGTGTTTGTGTGTGTATGTGTGTATCTGTGTGTTTGTGTGTGTATGTGTATGTGTGTATCTATGTGTATGTGTGTATCTATGTGTATGTGTGTGTATGTGTGTTTGTGTGTGTATGTGTATGTGTGTATCTATGTGTATGTGTGTATCTGTGTGTTTGTGTGTGTATGTGTGTGTGTATCTATGTGTATGTGTGTGTGTGTATGTGTGTGTGTGTGTATGTGTATGTGTGTGTGTGTATGTGTGTGTGTGTATGTGTGTGTGTGTATGTGTGTGTGTGTGTGTGTGTATGTGTGTGTGTGTGTGTGTGTGTGTGTGTATCTGTGTGTGTATATGTAATGAATAGTAACTTAATACTGACGTTTCAGGGTCTCCTGAAGACTGACTGTGTGTTCTTTTAAATATATGAAGATGTGGTGGATGGTGGGATATATATATATATATATATATATATATATATATATATATATATATATATATATATATGTGTGTGTGAACCCCCATTTGAATAACCCACGAGCCGCCACTGCCTTTGACTTATGTTTGCTTGCTAGTGCTCTAAGTGTCTGCGTTTACTTTTATTTGCATTTAAAAAGAAATAATTGAATAATAATAATGAGAAAAATGAAAGGCAAGTGTCAATATTAAAATTAAAGGGACAGTCTACACCAGAAATGTTATTGTTTAAAAATATAGATAATCCTTTTATTATCCATTCCCTAGTTTTGCACAACCAACACAATTAAATAAATACAATTTTTACCTCTGTGATTACCTTGTATCTAAGCCTCTGCAAACTGCCCCCTTATTTCAGTTCTTGTACCAGACATCCATTTTAGCCAATCAGAGCTGGCTAACCGTAACTCCACGTGCGTGAGCACAGTATTATCTATATGACACACATGAACTAACACCCTCTAGTGGTGAAAACTGTCAAAATGCCCTAAGGGAAGAGGCGGCCTTCAAGGGAGTAGAAATTAAACTAGGTTTAGCTTTCAACTAAGAATACCAAGAGAACATAGCAAAATTGGTGATAAAAGTAAATTGGAAAATTTCTCTTTCTGAATCATGAAAGTTTATTTTGGACTAGGCTGTCCCTAAAGTATTTAAAGATTTTTCTGATGACAAAAAAAAGATCATTAAAGGGATAGTAAAGTCCAAATTAAACGTTCATGATTCAGATAGGGCATGTAATTTTAAACAACTTTACAATTTACTTTTATCATCAAATCAGCTTTGTTCTCTTGTTATTCTTAGTTGAAAGCTTAACCTAGGTAGCCTCATATGCTAATTTCTAAGCCCTTGAAGGTCGCCTATCATCTAAATGCATTTGACAGTTTTTCAGAGCTAGATGGCGTTAGTTCATGTGTTTCATATAGATAACACTGTGCTCACGCACGTGAAGTTATTTAAGAGTCAGAACTAACTGCCTGAAATGCAAGGGAATTACAAGGTTAAAAAGTATATTTGTATAACAGTGTTGGTTATGCAAAACTGGAGAATGGTTAATAAAGGGATTATCTATCTTTTTAACAATAACATTTTTGGTGTTTACTATCGCTTTAAATGAATATGAAACCCAACATTTTCTTTTGTAATTCAGACAGAGAAGCTTCTTAACACTATCAAATTTGCCTCATTCTCATACTATCTCTGAATTAGTACATGTCAGGAAACACTGCTACCACCTAGTGCTTTTACAACTATATAACATAGTATAAAATTGCTGCCATATATTGCCCCAGTCATGTGTACACTCCTTTCCTTCCTAACTGCTTTTAAATAAAAGAGAGGCTAGACCGGGATGCGGCTCACGAGCCCTCACGACGGCGGGGACCTGGAAGGGAGAAGGAGACGTCAGATTTGGAAGATGCGGTACCCCTACCCCCCAAGCCCACATATCTGCTAGGCCCACAGTAAGGAGTGAGTTAGACTTGCCCACGAGGAATGCTAGGGCTAAGGGTGGAGCAAGCGTTAGGGCCCAGAGGGGGGAGAAGAGGCAGGCCCTGTAACTGGTGGTAGCCCTCTCGCCCACGTTATTCCCAATCCGGCCCCAGGGAGCATAGGTGGCCCCGGGGGAGCAGCATCCAGCTGGTGGGTCCTTGCTGCAGCAGCTACCGTCCCTTCCACCGGCTGCTCTGGCTGCTCTCCTGGCCCTGGCACAGTCTCTGGCAGTGGTGATAGTCCCGGCCGGCGTGTCTCAGGGCCGGGGTGGTGCTGGGGAGTCGGGTGTGGGTAGCGGTGGTGTTATGCAGGCTGTCCCGGGGCCCAGCTCATTGTCAGGATGTGGCCATGCCCCTCGCATGACACATTATGTGACTCCTCCCCTTCTGACGGATCGTCACTTGGGAAGGAGTGCGGGCGCACATGCAGGAGGCGTTGTGCTTTATCCAGGCCAAGGACACCATCCAGAAGCGCCCCTAGTAAGTTGGGGATGCTCCGGGTGGTGTTGACGGCACAGGAGAGTGAGCTAGTGGATCCAGTGGAGTCTGGGCAGCATGAGTGTGTGTCGGTGGTGAGCCACAGGAGTAGCGTGGGTGATATGAGCAGGAGAGATAGGGATGCAGAAGGGCCCAGGGTGTCTGAGGGGTGTGACGCAGCAAGGGGAGATTCCTCTGCAGGGGGACCCAGGCCAAATGAGGGTCATTTTATTGCCTCTGGAGGTGTGTCTGATGGGGGACCCAGGGCGCATAAGGGTCATTGTGGTGGATTGTCTTGGGCCACTGGGCTTACTGTGGATGCACCGGGCATGCAGCAAAGCAGTGTGAGTGAGAACTTGGGTGAAGGTTTCTCTGCGGCTAGTGTACAGCGTGAGGTGAGGGAGTGTGTGAGTTGTGTGCATGCAGGAGGACATGATCAGGAGAGCGGTGGCATCCACTTTAGGGGTGCAGGAGGGGGTGATGCAGGCTGAAGGGGGTGTGTGTGGCCACTTTGGGGCCCTTACTGCCACTCAGATTACTCCCCAGTCTGCTTTCTTTTCACAGGGATCTGCCGTAGGCGAGGTGAGAATGGAGGCTGGATCAAGCAGCCGGCTCACACCAGCCAGAGGAGGCTTGGAGGCCTCTACACTGATGGCTGCAGAACAGCAGCCCTCCTTTTCCAGGACCCCTCAGCAGACGTCGCCGTCCGGTGAGTGCAACATCACTGACATCATAGACACAAACATGGGATCTTCCACTAGTGACTCAGGTTTTGACAGTGAAGAAGGGCTAGGGTTAGTTGGCAAGGGGCAGCATCAAATGTTTAGGAGGATAAAGAAGGTAGAGGCGGCACAGGTGCAGGCGAAGGTGGTCGGGCAAGTTGTAGTTGAGGGAGCTCCTTTGTCTCAAGTGGTGGAGGCGTCAGTGCCGACGCCTCACCAGGAAACACCTAGGAAGGTGGCCGGTGCATGGGATACTTACCCTTGCTTGGTCCACTCTTTATATGGGCATCTTAAGGCAAAAGTCATTAAGAAAATACAGGAAGGTAGAAATGTAAATATCTATGAGCTATCCCTGGAGGCGTGCAGGGCTAAGGAGAGGGCGGCCGAGGGGTCGGGCCCCAAGAAAGCATGGCGTCCGGAGACATATGAGGAGTGGCAGACAGGATTCAGGGTGCTGGCCTCTTGTTATTTTGACAGATGGCCTGCTCAGGGGCATAACCTCTTTAAATATCAGGACACCATTGGGGATATCCACACAAGGTTTAAAGAGGGTGCCTGGCGGGATTATGATGTGGCATTTTGCAAGAAGATGGTGGGAAACCCCATACTGCACTTTGTAATGCAAGACATGCATTTGTGGTAAGAACTGGGGCGGGAGAGGTCCACCTCACAACCAACAGGGGCCAGGCCTGGTGCCGCGCATTCCCTCCCATGACAGAAGAGGTGGGGGAGGGAATGCTGGAAGTTCCAGGACAAACAGTGTGACAGAGGAACGAATTGTTCCTTTCACCACATCTGTAAGTTCTGTAGCGGACAACACCCGGGTTCAGAGTGTGCAAAAAAGAGGGACACCGGGACTGCGCAGCAGAATCCCAGTGGGGATACTGGGGGCAAGGGCCCCAACTCCACTTAGGGTGGAGGCAATGGCGCCATGGTTGGTGCACTACCCTGACCGGGAGGCTGCGAGCCTCTTGCCATCAGGGTTGAGAGACGGTTTCAGGATTCCAGTCACGTCGACCGTAATGGGTTCTACAGTTCATTGTAACCTGAAATCTGCTTACGTATTTCCTTTCATGGTAAAGGAAAAGTTGGCCAAAGAATTGGCAATGAGGAGGGTGGTTGGCCCGTTTCGGGAGCTGCCGTTCCCGGATTTGGTCGTCTCCCCTCTCTGAGTGGTCCCAAAACGGGAACAAGGCAAGTTTAGGTTGATACACTACTTGTCTTACCCTAAGGGAGCTTTGGTGAACGATGTAATTGACCCAAACCTTAGCTCGGTGCACTACCAGTCCTTTGATGAGGCACTGGGTGGGGTACGGGAAAAGGGTAGAGGAGCGCTAATGGTCAAATTGGATATAGAATCCGTATTCAGGTTTCTACTACTTCATCCTTCTTCCTTTCGGTTGATGGGAGTGAAGTTTGAGGGCGAGTTTTATGTGGACCGGTGACTGAAGATGGGGTGCTCGCTTTCATGTGCTCTGTTTGAATGTTTCAGTTCATTCCTGCACTGGGTGGTGCAGAGGGCATCCGGGGGTGGGGCCGTGGCCCACTACCTGAATGATTTTCTGCTGGTAGGGGGTTCAGGAACGGGCAAATGTAAAAGGCTAGAAAAAAGAACAGAGGCGCCACCATGGCCTAGTACCACCAATACAGTGGGAGAATGATGCAAGATGTCAAATTATACTCACAAAGGTGAAGCACCCAATGGTGCTAATGGGGCAGACTGGAGCTTCACAGTGGTCCAGCTCACTGTAAAAACCAGCAATGGTGTCCAGTCACAGATCCTTTTGTGAAATCCTTCTTATCACCTATGTTAAAACAGAAAGCAAACAATTATGGCCCAGTAACGTTGGGACAAGAACACGTTCTTATAGTCTTCCCCATAATTATATATATATATATATATATATATATATATATATATATATATATATATATATATAGATTCCAAGCTTTGTCTCCATAGGGCCACAAGCACGATCTCTCAGATTAAACACATAGGAATAAAAGCATTGGTAGACTGTCACATCAAGATTGTACTCATCTGTGATGTTGTGAGTGATTTTGCCTTTATCCACACTCGACACCGCCTCCCCTGGGTCTCCACTACACCATATTTGGTGAACAGACACACACTCCTCCACACATGTAGGTTTCCATAAGTTGAGATTGCACAACAGTGAAGCCATGAATGTTTGCCACACATAAACATGGTCTATGTTTTTCTTCACAACAAATGTTATTCTGGTTTGAATCAAACAATCTAACAGTACCAGAAAGGCAGGTGCAATCTATATCTGATGTGAATACCAAGTCAATTTCAACTGCTGTTTCCATATGTTATTTTCTGAGCAATAAGTCGTCATTTTTTAACTATTTGCAACATCACTTGAGATTTTAATACACATATTGATTTGGTGTACCCTGTATTATTAATGAGTTTATGACTTTATGGGGTTAAGAGCTATAAGTTTGCCCTGGTAATATATATATATATATATATATATATATATATATATATATATATATCTGTATGTGTTATTATGAATAGATCTATATTCTACTATGTATGGGAGGCCACGATAAGATGTAGGTGGTTTTTACTATTATATGTTTTTATTTTTAATATATATTTTTTAATGTTATATATATATACAGTATATATATATATATATATATATATATATATATAGTGATGTCGCGAATGGTTCACAGCGAACATAGCTTGTTCGCGTTCGTGTTTGTGGGCGAACACATGGCGATCCGCCCCTATGTGTCATCATTGAGGAAACTTTGACCCTTTATGTCACAGCCGCCTGACACATTAGAGCCAATCAACATCAGACACTCCCTCACAGACCGTCCCAGCTACTCGGAATCCGCCATTTTAGACTCATAACGACCTTGCTTTCTTAATGAGAGGACGTGTTGTGCTTTTGCTCCTGACATTAATAGGAAAAACATAGCTAGGCTAGTGTATTTACAGTCCAGAAGGACTCCACTCATCTCTGCTGCAAGCACAGCACCCCAAAAAGCCCTTTTTAGGGCTTTATTTCGTGCCGTTTTTTTTTTTTTTTTCTTTTTTTTTTTTATTAGCATTTGTCTGTTTAAGGCTCACAGCATATGCTGTCATTACTGCCACCACTGATATCTCCCTAACAACATTAGTTTAAATTTAACTAACCAAAAAATGTAATTATTTTGCTAGTGTAATTTTTTTTCATTTTCTATCAGGCCTGTGTCACACAGCATATACTCTGGTTCATTGCTCTGAGCCAGCCACCAGTGTTAATATCCGTTTATAACATTATTTTAAATTAAAAAAATAAATAAAAATATTTTGCTAGTGTAATCTAATTACATTTACTATCAGGCCTGTGTCTGTCAGGCTCACTCAGCATTAATATACCTTATTTTTTTTCAGTCTTTTGGTTAATTGGTCTGTGCCAGGCAGCCACCCAGCACTCATATCTTCTTCACCTTAATTTAAATATAAAAAAAAAAAAAGTTTAAATTTGTTTGATAGTGTAATCTAATATAATTTTCTATCCGGCCTGTGTGTTTTGCTGACATACAGAGCCTACTGTGTTTACTTGCTGCCCTCCCTAGTCTATGAGCCACGACTCATATGTGTTTAACCTTTTTTTAATTTCCCCCCCAAAAAAATAATTTAAATCATTTTTCTAGTGTAATCTAATAGTATTTTCTATCAGACGTGTGTGTATCTGACTTACAGAGCCTACTGTTTTTAATAGCTGCCCTTCCAAGGCTATCAGCCATGACTCATATGTATGTGCTTAACCTTTTTCTTTAAATTCCCCAAAAAAAGTCTTTAAATCATTATGCTAGTGTAATCTAATTTTATTTTCTATCAGGCCTGTGTCTAACTGTCTATCTGACTTACACAGCATACTGTTGTTAATTGCTGCCCTAAGTAGCAGCCAGCCAGTGCGACCACTCATAGAGTCATATGTGCATTACACTTCTTAACATAATTTTAATATTAAAATCTAAAATTTTAAAATATTTTGCTAGTGTAATCTAACTTAATTTTCTATCAGGCCTGTGTTTTTGTCACTTACACAGCATACTGTGTTAAATTGCTGCCCTACCTACCATCCACGACTCATATCTGCCAGCCTGTGTGCCAGGCCCATCTAGCCAATTAGTGGCACCAATCATAATTCTTCTAACAGTATATTAAAAAATAAAAATCATTATTTTTTGGACTGCAAATATTCAGTCTCCTAGTGCCATTGAATTGCATTTACCTCCTGTCTGCCACTGCCAGCCTTTTGTGCCAGGCCGTCTAGCCAACTATTTACACCAATCATAATTGTTGTCAAAGACAGTATAGTTACTAATTAAAATTAAAAATGTTTTGATTGTTTATCTTAATCCTCAGTTTGCTTGTGCCCTAGAATTGCACTTTTCTACTGCCTTCCAAGCCTGTGTGCCAGGCCTACTTGAAAAATATTTACACCAATCATATTTGTTGTCACAGTATTCTTAGTAATTAAAAATTTAAATTTCTGGTAATAGTTGTTGTGAATCCTCAGTTTGCTGGTGCCAGTGAATTGTACTTTCCTCCTGCCTTGCAGCCTGCTGTGTGTCAGGCCCACCTAGCCAATTATTGCCAGCAATCATATTTCTTTTAACAGAATTGCAAAAATTGTCAATCCTCACTGTTTTGACTGTCAGTAATCAGTCTCCTAGAGTCCTTGAATTGCATCTACCTCCTGCCTACCAGCCTTTTGTGCCAGGCCGTCTTGCCAACTATTTACACCAATCATAATTGTTGTCACAGTATAGTTACTAATTAAAATTAAAACATTTTTTATTGTTGATCTTAATCCTCAGTTTGCTCGTGCCATTGAATTGTACTTTTCTACTGCCTGCCAGCCTGTGTGCCAGGCCCAACTATTCAATTAGTGGCAGCAATCATATATCTTTTAACAGTATTGCAAAATTTGTCAATCATCACTGTTTTGACTGTCAATCTGCAGTCTACTAGTGTCCTTGAATTGCATTTTCCTCCTGCCTGCCTGCCTGTGTGCCAGTCCCAACTAGCCAATTAGTGCCACCAATCATATTTATTGTAACAGGATTGGAATTTTTGTTAATCATAACTGTTTTGACTGTGATTCTTCAGTCTCCTATTGCCATTGAATTGCAGTTTCCTTTCTCCCAGCGTGTGTGCCAGACAGGCCCATTTGCCAACTAATGCCAAACAATCATATTTGTTGTCACAGTACTTGTAATATTTTAAAAAAATTAACAATTTGTGATTTTTAAAACATCTGTCTTTTTTGTTGTTGTCAGTCTCACAGCATATACTGTGCCCACTTTCACAGTGCCACCACTCAATTGGTGTAATAGTATTGTTAGTTTCCATTTAAAAAAAAATGACAGGCAGAGGCCACCCCGCAGGTTCCGTGGTCGTGGTCGTGGTGCTGCGATTTCTTTAGACCCTACAAATATGCACATTGTTCAGACGCCGGGTGCCAGGGGGGACGCAAAAACTTCTGAGGAGGACCTAGTTGAATGGCTAACACAGGACACCCAATCTTCTTCAGCTTTCGCTGCTAGTCCTCCTAACCTTGATGCACCATCTAAGTCCAGCTGTGCTTTGGGCAGGTCTCAAGTGACCAGTGCCACTCCCCCGCCTGTAGCCACCACCAACACTAGCACCACAGCCGCTTCACTTGATCTGTCACAGGAGTTATTGACTCATCAGTTGGAAGAAATGAGTGATGTGCAACCATCATTGACAGAGGATGTAGATAATAGTGATCAGTCTCAGTCAGGCAGCATTACCGACATGGAAGTACGGTGTGATGATGATGATGTTGTACCCGCTGCTGCTTCCTTTCTTGATGTTTCAGATACAAGTGAAGCGGTTGATGATGATGTGTCGGTGGATGTCACATGGGTGCCTGCTAGAAGAGAAGAAGAAGAGGGGGAAAGTTCAGATGGGGAGACAGAGAGGAGGAGGAGGAGACGATTTGGAAGCATGGGGAGGTCGTCTCAAGGAGCTAGTGGCACAGTCAGACAGCATGCATCGTCACCAGGGGTCAGCCAGACAGCATGCCAACGCCCATCAACGCATGCTGTTGCCACCACCAGAATGCCATCATCGCAGAGCTCAGCAGTGTGGCATTTTTTTTGTGTGTCTGCCTCTGACAACAGCGATGCCATTTGCATCCTGTGACAAAAGAAACTGAGTAGTGGGAAGTCCAACAGCCACCTAGGTACAACTGCTTTGCGAAGGCACATGGACTCCCATCACAAAGGCCAATGGGAAGAACACATGAGTAGAAGCAGCACACAAAGTGAAAGCCGCCCTCCTCCTCCTGCTCCAGTATCTTCAGCCACGTCAACCAGTGCTGTCCTCCTTGCCCCCTCTCAACCATCCTCCACTCAGTCTCTCTTACGTAGCAGTTCCTGGTCATCTGCCCACAGTCAGGTGTCTGTCAAGGACATGTTTGAGAGTAAGAAGCCAATTTCTCAAAGTCACCCCCTTGCCCGGCGTCTGACAGCTGGCTTGTCTGAACTCTTAGCCCGCCAGCTTTTACCATACAAGCTGGTGGAGTCTGATGCTTTCAAAAAATTTGAATCTATTGGGACACCACAGTGGAAGGTCCCTGGCAGAAATTTATTTTCACAAAAGGCAATCCCAAACCTGTACTCTGTTGTGAGAAAGGAAGTTATGGCATGTCTGGCAGACAGCGTTGGGGCAAGGGTCCATATGACCACGGATAGCTGGTCTGCAAAGCATGGTCAGGGCAGGTATATCACCTACACTGCGCATTGGGTAAACCTGCTGACTTCTGACAAGCATGGAATGCGTGGCTATGCAGAAGAGTTGGTGACACCGCCACGACTTGCAGGCAGGCCTGCTGCTACCTCCTCTACTTCTCCTACTCCATCCTCTTCCATAACCTCTTCCTCGGCTGAGTCCTCTTCAACTGCGTCTTGCTCCACATCTATGGCACCCCCCAGCTCCCCAGGTACTATGCTACATCCCGGGTACGGCAGTGTCACGCAGTCTTGGGGTTGACTTGTCTTAAAGCGGAGAGTCACACCGCACCAGCACTCCTGACCGCCCTGAACGCACAGGTGGATCAGTGGCTGACTCCGCACCAACTGGAGATTGGCAAGGTTGTTTCTGACAATGGAAGTAATTTGGTGGCGGCATTGAAATTGGGCAAGTTGACACATGTGCCGTGCATGGCACATGTGTGTAATCTAATTGTACAACGATTTGTCCATAAGTACCCAGGCTTACAGGACGTCCTGAAGCAGGCCAGGAAGGTGTGTGGCCATTTCAGGCGTTCCTACACGGCCATGGCGTACTTGTCCGATATCCTGCATCGAAACAACCTGCCAGTGAGGCGCTTGATTTGCAACAGCCCGACACGGTGGAATTCAACACTCCTAATGTTTGACCGCCTGCTCCAACAAGAAAAAGCTGTTAATGAGTATTTGTATGACCGGGGTGCTAGGCCAGCCTCTTGGGAGCTGGGGATATTTTTTCCAAATTACTGGACGCTCATGCGCAATGCCTGTAGGCTCATGCGTCCTTTTGAGGAGGTGACAAACCTTGTCAGTCGCACCGAAGGCACCATCAGTGACATCATACCATTTGTTTTCTTCCTGGAGCGTGCCCTGCGAAGAGTGCTGGATCAGGCAGTAGATGAGCATGAAGAGGAAGCGGAAGAGTTGTGGTGTCCATCACCCCCACAAACAGCCGAATCAGCATCGCTTGCTGGACCTGTGGCAACGCAGGAAGAGGATTGTGAGGAAGAGGAGTCAGAGGAGCTTTGAGGAGGAGGAAGATCGAGCACAACAGGCATCCCAGGGTGCTCGTTGTTGTCACCTCTCTGGTACCCGTGGTGTTGTACGTGGCTGGGGGAAAGAAGATACCATCAGTGAGATCAGTGAGGAGGAATGGGACATGATTAGCTCGGCATCCAACCTTGTTCAAATGGGTTCTTTCATGCTGTCCTGCCTGTTGAGGGACCCTCGTATAAAAAAGCTGAAGGAGAACGACCTGTACTGGGTGTCCACGCTCCTCGACCCCCAGTATAAGCATAAAGTGCCTGAAATGTTACCAAATTCCCGCAAGTCGGCAAGGATGGAGCATTTTAAGAATAAATTAAAAACTATGCTTTACACAGCGTATAAGCTTGATGTCACAGCACCATGGGAATGTAACAGGGGAAGAGATGAAATTAATCCTCCTCCTCCCACGACCACGGCGGCAAGGACAGGACACTTTCCTGACGTCTTGTTGATGGAGGACATCATTTTAACTCCCATGCACCATCAGAGCCTTTCAGGATCCAGCCTTAGAGAAAGACTCAACCGACAGGTAGCAGACTACCTAGCTTTAACTGCGGATCTCAACACTCTCAGGAGCGATGGACCCCTTGACTACTGGGTGTGCAGGCTGGACTTTTGGCCTGAGCTATCCCAATTTGCAATGGAACTTCTGGCCTGCCCTGCTTCAAGTGTCCTGTCCGAAAGGACTTTCAGTGCAGCAGGAGGTTTTGTCACTGAGAAGAGAAGTTGCCTAGGTCAAAAAAGCCTTGACTATCTCACTTTTATAAAAATGAATGAGGGCTGGATCCCGAAGGGACTGACATTGGGTGATACATTTGAATAAAAAAGGGCTGATGATGAGATGAGCTGGCTTTGGCTACAACTGGTACACAGGCTGGCCTTTTTTTTTTTTTTATAAAGCCGGAGGACTTGCTTGACTTTTCCGCCAACAACTAGTGTTCAAGCCACAAGCTTTTAGGGCACTTTATAAATGTTTTACAAACATCAATTTTTCTGGCCGCTGCTACAGCAGTTGCTACAACAATACCCAAATTTTTCAGTCATTTGTACATTCCTAATTTTTCTGGCCTCTGCTGCAGCTCTGTGGGTACAAAACTCAAATAAAAAAAATAAGGCACATAACACTAGTGATTAAACTGTTACGAATTTTACAACTTAGCACACCACTCATATCTGGTGGTCCATTACATTGAACGCAAAATGCCACAAATTTGAAGGAGGAGGACCGACCAAGCATCTTTATACATCTCTTGGTTTCTCTAAATGATCTCAGTGTTCCATCTATGCCATACCTGTACTCTATTGTGCAAAAGGGTGGCATATGTGGTGTTTCATGCTGTTGTGCCTGTTGTGGGTCGTGGCCCATGGTATAAAAAGGCTGAAGGAGAACGACCTGTAATGGGTGCCCCATCAAATTTTTAGAAAAATGTTCCTGGTTCCTCTCAATTATCTTTGGGTTTCTAAAATGGATGCCATACCTGTACTCGCTTGTGCAAAAGGATGGCATATGTGGTGGTGTTTCCTGCAGTTGTTTCTGTTGAGGGTGTTGGACCCTCTTATAAAACGGCTGAAGGAGAACGACCTGGAGTGGGAGTCCAAGCATGGTTTTTGGGGCTATTTCACTTTTTCAAACAATTATCTGTGGGTTTCTAAAATCAATGCCGTACCAGTACTCTATTGTTCAAAAGGATGCCATATGTTCTCTTTCCTGCTGGTATTTTGTTTGAGGGTCCTGGACCCTCTTATAAAAAGGCCTAAGGAGAAAGAGGTGTACTGGGTGTCCACTCAAATTTTTTTTCTATTTCACATTTGCCCAAAATTATCTCTGGGTTTGTAAAATCAATGCTGTACCTGTACTCTATTGTTCAAAAGGATGCCATACATCCTCTTTCCTGCTGGTGTTTTTTTTGAGGGTCCTGGACCCTCTTATAAAAAGGCAGAAGGAGAAAGAAGTGTACTGGGTGTCCATCGAATCATTTGTTTGATTCAAATTCCCGGTTGCAACAAATTATCTCCGGGTTTCTAAAATCAATGGCTTTCCTGTAATCTAATTTTCAAAAGGATGCCATATGTCCTCTTTCCAGCTGCTGGTTTTGTTGAGGGTCCTGCAGCCTCTGCTAAAAAGGCCTAAGGATAAATAAGTGTACTGGGTGTCTAATCTATGTTTTTTTAGATTTCACGGTTGCAACAAATTATCCCCAGGTTTCTAAAATCAATGCCTTTCCTGTAATCTAATTTTTAAAAGGATGCCATATGTCCTCTTTCCTGCTGCTGGTTTTGTTGAGGGTCCTGGAGCCTCTGCTAAAAAGGCCTAATGATAAATATGTGTACTGGGTGTCTACTCAATGTTTTTTTTAGATTTCCCGGTTGCAACAAATTATCCCCGGGTTTCTAAAATCAATGCCTTTCCTGTAATCTATTATTCACAAGGATGCCATATGTCCTCTTTTATGCTGTTGTTTCTGTTGAGGCTCCGGGAGCCTCTGATAAAAAGGACTAAGGATAAAGAAGTGTACTGGGTGTCTAATCTATGTTTTTTTAGATTTCACGGTTGCAACAAATTATCCCCAGGTTTCTAAAATCAATGCCTTTCCTGTAATCTAATTTTTAAAAGGATGCCATATGTCCTCTTTCCTGCTGCTGGTTTTGTTGAGGGTCCTGGAGCCTCTGCTAAAAAGGCCTAATGATAAATATGTGTACTGGGTGTCTACTCAATGTTTTTTTAGATTTCCCGGTTGCAACAAATTATCCCCGGGTTTCTAAAATCAATGCCTTTCCTGTAATCTATTATTCACAAGGATGCCATATGTCCTCTTTTATGCTGTTGTTTCTGTTGAGGCTCCGGGAGCCTCTGATAAAAAGGACTAAGGATAAAGAAGTGTACTGGGTGTCTAATCTATGTTTTTTTAGATTTCACGGTTGCAACAAATTATCCCAGGTTTCTAAAATCAATGCCTTTCCTGTAATCTATTATTCACAAGGATGCCGTATGTCCTCTTTCATGCTGTTGTTTCTGTTGAGGCTCCGGGAGTCTCTTATAAAAAGGCCTGAGGATAAAGAAGTGTACTTGGTGTCCAATCAATGTTTTTTTCTATTTCCCGGTTCATATAAATGATCTCTAGGATTCTAAAATCAATGCCTTAACTGTAATCAATTGTTCACAAGGATGCCATATGTCCTCTTTCATGCTGTTGTTTCTGTTGAGGGTCCTGGAGCCTCTGCTAAAAAGGCCTAAGGATAAATATGTGTACTGGGTGTCTAATCAATGTTTTTTTTAGATTTCTCGGTTGAAACAAATTATCCCCTTTTTTCTAAAATCAATGCCTTTCCAGAAATCTATTTTTCAAAAGGATGCCATATGTCCTCTTTCCTGCTGCTGGTTTTGTTGAGGGTCCTGGAGCTTCTGCTAATAAGGCCTAAGGATAAATAAGTGTACTGGGTGTCTAATCAAGGTTTTTTAAGATTTCCCGGTTGCAACAAATTATCTCTGGGTTTCTCAAATCAATGCCTTAAATGTATTCTATTGTTCAAAAGGATGCCATATGTCATTCTTTCCTTTTTTTTTTCTCGGTATTTTTGTTTATTTTAGACAATTTAATGCACTTATAGGTTCACTAAGATTATGACTTTGCACACTGCCATTTTCCATGCAGCATTTTGACATGTCGTGTGATATGACTAGCATAATAATAAAAAAAAAAAATTAATTTAACTTGAGTTACTAACTGAAGCATGACTTCAGGAGTCAAGTGTGGTCCTAGGTAGTGGTTGTTAGCAGATTCTTTTTAATGCAAATTGCAATTGCCACAGCGTGCATAAAATGTGTGTCACTAGTCTCCAAATAAAGTTCGCTTAGGTAGCGTCCACAACCCTCGGTTCAGATGGACAAAATAAGCCCCCAGGGTCAAACACTCCCCCACGGCTGTATTGTACCTCATCTAGTCGGCAGCTATGACTGAAGCTCCAGCCCACTCCGTGTCTGTCAAGTAGTCTCGCGCTAGCCCGAGCCGTAAGCACAAGGAAAGGAAGCTGCTTTCTGAGGGGGCTTCAAGCCTCTAACTGTTCAGGTTCCAATGGAGGGGTAAAGCAGTACTGAAGGAATGATGGTTTTGGGCCACAGGTATCGAGAGCAGGCACCTTAATGATCTCGGTCGACCAATTGGCCCATGGGTCAAGGCTGTTATTCACGCTGAGCTGCAATGCCTGTAGCGCAATGTCCTTGACAGTGTTCTCCTTCTTTGGTTCACCGTAACATGTGTGAAAGGTGTCACAGCTTAGTTTAGGTAGACAAGCCCCAGATGCATCCCCGGTAAGAGAAAAGATGGTTGGGAGATGTGTAAACAAGGGCCGCGGCTCCCAAACACTGTGGGGTGCTCCAGTGGCGTACGGCCCTCTGGCCCTCTGTCTGTCAGGGTAAGCTGCGACTTGCTGCCAAAGTATCTGGTGTTCCACTCCTCTTGAAGGGCTCACCCCCGCACACTCAGCGCCTATATGCACCGCAGCTCCCTGCTCCCAGTGAGCTGCTTGCTCCATTGCCTCTTCTGTACGTGGGACGGTACCATCTTCTGACAGGGTCAGATGGATTGTGTCAACTTTGTAGATTTCCGGTGCCTGGGTCGAGTGCTTGTGTGGTTCAGGCAAAGGTTGTGCTCCTCTTACTGCTTTAGCGCAAGCCCCCTTTAGGGATGTGAATTCTTCCTGTAGTGCTTCATGCAGGCTGAGGAAGTGCGCATCTAGCATGGCTTTCACTTCATTCAGGATTATTTTGGTGTCCAGCGCCATATTGGAAAGACATAATACAGGTCTCCGTACACGTTGATATAAGGGGTGACTAGTGCTTTTCCTTCTCTTTGTCAATAGTTGTGATTAATGAGTTGTCCAGTTACTATAGAACTGGTTTGATAACCCAGGGTCCTGGGGGGTATATTGGCGGCAGCTTTGACAGCACTATCAGGCTAGAGAGGCCTCTCAGTCTCGCGGCTAGCTGTAACGCAGTCAGCTGAGGAACATAGGTAAGCGGATATGAGTAAGGTATCTCCAGGCTCCTCTTGGATAGCCCCAGAAAGTGTGACTATGAATCCCAAAAAGAAAATTAAATTAAGGTTGAAAACTAACTTCAAAGTGACTCGTAAGACCTGGAGCTCCTCAAACACACGTCCTACCGCAACAGCTATAGGCTCCCCCCCCCAAATCTTACCTTTTTAATGCCAATTGATATTGCCACAGCTGGAACAACAGTAAATAACATGTGCGTCACCACAGTCTCCGAAGTTGTTGTTGGATGTATACAAAAACACTGATAAAGTATTCCTTTCGGGGCGCAAAGGGATGGCTACAGGAAGACTCCAGGAACTTCCCAAGAGTCGCTGTCTTGTGTTTCTGGTGATGTTGGAGACATCTGGGTAGTGTACAGGGAGGCCCAAAATCCTCTCCATCTCTGTGCACCACAGGACAGGACGTCCTTGTCATCCATAACTTAGCACATGAAATTGCTTGCATTTTCCTTGCTTCAAGAAGTTCAGCTTTTGTGGTGATATAACAGAATTAAATAAACTTTGGTTTCCTACCATACTCAAGACAATCTTGTAGTTCAAGCTTCGGACTTGCTGTGGGAAACAGTGGCCTGTCCATACCAGGATGATGATTTAGACAGAAGTAACGAGCTCAGATTGCAGGTGACACATGTTTATCGTCAATCATCAAAGGGGTTGCGTGCAGAATATGGCTGATGGCCCCTTATTCACATGTTTGTCCAGAGCCACAACATTTGCAAACAGCCAGAAGAAAAGTTGGTTCTCACCAGCCTTAAGTTGATCTTCATTTTCCAAATGCTGATATTCAAAAAATAGACAAACAGTGCCTTAAAAAACAAATTTGCAATATGGATTCACCAGAGCAAGGTCATTGCAAGTACTTCCTACGATAACAAAATTAAAATGCCACAACTCCGCAATCTTCCCCTTCACATTATTATTGTCACACTCCATTGTACTCCTATGCCCATCTCCCTGCTCTTGTTTTTGTTGAGGGGCCTATGGATAAAGAAGTGTACTGGGTGTCTATTCAATGTTTTTTTAGATTTCCCGGTTGCAACTAATTATCTCTGTGTTTCTAAAATCAATGCCTTTCCTGTAATCTATTATTCAAAAGGATGACATATGTCCTCTTTCATGCTGTGGTTTCGGTTGAGGCTCCGGGACCCTCTAATTAAAAAGGCCTAAGGATAAATAAGTGTACTGGGTTTCTAATCAATGTTTTTTTCTATTTCCCGGTTGCAAAATAATGATCTGTGGGTTTCTAAAAACAATGCCTTTCCTGTAATCTATTATTCAAAAGGATGACATATGTCCTCTTTCATGCTGTTGTTTCGGTTGAGGCTCTGGGACCCTCTTATTAAAAAGGCCTGAGGGTAAATAAGTGTACTGGGTGTCTAATCAATGTTTTTTTCTATTTCCCGGTTGCAACTAATGATCTGTGGGTTTCTAAAATCAATGCCTTTACTGTAATCTATTATTCAAAAGGATGACATATGTCCTCTTTCATGCTGTTGTTTCTGTTGAGGCTCCGGGTCCCTCTTATTAAAAAGGCCTAAGGATAAATAAGTGTACTGGGTGTCTAATCAATGTTTTTTTCTATTTCCCGGGTCATATAAATGATCTCTGGGATTCTAAAATCAATGCCTTTCCTGTAATCTATTATTCAAAAGGATGACATATGTCCTCTTTCATGCTGTTGTTTCGGTTGAGGCTCCGGGACCCTCTTATTAAAAAGGCCTGAGGATAAATAAGTGTACTGGGTGTCTAATCAATGTTTTTTTCTATTTCCCGGTTGCAACTAATGATCTGTGGGTTTCTAAAATCAATGCCTTTCCTGTAATCTATTATTCAAAAGGATGACATATGTCCTCTTTCATGCTGTTGTTTCGGTTGAGGCTCCGGGACCCTCTTATTAAAAAGGCCTAAGGATAAATAAGTGTACTGGGTGTCTAATCAATGTTTTTTTCTATTTCCCGGTTGCAACTAATGATCTGTGGGTTTCTAAAATCAATGCCTTTCCTGTAATCTATTATTCAAAAGGATGACATATGTCCTCTTTCATGCTGTTGTTTCGGTTGAGGCTCCGGGACCCTCTTATTAAAAAGGCCTGAGGATAAATAAGTGTACTGGGTGTCTAATCAATGTTTTTTTCTATTTCCCGGTTGCAACTAATGATCTGTGGGTTTCTAAAATCAATGCCTTTCCTGTAATCTATTATTCAAAAGGATGACATATGTCCTCTTTCATGCTGTTGTTTCGGTTGAGGCTCCGGGACCCTCTTATTAAAAAGGCCTGAGGATAAATAAGTGTACTGGGTGTCTAATCAATGTTTTTTTCTATTTCCCGGTTGCAACTAATGATCTGTGGGTTTCTAAAATCAGTGCCTTTCCTGTAATCTATTATTCAAAAGGATGACATATGTCCTCTTTCATGCTGTTGTTTCGGTTGAGGCTCCGGGACCCTCTTATTAAAAAGGCCTGAGGATAAATAAGTGTACTGGGTGTCTAATCAATGTTTTTTTCTATTTCCCGGTTGCAACTAATGATCTGTGGGTTTCTAAAATCAATGCCTTTCCTGTAATCTATTATTCAAAAGGATGACATATGTCCTCTTTCATGCTGTTGTTTCAGTTGAGGCTCCGGGACCCTCTTATTAAAAAGGCCTAAGGATAAATAAGTGTACTGGGTGTCAAATCAATGTTTTTTTCTATTTCCTGGTTGCAAATAATGATCTGTGGGTTTCTAAAATCAATGCCTTTCCTGTTATCTATTATTCAAAAGGATGACATATGTCCTCTTTCATGCTGTTGTTTCGGTTGAGGCTCCGGGACCCTCTTATTAAAAAGGCCTAAGGATAAATAAGTGTACTGGGTGTCTAATCAATGTTTTTTTCTATTTCCCGGTTGCAACTAATGATCTCTGGGTTTCTAAAATCAATGCCCTTCCTGTAATCTATTATTCAAAAGGATGACATATGTCCTCTTTCATGCTGTTGTTTCGGTTGAGGCTCCGGGACCCTCTTATTAAAAAGGCCTAAGGATAAAAAAGTATACTGGGTGTCCAATCAATGTTTTTTTTTCTATTTCCCGGGTCATATAAATGATCTCTGGGATTCTAAAATCAATGCCTTAACTGTAATCAATTGTTCACAAGGATGCCATATGTCCTCTTTCATGCTGTTTTTTCTGTTGAGGCTCCGGGAGCCTCTTATAAAAAGGCCTAATGATAAAGAATTGTGCTGGGTGTCCAATCAATGTTTTTTTTTATTTCACAGTTGCAAAAAATGTATCTATGGCTTTGTAAAATCTATGCCTTTCCTGTCATCTATTGTTCAAAAGGATGCCATATGTCCTCTTTCCTGCTGTTGTTTTTGTTGGGGGTCTGGAACACTATTCTTAAAAAGGCCGAAGGAGAACCACCTGTACTGTACTGGGTGTCCAATCATGTTTTAGTTTTCAATTTCACGGTTCATAATAAATATTGCCGTGTAACTAAAATCAATGCCATACCTGTACTCTGTTGTTCAAAAGGATGGCATATGTGGTGTTTCATTCTGTTGTGGTTGTTGAGGGTCGTGGCCGTGGGACAGCGTATAAAACGGCTGAAGGAGAACAACCTGTACAGCCTTGCTCCTCTTTTTAGGCAGGCCAGCTCTTTGCATACATGCCCACAGACTCTGTAACGCATGCCTCTTTTAGGGAGAGGTGCAGCCATAATTCAGGGTCAGAACCTCTGCCTGCAACTGTTATACTCAATTTTGCGAAAGGAAGTAACCTTACCATGGTTCCCTGCATGCACGTATTGTTGTTATATTTTGGTGAGGGTAATCATGATGGCCATGTAGACCACCACCACTGAGAGTCCTGGAAGTAACAGGGATGAGATGAAAGAGCTAAGAATAGTAGAACTTGAAACAACAGAGTTAGCCATGGGTGTTAGTGCAAGACCGCTTGGCTTTTTTTTGGCTTTGGGTGCGGCTATTCATGCAGGCCATATAGAGCTGCCACCATTCGGTGTTGTATCAGGTATTAAACTAAAAAGAACAGTACTACCAAAATACAGCCAATGAAGGGCCTTATAAAGACTGAGCCAAGGTTGGATTGTATTATTTGGTAAGGCTAATCATCATGGCCATGTAGACCACCACCAAGAGTCCTGGAAGTAACAGGGATGATGAGATGAAAGTGCTAAGAATAGTACTACTTGAAACAACAGAGTTAGCCATGGGTGTTAATCCAAGACTGCTTGGATTTATTTTTGTATTGGGTGCGGCTAATCATGCAGGCCATATAGAGCTGCCACCATTCGGTGTTGTATCAGCTATAAAAATAATAAGAACTGTACTATCAAAATGCAGCCAATGAAGGGCCTATAAATACTGAGCAAAGGTTGGATTGTAGTATTTTGTTCGGCTAATCATGATGGCCATGTAGACCACCCGTAACAGGGATGAAAGTGCTAAGAATAGTACTAATTGAAACAACCGAGTTAGCCATGGGTGTTAGTCTAAGACCACTCGGCTTTTTTTTGGGTTTGGGTGCAGCTAATCATGAAGGCCAGATAGACCTGCCACCATTTGGTGTTGTAACAGGTATTAAACTGCAAAGAACAGTACTATTTAACACAACCTACTTACCATGGGTCCCAGAGCATATGTTTGGTTATTATATTTTGTAAGGGCAATCATGCAGGCCATATAGATCTCCACCGATAGGTTGAGTATGAGTAACAGCTATTAAAATGCAAAGGACATTACTAATTAACACAACATAGTTACCATGGGTCGCAGACCAAGAACAGATGTCTTATTATTATATTTTGTATGGGTAATCATCCAGGCCGTATAGACCTCACCAAATAGGGGGAGTTACAGAGATTAAAGTGCTAAGAATGGTAGTACTTAAAACACAACCTAGTGAAAATGGGTACCAGACCGCATGTCTTATTATTATATATTTTCAGGGTAATCAGGCAGGCCATATAGAACACCCCCGATAGGGGGGGGGGGGGAACAGGGATTAAAGTGCTAAGAAAAGTACTAATTAGCACAAGCTAGTTATTATGGGTCCAACACCGTGTGTCTTGATGTTATACTTTGTCAGGGTAATCATTCAGGCCATATAGACCTCCCTTGATAGGGGGAGTAACAGGGATTACAGTTATAAGAATAGTACTACTTAAACACAACCTAATTACCATGTGTCCAAGACCAGATGTTTTATTATTATACTTTGTCAGGCTAATCATGCAGGCCATATAGAGCTCCAACAAAAGGGGGGTAAGAGGGATTCAAGTGATAAGAAAAGTTTTACTTAACACAACAAAATAACCATGGGTCCCAGACCGCATGTCTTGTTGTTATACTTTGTCAGGGTAATCATAACCACCATATAGACCTCCACCAATATGGGGAGTTACAGGGCTGAAAGTGCGAAGAACAGTACTACTTAACACAACCTAGTTGGGTCCAAGAACGCATGTTTAATTATTAGACTTTATCAAGGTAATTATATATATAACAAATCTATCTATTTCTCTTCTATCAATTCTATCTAACTATCAATCTATGTATATCTATCTATCCTATTTATCAATCTATCTTCTGTCCGGGATGTTTTGAGACAGCCACTTTGGGAATGTTAGTTGATTTAGGCCCATTATGGCCTAAAAGTAGACTCTGCATAAACTATGTAATTTTCCATGGGAGTTTTGCCAGGGATCCCCCTCCAGCATGCAACAGTCCAGGTGTTAGTACCCTTGAAACAACTTTTCCATCACTATTGTGGCCAGAAAGAGTCCTTGTAGGTTTTAAAGTTCGCCTGCCTATTGAATTCAATGGCGGTTTGCGCGGTTCGCGACATCACTAAAATTTTAGGTTTGCGACATCACTATATACATGTTTTACATTGTTGTTTGCATAAGTATGATTATATGTACATGCACTAAGATATAGTCTATTTTGGTGGCTTAGCCCACTAGTCTGCAAACCATGTTTTTTTTTTCAATTTGTTTCTCTCTAATTTGGTTCTCATCTGTGAGGTCACTGTTTACCTTGGTATCCATGACTACTAACTACCTGTGAATACTCACAGATGAGATCAATTAATTATTAGACCTACCAGAGAATGTTGTTGAGGAAACAGCCACTTCTGGGCTGAGAAACGCGTCGCTTTGTAATAAAGAAAACTTTTAATATACACTTGCTTTATCATCACTTTATATCGGTTTGTATGGTGTGCAACACTAATACATTACTGGTTTTGGGCCTTTTCGAATAAGTCTGTAGCTGCCTGCTGATTGTCGGTGATCACAGTCAGCTGGGCGACTGCGAAGACCCAGTCTGTTGTTACTTCACCTGGAGGTGCTTCCCTTCTTGTAAGTGTAACCAACACATCTCCTCTTGCTCTTGTTCCAACGTTACTGGGCCATGGTTGTTTGCTTTCTGTTTTCACATAGGTGCTAAGAAGGATTTCCCAAAGGGATCTGTGACTGGACACCATTGCTGGTTTTTACAGTGAGCTGGACCACTGCGAAGCTCCAGTCTGCCCTATTAGCACCGCTGGGCACTTCACCTTTGTGAGTATAATTTGACATCTTGCATCATTCCCCCACTGTATTGGTGGTACTAGGCCATGGTGGTGCCTCTGTTCTTTTTTCCACAGATCATAATACACCAGGATTTGATCATCCTTTGACAGAGTGCTGCCGCCTTGTGGATTATATTGGACTTTTGTGTTCTGTTGGTGTATAGTTTTTATATATACACTCTACAAATATATTTTTTATTTATATATATTTTGTATATTTTTAATTTTTTTATTTTTATTAATATTATTATTATCACTTATATTTATTCATATTTTAGTTATTATTGTTTTTAGTTTTAGTGTTAGGAAGCGCCCCCTATTGGGTTTGTGTGTACCTAGGTACACCCATACCCATTTTTCTTGAATGTAAAAGGGTGATGGAGGTGATGCAAGGTGTGATGGCTGAGTTTGGGGTCCTGCTCCCAGATGACAAAACTCAGGGCCCTTGCACATGCCTCACGTTTTTGGACATAGAGATTGACACGGTGGCATCTCTTTGCAGGCTTCCAAAGGATAAAGTCGACCGCCTCTTGGAGGTGGTTTAGTCAGTGGTGGGGGCAGATTGCATCACCATTATGGAACTGCAATCGTTATTGGGCCTCCTTAACTTTGAGGGGAGGGTTATCCCCATGGGGAGGGTCTTCAATCACAGACTGGAGGGACAATTGAAAGGTCTGAGGGGTCAGTGTAAGCCGTGTCGTGTCACGACACAGATGAAGGAGGACCTGAAAGCGTGGGAACAATTTCTAGTTAATTTTAACAGAGTTTGCCTTTGGAGGGCTGGCCTATCTTAAACCAGTCCTTGCATCTGTTCACTGATGCGGCTGGGGATCTGGGTTACGGCACCTATCTTGACGGGGACTGGAGCACGGAAGCATGGCCGGCGGATTGGGTATTGGCTGGCCTTACCCGTAATATGGCGCTGCTCGAGCTCTTCCCTATAGTGGTGGCGGTGGAGCTCTGGGGGGACCGCCTGGCTAATCAGTCTGTGATTTTTTGGTCTGATAATATGAGCACTGTGTACACCATAAACAGACTGTCAGCGGCCTCCCCAGTGGTGGTGACTTACCTTAGGCACCTTGTGCTGCTTTGCTTGCAGCTCAATATTCGCTTTACGGCGCAACATAACCCGGTAGTGTGGAACGCCATTGCTGATGCCCTCTCTAGGTTTCAATGGGATCAGTTTAGAAGTGTGGCTCCTAGGGCAGCAGTGGAAGGTCTAACGTGACCACCCTTTCTTTGGCAGTTGGCAGGGGTTGGGAGTCCATTCTCCCCCTAATACGGGCATCGTTGGCACCCAAGACGTGGGCAACTTACATGTCACACTGGAAGGCATGGGAGCACTTCAGTGAGCAGAAGGGTTTCTTAATTCACAGGCATCTCAGGTACATGTTCTTGAATGGTTGGCGTGATTGAAACAAGAGGGTGTGTACGGATTGTCGGCTCTTAGTAGGTTAGCTGCACTGTCTGTCAGACTTCTCCAATGCCTTTTTGGTGAAGAAAGTCTTGAAGGGGTGGGGTCGGGTGGCCCCCCCGCTCTAGGGATCAGAGGGAGCCTATCACTGCAGCAAGGTTGTGGCAGCTGGTGGGAAAATTACAATCAGTGTGCTCATCAGCCTGTGAGCCCTGCCTGTTCCAGACAGCTCTTGCACTGGCATTCGCGGGTACCTTAAGAATTGGGGAAATTGTGTCCACCTCGAAGAAGGGGGAGGCAGGGGGAATAAAAATGGAGCATGTGAGGTCTTCGGAGGATGGCCTGCTCCTGCTTATCCTGAGATCTAAAATGGATCAAGAAGGGAAGGGGGAATGGTTGCCCATACCAAAGCATGAATTTCCAGAATACTGTCCGGTTCAGAGCGTGTAGGCATTTTGCCGGGTGTGGCCGGTGGGCACATGGCAATTTCTCATTCACGACGGAAGTTTGCTTTCGTTGCTTCAGTTCAGGAAAGTATTAGCTAAAGTCGCTGTGGAGATAGGTTTGGAAGTCTCTAGGATAGTCCCACATTCATTTTGGATTGGGGCCATGACTTGTACTGCTAGCGGGTCTTAGCAAGCGGACATTAAGAGGATAGGGTGCTGGAAATTGGGGCGGTATAGGGGGTACAGTTGGCCCTTGCCTGAGTAGAGGATGCAGACGGGAGGATAGTGTGCTATATAGTGGGCCTTTCGAGCACCTTCCCAGTGGGGGGAGGAATGGGGGAGGTCCCTGTATTAACCTAAAGTCCCGCAATTCATTATCCCTATCCATGTTGTTCTAGGTAAGATAACTCCCTAGGTTCATGTGTGGATTATTGGACATTCTTTTATCCACTGGGTAGCTATCAGGGCACTCCAGACGGGCAGCAGCTGGGATTGGCTTTATCCAGGGCTAAAATTTGCTGGCTTGGTCACAGGGGGTTACATTGGATTGAGCTACCCACCTTTTACAGGACACACACAGGAGGTGGGGAAAGCCTCAAGTGATTGTGGTGCATCTGGGGGGTAATGACTTGGGGTCAATTCCTGTGTTGGACCTCATCCGGATTATGAGTGCGGACTTGAAATGGTTGTATGCATGGCTCCAGAATGTTAGGATAGGATGGTCAAACGTGGTTGCACGACTGCGTTGGCGTCACATTCTCACTCAGAGGGCAGCATATAACATCCGCAAGAAGGTGAACAGGGGGATGGGAAGATCGGTCACGGCCATGGGAGGCTTTGTCATTAGGCATGATTCCATCACGGCTGACAAAAAGGCCCTTTACCGACCGGATGGGGTTCACCTGACGGACGTAGTGTTGGACATCTTTTTGGCTGACATTAGGAAAGCAAAAATATATAGTTGTTGTGCAATGGTTGGCATCTGACTGTTAAGATGGTTTCGTATTGAATAGGGTAATTTATAATTTTATATTTAAGGGCTGGGTCAGTTACGGGTGGTGGCAAGAGTAAGTTGTCCTTTTATCTTGTGGCTGTTGGGCAAGGCCCTGGGAGCGGGCACGGAGAGAGTAGAGAGGTACACAAGGAGAGGTGTCGCCCACTGAGTGCCAGCTCAACATAACAAGTCTCTCTCTCTGTGCCAACGAGCGTGTGCAACCCTGTGCCACACTGCAGACATCAGAGGGGCCTTGACTGTCAATCAGTAGAGGTTAGGTTAGTGAGAAGATGCCGCCACCAGCTATAAGGAACTTACTACAAGTTCAGATATGTTATTAAAGAGCTGCCTAATATTGGACAATATGAGCCAGAGTTAAATATGTTTATTTAATAAATGTGACCGTAACCGGTCTTTTCTCCCAAGCAGTTGTGTTGTGTTTTTATTGTTAAGTTAGTTAGAGAAGTATGACGTAATAGGAGGTTTATCCCTTATAGCAGTGGACGGCCCTCTAGTGGGCCTGTATCAAAATTAAGGGATAGCTGACATGAAGTCTGGAGTGTTCCAGTGTGTATATTACATTGTTGCAAGTGGGTGGGCGGGTGTACCTCTTGCCTTTATAGGGTCCTGTTGCAGTGGATCCGGCCTCTTCCTGTTTCCAGATTTCAAGGGAATTTTTTTCCCTGGATGAAGTGAAGTGGTGGCAAGAAAGGTATTGAGCTTAGGGTTTTCCCCGACTGGGGTAGGTTTAGTTGAACTAGCCCCATAAGCCCGGGTTGTAAGATAGTCATTTACCTCTCACAGGCGTGTTTCAACGACTCGGCTGGAGGAGTCGCCTTACTGGGTTGGCTGAGATTGCCCTAGCTGGTGTTCGGTCAAGGCCCTGGGAGCGGACATGGAGAGAGCAGAGTGACAGCCCTAACACAGGGAGAGGTGTCGCCCACTAAGTGCCGGCTTAGCTCCCCATAACAAGTCTCTCTCTCTGTGCCAATGAGCGTGTGCAACCCTGTGCCACGCTGCATACACCGGAGGGGCCTTGACTGTCAATCAGTAGGGCTTAGGTTAGTGAGAAGATGCCGCCACCAGCTATAAGGAACTTGCTGCAAGTTCAGTTATAAGTTATTAAAGAACTTCCTAATATTGGACAATATTAGCCAGCGTTAAATATGTTTATTTAATAAACTAGACAGTGACCAGTCTTTTCTCCCAAGCAGTTGTGTTGTGTTTTTATTGTTAAGTTAGTTTAGAGAACGTATGACGTAATAGGAGGTTTATCCCTTATGTATGTGTGTAAATTGATCAAGTGAATTTTTGTTGCTTATGGGTATCTCATTTACAAAAACCAAAAATTTACAGTGCTATACTACTCCAAAGAGCATAAAATCAATCTTTAATACAGTATAAAACTAAGTGACAATATGTGTAATAAATATAGAATATATGTCAAAAGAACACATTCTTGCCTGGCCAGACTTTCCTCACAAGCTGCATATAGGTATCTCTCACATACAAGCTGTGTGAACTTACTGTATATAGATTGAATATAGGTATTTTATACATAGAAATTGTGGGTACACCATATATACTGTAATAAGTAGTTCAGGAAACTGGTTATCTCTATGAGGCCTATTTATCAAGCCGTGATCCTCAAATAAGCTGGAATTCCGCAGCGTAATTGTGGCGAGCCTGATTCAACCTATTTATCAAAGCCTACAGACCGGCAAAAGTTGAAATTTGTGACATAACATGCGATCCGCCGGTCTCAATCCGACACAGATTGATGCTTACGTCATTACAGATGTTCCGAATACAAATTCGGCACTATCTGACAACTTTTGCAAGTTATCAAATTTCTAACAGGTACGCTCGCCACTATTCCGGTCCAGCGTACCTGGTTTTTAATCCGCCACCCTGGAGGCCGTGGATGCCATAGGAATCAATGGGAGTCTGATAGCAACTAAAGCTTATGTTCAATGCTGCCAGATATCCCATTGAATTCTATAGTAGAAAACAAGTAACGTTTACACCTAACACCCTAACATGTTCCCTGAGTCTAAACACCCTTAATTTGCCATCCTGACATCGCTGCCACCAACAAAATGTTATTAACCCCTATTCCGACGCTCCTGACATCGCCGCCACCTACATAATGTTATTAACCCCAATTCTGCCGCTCCCCGACACCGCTGCAACTAAATAAATGTATTAACCCCTATCCCGCCGCTCCCCGACACCACCGCAACTAAATAAATGTATTAACCCCTATCCCGCCGCTCCCAGAGCCCACTGCAACTAAATAAATGTATTAGCCCCTAAACCCCTGGCCTCCCACATCACTACCACTTACTAAACCTATTAACCCCTAAACCGCCAGCCCCCCTCATCAACATAAACTAAATTAAGCTATTAACCCTTAAACATAACAACCCACTAACTTTACATTAAATATTAACTCATCCCTATCTTATAATAAATTTAAACTTACCTTTAGAATTAAAATAAACTATATTAAACTATTAATTAACCTACCCTAACTATTATCCTACAATTACATTAAACTATAGTAAACTATTAATTAATCTACCCTATTATACTAAAATTACATTAAACTATATTAAACTACTATCAACCTACCCTAACTATTATACTAAAATTACATTAAACTAGCAATTAAATAGGATTGAGCTTGCATTCTATTGGCTGATTGGAATAGCCAATAGAATGCAAGCTCAATCCTATTGGCTGATTGGATCAGCCAATAGGATGAAAGCTCAATCCTATTGGCTGATTACAACAGCCAATAGGATTTTTTCCACCTTAATTCCTATTGGCTGATAGAATTTTATCAGCCAATCGGAATCTTGGAGACGCCATCTTGGATGACGTCATTTAAAAGAAACTTCATTCTTCAGCAGCGATCGTAAGAAGAGGATGCTCCACGCCGGATGTCTTGAAGATGGAGCCGTTCCGCGCCAGATGGATGAAGATAGAAGATGCCATCTGGATGAAGACTTCGGCCCGCTTGGATGAAGACTGCGGCCGACTTCGCTGAGGACTTCTGCCGCTTAGATGAGGATGGATGTCCGGTCTTCGAAAACTGTAAGTAGATCTTCGGGGGTTAGTGTTAGTTTTTTTTAAGGGTTTATTGGGTGGGTTTTAATTTTAGGTTAGGGACTTTGGGCAGAATAAGAGCTAAATGCCCTTTTCAGGGCAATGGGGAGCTTAGGTTTTTTAATATGTAATATAGTTAATTTAATTGTTAGTTTAATGTAATTTTAGTATAATAGTTAGGGTAGGTTTTTTAGATTTGGGGGTTTGGTTGTGTGGGTGGTGGGTTTTACTGTTGGGGGGTGTTTGTATTTTATTTTTAATAGTAGATTTAAATAACTTGAGTAGTGTTAGGTTTTTAAATATGTAATATAGTTAATTTAATTGTTAGTTTAATGTAATTTTAGTAGAATAGCAGCGAGATCGATGACTGTTAGTTAACAAGAGTCCGCTGCTCATCACCCCGTACTTGGTGCGCGGCTTTATGACAGCTTTTTTTATAAATAAGGAGAGCGGCCGCGAAGTTAGGCAATGTTAGGCGAGTGTATTGGTGCCGTCGAATGCAGCATAGTTGACGGCTTGCTAAATAGGCCTCTATGAATTGTTAAAAGGCTTTGGTTTAGATTATATGGAAGCTACTGTTGATAGTGACAAAGACATAGAAAATGTCTTGCTGTTTACGCAAACAAACTTCTGATGAAGCTACAATAAGATTATTGCTTTTTTAAAGAAGAACATAAAATCAAAATAATTGCTGCAGTCCCAAACTCCCAATTGTTAAACTCAATTTATTCTAAACATTATCCTCTACACTTAACCCAACAAATTATAGATGTTCCTACTAATATATATATATATATATATATATATATATATATATATATATATATATATACTGTATGTATATATATATATATATATATATATATATATATATAAACTTTCAAAAGGATCCCACACTCACTGCTTCACTTCAGCATCCGGGGTGCACTTAAACCATTGATATATAAAGTAAGTAAGAAAGGCACTCTCCGTGTAATCAGTATTATAACTTTACTAAGATGAACGTTTTTGGGGTCGCCCCCGTCCTCAGACCCCGAAAACGTTCATCTTAGTAAAGTTATAATACTGATTACACGGAGAATGCTTTTCTTATTAACTTTATATATATATATATATTTATATATATATATATATATATATATATATATATATATATGTGTGTGTATTAATTTTTTTAAAAAAAAAACAGACGGCAGAAAGAGACCATTGTCTTTATCCTCATAGTATTTTTTTTTTTTTTTAGCAGATCCCTCCTATATAAAAACAAGTTAGGCCAAGTCTGATTGGTTAATTAGGTTTATGCATGGATAAGCTAACCATCAAAACTAAATTAAGTTTGTTTTAGGGTTAATATATGTGATGTGTGTTTTGAAAATTGGTAATCAGATAATGTAGGTGCCTTGGTACCTGTAGGAATGGTAATGTTTGAGGTTACAGATGTGAAATAGTGGTGAAAATAGGTGTTTACAATGAGAAGGTTAAAGTTCAAGGGGGCTCGTATGGAGAAAGGCTATGTTTAAGTTTAATAATAATGGGAATAGAAAGTTTAATAATAATGGGAATAGAGTGGGTCAGCCATTACACATAATAGTGATGGAGATAAGTAGTGGTTAAGGCTAATTGCAAAGGCTAATTGAGTCAGCTCATTTAATATTGCTAAAGATGATGGGGTGTCCTGCATAAGATTAATTTTAATAAGATAGACCTTTATAGTTATTGTGGATATAAGTTGTTTTACATGGATAGGAATGGCTTTGAATTTTAAAGCACACCCTCAAAATAAACAAAAGAAAAACAATCGTGAAAAGTACTTTCAATGGCATTTCCAGTGGATTAGTACAATGACTGTGTTTTTATTTATCAACAGTGAAAGCTGGTTTGGAGTCGTGTCAGGAGAGCCTGATTACAGCAAATTAAGAAGCGGGGGTCAAGAAACTTACTAGTTTGGGGAGATTGACAGGATTGTCTTGTGCTATGTTAAATGCAAGCAGTGAACACACATTTTCCCAAGCAATGTACCTTGTCCATCAGTGATAAATAGATGGGGCCCTATTTTCTTTTGCTAATTGTGGTCCCCATATATAATACATTTGATTTTTTTTTAGCAAACTATATTGCTTTTTGTGGGGTTTTCAAATTCTGTTTCATAAAACACAAAAAATATAAATTGCGGAGGATAGTCAAAGAAAACAAGAAAGGCTATTCCAAAAGTAAGCTGAAATTAATTCTATGGTAACTAAATTTGGGATGGTAAGACTTCAACATGCCATTTCAATCAATCTACCAGACTGTATAACTTTTATCTTAAAAGGACATAATACTCATATGCTAAATCACTTGAAACTGATGCAGTATAACTGTAAAAAGCTGACAGGAAAATATCACCTGAGCATCTCTATGTAAAAAGGAAGATATTTTACCTCACAATCTCCTCAGCTCAGCAGAGTAAGTTCTGTGTAAAAAGTTATACTCAGCTGCTCCCAGCTGCAGGTAAAAAAAAATAATGAAGAAATGAACAGCATCCAATCAGCATCAGCAGTGCTGAGGTCATGACCTCTTTTACTGTTATCTCATGAGATTTGACTTAACTCTCATGAGATTTCATTGTTACACTGAATAGGGAAATAACATGAGAGTGCACGAGGCTCATCCTTTCAGCTGTCCCGGGACAGACATACTAATATGCTGCTTAGAAATCCTTTACAATAGGATGTGGCTACTGAGGAACTTTTGAGGTAAAATATCTTTCTTTTTTACATAGAGATGTTCGGGTGATATTTTCTAGTCAGCTTTTTACAGCTATGCTGCATCACTTTCAAGTGTTTAAACATTTGGGTATTATGGCCCTATAATGTGATATTTTAGTTTATTGTTAATCTAAAAATGCATCAAAGGTACAAGTGTATCTGTAACAAATGTTGTTATCCTTGGATCTTGCTAATTCAGGATACTCCCTCATTAAAGGGACAGAAAACCCTCAAATTTTCTGTCATGATTTGGATAGAACATACAATTTCAAACAACTTTCCAATTTACTATATTATCAAATTTACTTAATTATCCTGTTATCCATTGATGAAGGGGCTGCATTGCACTACTGGCAGCTAGCTGAACACATCTAATTATCCTATCACAAGAGTCAAATATGTGCAGGCACCAATCAACAGCTAGCTCCTACTATTGCAGGACATGTGTGTATTCTTTTTCAACAAGGGATACCAAGAGAACAAAGCACAATTGAAAGTAGCAGTGAATTTAAAAGTGTCTTAAAATGACTTGCTCTTTCTGAATCATGCAAGTTTAATTTTGACTTTCCTTTACCTTTAACTCTCATCGGACTAGTCCTATAACTGCTATTGTATTTCTAATACATCTAATAAATTTCAAGCTTTTATTCTAACCAACTATGGAGTAGTGCCGGCTATGTTCCTATTTTGCACAATTATCTATCACCTATTTGAGCCTGGCACATTCTAACCGACATTGGAACCTTTGGCTGGGGGCGGCTTCGGATTAGGCTCTGGATTGGCTGCTACACAGGACTAGAAGGAAGCAATATAGCAAGTGGTCTGGTCTATTGTGGACTCAGTAAAATAGCTAAATGCTTACCTGGAGAGACTCACAGCGGATACGACGGGCAGAGAAGGAGCTCTTCCTTTTGGCAGTTGGCAAGGAGCGGGCCTTTGAAGCGGAGTGGAGTGAAGAATACTGTCAATGTCAGGCGAATTGTGAAGTACCAGGTTGGAGACTTTAGACAAACTTGGGAGAAGAAGTAAGGGCACTAAAAAAGCTAAAGATACCCCTTAAAAGCTTGACAATTGATTAAAAACAAAAATTGACCAGGGACTTGGATAGACTGTATATAAATTTTATAAATATCAGAGTAAACAAACACAAAATTAAAAGCAACACACAAATAATATATTTTAAAAGGGACGTCTCCCTATACTTCACAAATACACTTGTATCAATGAAACAATGTATATAAAGATACCAGTGTGCAATAGTGGTAGATACTGTAATATTAAAAAAGGTTCACTCCTTAGGACATTGCCGCTTATCGGATAATGTCTATCTTTGGTTTCATATGTCAAGTCTACAAAACTCTTGATAACCAGTCTATAGATTATTTGCAGGTATAAGCCTCTGCACTTTATCTGAGATTAAGCAAGTTAAACCGTCTTATAATTGTGGTAACACTTTACCGGTAGTCAATCTCTGTTTAGTGTGCTTCGTGGGTGTTCCTCGAGATCTCGGCGTCTGACGTCACAGTTCCTGAAACAAGGGCTCGTCTCTCTCAGCCAACCAGAGCCTCCGTGGGTTCCGGTCTATTTATCTTTTGTTGTCCGGTCCGTCTCTTAATGTTTGAATAATAGTTGGAGATTGCTCTTATTGCTCAGCATGCAACCTCTGTTGGTGCTATCCGCCAGGGGATAGAAAAGGATAGAATTACAACCCGGGTTGATAACTTTTCCTCTGTCTGATGGTGATTCAATATGTGGTACTAGTGTTTTCTACGCGTTTCACTCCTTTCAGAGCTTTATCAAGAATGACTAGCCCACATTATCCTCCTCCTTTTAAAGAGATCCATTTGTTTCCATTGGTCAATACTTCATAGAGGTTAAAGGTGGTATTTCTTCTGACTTTTCAAACTTTGTTCCTTTTTTATCTTTATTGGAAGAGTCATTTTGTTCTTAAAGGGAAATTTACCTTTTATAAAGCTTATATTCCCTTCTTAATGTTATCGGCATAACCTTTACAGTATCTTTTAACCACTTTGTTCGATATTCTCTGGTTATTTATTGCAAAATAGTTATTACATGTACAAAAGTTAGTTAAACTAAAAATCAGTTAAAATTAAACAAAGAATTAAAATAGACAGGTATTTGTTTTAAAATCCTCCAAGAGTAAAGGATTTCTCTTAGAGAGAGGATTTTTATAAAATGTAACTTTAGTCTAAAATAAATGGGGATACATCTAGTTCAGAATTTAAACCCCTAGGGTTCAGAGTATCATATTTAAATATTAACTCAGCCTCCTTTATTAGCAGCTTTTTTTCAATATTCCCCCCTTGCCAATGTTTCTTTATAGTTTTAATTCCCCAGTATGTTAAGTCCTTTGTTCTCCCTTTGTGAATGGTTTTAAAATGTTTATATAAATAAGTGTCCTCCAGTCCTCCAACCCTTTTTCTATGCTTCTTAAGTGTTCTCTAATTCTGTCCCTTATTGCTCTTTTTGTTTCACCGATATAGAACAAATTGCACGTGCATTTTAAAACATATATTGCACAGGTATGTGTACACCTAATCAGCTCTTTTATTTGAAAATTATCTTGGGAATTATTGAACTTAATTTCTTTGGTTTTTTTTGCTATGCCCGCAGGCCTTGCACGAATAGCATGGAAAAAAAACCATTGTTTTTTTTCCAAATAATTTTTTTTGTATTGTTAGTCTTTTATTACTTTTCTGTCTTTTTAGTTCACTTGGTGCTAAGAGTGATTTTAAATTTGTAGCTTTTTTAAAAATGAAGGTAGGATTATTGGGAATTTTTTCTCCTAGAATGCTATCCTCTTTTAGAATATGCCAGTGTCTTTTTACAATTCTCTTTATCAAATTGTTATCCACATTGTATTCTGTAATGAAGGGTACCTTAATCTGTTCGTCATCATTATTTTTAATTTTTTCTTTGTACGTTAAAAGAGTCTCCCTTTCAGTATTTTTGGCCCTTTGTATAGCTTTTTCAGTGTGTTCTCTTTTATAACATCTAGAATTGAATCTTTCTTCTAGAATCTCAACCTGCTGTTCAAAGTCCATTAGTCTCGAACAATTTTTCCTAATTCTTAGAAATTGTCCCACAGGGATATTCTCTTTCCAAGTATTCAAATGACAGCTCTCAGCATGAATATATGTATTACAATAATATAAATAAAGACCTTTTAAGGACAAAATGGGGTAAAATGAAAAGGGACACTAAAGACAGTCTTACACAACAAGACATAAATAACGAAGAGGTAATGGAAATTACAGATAAAAGCACTAAAAATAAAAATATATATGAAAAAAGAGTAAGGAAAGAAAATCACATAAACTCGAACACCTATGAACACAGAAGTAACCAACAATATAGAAATGAAAATATGTACAATAAAACACAGGGATATAATCGACAAAATGAATACGGTACAAATCGCAACTATAGTCAGAATGTCAATAATGAAAGACCATGGTATCCAAGATATGGCAATAGAAATTGCCAAAATTGGGAACCAAGGCCATAAAACTATTATAACACTAATTACGATCATAGAACTTCATATAATAGGGAAAAAGAATGGCAGTATCCAAGAAGACCCCACAGGGATGAGAATTTTAGAGAGGATAGAAATAATCAATATGAACAGTGGAGGACCCCTACCTATAATCGTTTTGATGCCTTTAGAGAAGCAGAAGGGAGGGAAGACAGAAATACTAATACCAGTCCTCTTTTTTTAGAGAAGAGCCCTCTAAAGGGGGGCAATCAAATGTTTCCGATCAGGGTAGAAAAAGAACTAAACCAAAAGAAAAAAAGAAGTTTAGAGGAAAAAGAGGAAGGGGAATGCTCAAACGAAGCAAAAAGACTGCGATAACCAAAGGTCAGCAGGGAATTTTTAATCTAAGCAGTATTCATCTAAAAACAGAGGAAGAGAAGGTTCTAGGTCTAGGGTTATCCTATGCCCCCACAACTAGACTTAATAAATTTAACACTTATTTTAACGTTAAAAAATTTGTAAGGAATCTAACCCTGAAAAGATTTTATTTAAAAAATCCTGCTGAGAAAGAACTTATTGCCCAACCTGTAAATACAGAAAAATATATACATTCCAACTTGAAACCGAAATCTTATTTTAATCCTATACATTCCAAAGGTAATTATCTGGATACATTCGAAAAACTAGTTTTAAGTGATTTAAAAAAGTGTAATCCACCCAAATTAAGAAAATATAATATGACCAAAAAAGAAAGAACCGTACTTGATAATCTGAAAAATAACACTGAGCTGACCATTAAATCAGCTGATAAGGGCGGAGGTATTGTCCTTATGGACACACATAATTACCTAAAAGAAGCATACAGATTACTCAATGATAATAAGACTTATAAAAAACTAGATTTTGATCCAACTACTAAGTTTACACAGACACTGAACAAAATTTTATTAGAAGGTAAGAAATCCCAGATACTCAACGAAAAGGAATTTCAGTTTTTAACTCCAAAACACCCAAGAATCCCAATTTTTTATTTCCTCCCAAAAATTCACAAAAGTATAATTAATCCTCCGGGGAGGCCTATAATTTCAGGGATTGATTCCCTATCAGCAAATTTGTCAAAATATGTAGATGGGTACCTGCAGAAATATGTCCAAAAATTGGACTCATATCTTAGAGATTCCACACAAGTTCTAAATGTACAAAAATCCCTGAAATGGGAGGATGACATGTTTTAGTGACTTGTGACGTTTCGTCACTTTATTCCGTAATTAATCATACTAAAGGTATTAAAGCAGTAGACACTTTCCTAACATCAGATAGAGAAATGACCGAAATACAAAAAAAAATTTATATTAAAAATTATTAAATTTATTTTAGAAAATAATTATTTTTCTTTTAACGACACTTTCTACATACAAGCGGAGGGTACAGCTATGGGTACAAGGTTTGCACCTAGCTACGCCAATTTATTTATGGGAGCCTGGGAGACTCATTTCTTTGGCAGGGGTAGCTATGGTGCAAACCTTGTACTCTATAAAAGATATATAGATGACCTTCTGCTTGTATGGAAAGGACCAGAATCTGGACTTTTAGCTCTCCTTAATGATATGAATAATAACACGTATGGTTTGACTTTTACTCATAACTATAGTAAAACTGTTATAACATTTTTGGATCTAGAGATTATGTCCATTAATAATACCATAGAAACAAAAACACACTTTAAAAAGGTAGATTGTAATACATATATTCATGCTGAGAGCTGTCATTTGAATACTTGGAAAGAGAATATCCCTGTGGGACAATTTCTAAGAATTAGGAAAAATTGTTCGAGACTAATGGACTTTGAACAGCAGGTTGAGATTCTAGAAGAAAGATTCAATTCTAGAGGTTATAAAAGGGAACACACTGAAAAAGCTATACAAAGGGCCAAAAATACTGAAAGGGAGACTCTTTTAACGTACAAAGAAAAAATTAAAAATAATGATGACGAACAGATTAAGGTACCCTTCATTACAGAATACAATGTGGATAACAATTTGATAAAGAGAATTGTAAAAAGACACTGGCATATTCTAAAAGAGGATAGCATTCTAGGAGAAAAAATTCCCAATAATCCTACCTTCATTTTTAAAAAAGCTACAAATTTAAAATCACTCTTAGCACCAAGTGAACTAAAAAGACAGAAAAGTAATACAAGACTAACAATACAAAAAAAATTATTTGGAAAAAAACCAATGGTTTTTTTTCCATGCTATTCGTGCAAGGCCTGCGGGCATAGCAAAAAAACCAAAGAAATTAAGTTCAATAATTCCCAAGATAATTTTCAAATAAAAGAGCTGATTAGGTGTACACATACCTGTGCAATATATGTTTTAAAATGCACGTGCAATTTGTTCTATATCGGTGAAACAAAAAGAGCAATAAGGGACAGAATTAGAGAACACTTAAGAAGCATAGAAAAAGGGTTGGAGGACACTTATTTATATAAACATTTTAAAACCATTCACAAAGGGAGAACAAAGGACTTAACATACTGGGGAATTAAAACTATAAAGAAACATTGGCGAGGGGGGAATATTGAAAAAAAGCTGCTAATAAAGGAGGCTGAGTTAATATTTAAATATGATACTCTGAACCCTAGGGGTTTAAATTCTGAACTAGATGTATCCCCATTTATTTTAGACTAAAGTTACATTTTATAAAAATCCTCTCTCTAAGAGAAATCCTTTACTCTTGGAGGATTTTAAAACAAATACCTGTCTATTTTAATTCTTTGTTTAATTTTAACTGATTTTTAGTTTAACTAACTTTTGTACATGTAATAACTATTTTGCAATAAATAACCAGAGAATATCGAACAAAGTGGTTAAAAGATACTGTAAAGGTTATGCCGATAACATTAAGAAGGGAATATAAGCTTTATAAAAGGTAAATTTCCCTTTAAGAACAAAATAACTCTTCCACTAAAGATAAAAAAGGAACAAAGTTTGAAAAGTCAGAAGAAATACCACCTTTAACCTCTATGAAGTATTGACCAATGGAAACAAATGGATCTCTTTAAAAGGAGGAGGATAATGTGGGCTAGTCATTCTTGATAAAGCTCTGAAAGGAGTGAAACGCGTAGAAAACACTAGTACCACATATTGAATCACCATCAGACAGAGGAAAAGTTATCAACCCGGGTTGAAATTCTATCCTTTTCTATCCCCTGGCGGATAGCACAAACAGAGGTTGCATGCTGAGCAATAAGAGCAATCTCCAACTATTATTCAAACATTAAGAGACGGACCGGACAACAAAAGATAAATAGACCGGAACCCACGGAGGCTCTGGTTGGCTGAGAGAGACGAGCCCTTGTTTCAGGAACTGTGACGTCAGACGCCGAGATCTCGAGAAACACCCACGAAGCACACTAAACAGAGATCGACTACCGGTAAAGTGTTACCACAATTATAAGACGGTTTAACTTGCTTAATCTCAGATAAAGTGCAGAGGCTTATACCTGCAAATAATCTATAGACTGGTTATCAAGAGTTTTGTAGACTTGACATATGAAACCAAAGATAGACATTATCCGATAAGCGGCAATGTCCTAAGGAGTGAACCTTTTTTAATATTACAGTATCTACCACTATTGCACACTGGTATCTTTATATACATTGTTTCATTGATACAAGTGTATTTGTGAAGTATAGGGAGACGTCCCTTTTAAAATATATTATTTGTGTGTTGCTTTTAATTTTGTGTTTGTTTACTCTGATATTTATAAAATTTATATACAGTCTATCCAAGTCCCTGGACAATTTTTGTTTTTAATCAATTGTCAAGCTTTTAAGGGGTATCTTTAGCTTTTTTAGCGCCCTTACTTCTTCTCCCAAGTTTGACTAATTTTGATAGTAACAGTCTGAAGGATCCGCACCATAAAAATAACTCTGGTATTGAGAGTCCACATAAAGGCTGCGTTAGGCTCCAAAAAAGGAGCGTAGAGCACTTTTAACGCAGCTTCAACTCTCGATACCAGAGTTGCTTACGCAAGCGGCCAGCCTCAAAAACGTGCTCGTGCACGATTCTCCCATAGAAAACAATGGGGCTGTTTGAGCTGAAAAAAAACCTAACACCTGCAAAAAAGCCGCGTTCAGCTCCTAACGCAGCCCCATTGTTTGCTATGCGAAAACACTTCCTACGTCTGCACCTAACACTCTAACATGTACCCCGAGTCTAAACACCCCTAACCTTACACTTATTAACCCCTATTCTGCCGCCCCCGCTATCGCTGACCCCTGCATATTATTATTAACCCCTAATCTGCCGCTCCGTAAACCGCCGCTACTTACATTATCCCTATGTACCCCTAATCTGCTGCCCTAACATCGCCGACCCCTATATTATATATATTAACCCCTAATCTGCCCCCCACAACGTCGCCTCCACCTGCCTACACTTATTAACCCCTAATCTGCCGACCGGACCGCACCGCTATTATTATAAAGTTATTAACCCCTAATCCGCCTCACTAACCCTATAATAAATAGTATTAACCCCTAATCTGCCCTCCCTAACATCGCCGACACCTAACCTCAATTATTAACCCCTAATCTGCCGACTGGAGCTCACCGCTATTCTAATAAATGTATTAACCCCTAAAGCTAAGTCTAACCCTAACACCCCCCTAAGTTAAATATAATTTAAATCTAACAAAATAAATTAACTCTTATTAAATAAATTATTCCTATTTAAAGCTAAATACTTACCTGTAAAATAAATCCTAATATAGCTACAATATAAATTATAATTATATTATAGCTATTTTAGGATTTATATTTATTTTACAGGTAACTTTGTATTTATTTTAACCAGGTACAATAGCTATTAAATAGTTAAGAACTATTTAATAGCTACAATAGTTAAAATAATTACAAAATTACCTGTAAAATAAATCCTAACCTAAGTTACAATTAACCCCTTAATGACCACAGCACTTTTCCATTTTCTGTCCGTTTGGGACCAAGGCTATTTTTACATTTCTGCGGTGTTTGTGTTTAGCTGTAATTTTCCTCTTACTCATTTACTGTACCCACACATATTATATACCGTTTTTCTCGCCATTAAATGGACTTTCTAAAGATACCATTATTTTCATCATATCTTATCATTTACTATAAAAAAAATTATAAAATATGAGGAAAAAATTGAAAAAAACACACTTTTTCTAACTATGACCCCCAAAATCTGTTACACATCTACAACTACCAAAAAACACCCATGCTAAATAGTTTCTAAATTTTGTCCTGAGTTTAGAAATACCCAATGTTTACATGTTCTTTGCTTTTTTTGTAAGTTATAGGGCCATAAATACAATTAGCACTTTGCTATTTCCAAACCATTATTTTTCAAAATTAGCGCTAGTTACATTAGAACACTAATATCTTTCAGGAATCTCTGAATATCCATTGACATGTATATATTTTTTTTAGTAGACATCCCAAAGTATTCATCTAGGCCCATTTTGGTATATTTCATGCCACCATTTCACCGCCAAATGTGATTAAATACAAAAAATCGTTCACTTTTTTACTAATTTTTTCACAAACTTTTGGTTTCTCACTGAAATTATTTACAAACAGCTTGTGTAATTATGGCTTAAATGGTTGTAAATTCTTCTCTGGGATCCCCTTTGTTCAGAAATAGCAGACATATATGGCTTTGGCGTTGCTTTTTAGTAATTAGAAGGCTGCTAAATGCCACTGCGCACTACACGTGTATTATGCCCAGCAGTGAAGGGGTTAATTATGGAGCATGTAGGGAGCCTTTAGGGATAATTTTAGCTTTAGTGTAGTGTAGTAGACAACCCCTAGTATTGATCTAGGCCAATTTTGGTATATTTCATGCCACCATTTCACCCCCAAATGCGATCAAATTAAAAAAAACGTTAAATTTTTCACAATTTTAGGTTTCTCACTGAAATCATTTACAAACAGCTTGTGCAATTATGGCACAAATGGTTGTAAATGCTTCTCTGGGATCCCCTTTGTTCAGAAATAGCAGACATATATGGCTTTGGCGTTGCTTTTTGGTAATTAGAAGGCCGCCAAATGCCGCTGCATTTCACACGTGTATTATGGCTAGCAGTGAAGGGGTTAATTATGTAGCTTGTAGGGAGCTTGCAGGGTTAATTTTAGCTTTAGTGTAGAGCTCAGCCTCCCACCTGAAACATGAGACCCCCTGATCCCTCCCAAACAGCTCTCTTCCCTCCCCCACCCCACATTTGTCCCCGCCATCTTAAGTACTGGCAGAAACTCTGCCAGTACTAAAATAAAAGCTATATTTGGAATTTTTTTGTGTTTTTTTAGCATATTTACATATGCTGCTGTGTAGGATCCCCCCTTAGCTCCCAGCCTCACTGATCCCCCACCAAACAGCTCTCTAACCCTCCCCCTCTGCCTTAATGGGCGCCATCTTGGGTACTGGCAGCTGTCTGCCAGTACCCAGTGTAGTAAAAAAAATGTGCCTTTTTATTTTTTTAAATGATCTTTTCTGTAGTGTAGCTCCCCCCCCCCCCAAGATCAACCCCCCACCCCTTCCAGGTCCCTTAGCTGTTTATTTACAGCTTTAAAAACTTTATTTTTTTTTACTTTTCCCAGTTTATTTTTCTGTAGTGCAGCGGTTCCCTCCCGCTCCCGCCCCGTGCACGCGCCCCCCCCCCCCCCCCCCCGTGCACGCGCGCGCTCCCGTGCACGCTCCCGCCCCTCCCGCCCCCGATCCCGCCCCCCTCCACTCCATTCGGCACATCGATGGCCGACCACCCGCCTCCCAGGCTTGCTCCCACCAACGATACCGGCCACCGATGTCCGGTGCAGAGAGGGCCACAGAGTGGCTCTCTCTGCATCGGATGGCCAAGGGGGGTTATTGCAGGATGCCTCGATATCGAGGCATCACTGCAATAACCGGAAAGCAGCTGGAAGCATGCAGGATCGCTTCCAGCTGCTTTCCAGACCAAGGACGTACGCCACACGTCCTCGGTCATTAACTGTCTTTTTTTTGAGGACGTGTGGCGTACGTCCTTGGTCATTAAGGGGTTAAACCTAACACTACACTATCAATAAATTAATTAAATAAACTACCTACAATTACCTACAATTAACCTAACACTACACTATCAATAAATTAATTAAATACAATTCCTACAAATAAATACAATTAAATAAACTAGCTAAAGTACAAAAAATAAAAAAGAACTAAGTTACAAAAAATAAAAAAATATTTACAAACATAATAAAAATATTACAACAATTTTAAACTAATTACACCTACTCTAAGCCCCCTAATAAAATAACAAAGCCCCCCAAAATGAAAAATGCCCTACCCTATTCTAAATTACTAAAGTTCAAAGCTCTTTTACCTTACCAGCCCTGAACAGGGCCCTTTGCGGGGCATGCCCAAAGAAGTTCAGCTCTTTTGCCTGTAAAAAAAAACATACAATACCCAAGCCCCCCAACATTACAACCCACCACCCACATACCCCTAATATAACCCAAACCCAAAACTTGATTCTGATTGGCTGATTCCATCAGCCAATCAGAATATTCCTACCTTAATTCCGATTGGCTGATAGAATCCTATCAGCCAATCGGAATTCGAGGGACGCCATCTTGGATGACGTCATTTAAAGGAACCGTCGTTCGTCGTTCAGTCGTCGGCCAGGATGGATGTTCCGCGTCGGAGGTCTTCAGGATCCTGCCGCTCCGCTCCAGATGGATGACCATAGATGATCCCGCTTGGATGAAGACTTCAATCGGATGGAAGACCTCTTCTGCCCCGCTTGGATGAAGACTTCAGCCGGATCATGGACCTCTTCAGCCCCCCGCTTGGGCTTGGATCAGGACATCGGAGGAGCTCTTCTGGACAGATCGTTGAACCCGGTGAGGTGAAGACAAGGTAGGAAGATCTTCAGGGGCTTAGTGTTAGGTTTATTTAAGGGGGGTTTGGGTTAGATTAGGGGTATGTGGGTGGTGGGTTGTAATGTTGGGGGGCTTGGGTATTGTATGTTTTTTTTTACAGGCAAAAGAGCTGAACTTCTTGGGGCATGCCCCGCAAAGGGCCCTGTTCAGGGCTGGTAAGGTAAAAGAGCTTTGAACTTTAGTAATTTAGAATAGGGTAGGGCATTTTTTTATTTTGGGGGGCTTTGTTTTTTTATTAGGGGGCTTAGAGTAGGTGTAATTAGTTTAAAATTGTTGTAATATTTTTATTATGTTTGTAAATATTTTTTTATTTTTTGTAACTTAGTTCTTTTTTATTTTTTGTACTTTAGCTAGTTTATTTAATTGTATTTATTTGTAGGAATTATATTTAATTAATTTATTGATAGTGTAGTGTTAGGTTAATTGTAGGTAATTGTAGGTAGTTTATTTAATTAATTTATTGATAGTGTAGTGTTAGGTTTAATTGTAACTTAGGTTAGGATTTATTTTACAGGTAATTTTGTAATTATTTTAACTATTTTAGCTATTAAATAGTTCTTAACTATTTAATAGCTATTGTACCTGGTTAAAATAAATACAAAGTTACCTGTAAAATAAATATTAATCCTAAAATAGTTATAATATAATTATAATTTATATTGTAGCTATATTAGGATTTATTTTACAGGTAAGTATTAAGCTTTAAATAGGAATAATTTATTTAATAAGAGTTAATTAATTTTGTTAGATTAAAATTATATTTAATTTAGGGGGGTGTTAGTGTTAGACTTAGCTTTAGGGGTTAATACATTTATTAGAATAGCGGTGAGCTCCAGTCGGCAGATTAGGGGTTAATGTTTGAAGTTAGGTGTCGGCGATGTTAGGGGGGGCAGATTAGGGGTTAATACTATTTATTATAAGGTTAGTGAGGCGGATTAGGGGTTAATAACTTTATAATAATAGCGGTGCGGTCCGCTCGGCAGATTAGGGGTTAATAAGTGTAGGCAGGTGGAGGCGACGTTGAGGGGGGCAGATTAGGGGTTAATTATTGTAGGTAGCTGGCTGCGACGTTGTGGGGGGCAGGTTAGGGGTTAATAAATATAATATAGGGGTCGGCGGTGTTAGGGGCAGCAGATTAGGGGTACATAAGTATAACGTAGGTGGCGGTCGGCAGATTAGGGGTTAAAATTTTAATCGAGTGTCGGCCATGTGGGGGGACCTCGGTTTAGGGGTACATAGGTAGTTTATGGGTGTTAGTGTACTTTAGAGCACAGTAGTTAAGAGCTTTATAAACCGGCGTTAGCCCAGAAAGCTCTTAACTACTGACTTTTTTCCTGCGGCTGGAGTTTTGTCGTTAGATGTCTAACGCTCACTTCAGACACGACTCTAAATACCGGAGTTAAAAAGATCCCATTGAAAAGATAGGATACGCAATTGACGTAAGGGGATCTGCGGTATGGAAAAGTCGCGGCTGAAAAGTGAGCGTTAGACCCTTTTTTGAGCGACTCCAAATACCGGAGGTAGCCTAAAACCAGCGTTAGGAGCCTCTAACGCTGGTTTTCACGGCTAACGCCAAACTCCAAATCTAGGCCTTCATTACTTTTTATTTTTTAACCAGCCTGCTGTAACCCCAAGACCGGAACAAACTGACTGTAGTGAATAGATATTACGCGCTATGACCCAGCCTGTTATTTTTAATAGCGCATAGACCATGGCTTACTATGTGATTTTTGCAGCGTTAAGCTTATAGAGGGGCTCTATTTGGAAGCTATTGGTTTTGGTGCCTTAAATTGACAGAAAGACCTCTGCATTGTTCCTGATGATATACATATCACAATCAGATTAAGTTAATTCACAGTTGTTATTGTCACCTTATACATCAATATTTCATCTTTATTATACTGGGAAAGGAGAATTGAGCTGATAATTATAAACTCCAGTAAGATGGATGATAAATGACATGATAAATATAAAGTATGATAAATGACACATTCTGACTTTAATTCATTGACTTCAGTCTCAGAACTTGACAAACTGGAAAAAGATTTTGAAAAGATCTAGATGAATTCTGCGTTTCTGTATGCCTTTTAACTGATGTCTAAAAACCTTCAAGCTTTTATTTGAACCAACTATGGAGTAGTGCCGGCTATGTTCCTATTTTGCCGGTTGTGGAATTGTCTAGGAAACTGAGATCAGTATATCAGGATGACAATGGTACCCAAATTCTACTCCTAGGAAATGGTATATATTGACATCTATGAAAGTTCCATAGACTGACAAAAATGTATACAGAGAGAGAAGCGCTCTAGCAGGGATGAACTACAGCTCATCAGCTAGTTCTATAGTGATTTACCACCCAGGAGCAGCCTCTTTTAGACCAGTGTGCTTTTCACAAAGGAAGACTTTCCTGAAGTATATCAGTCTGATCCCGCCAAGTAACGTCAGTCCAGCCTCGAAATACCAGGCAATTCTCCTCTGAACAAGGAACATGACAACCCCAGAAGATCCTTTCAGCCTTCTATGGGCCTTGTCAGTGAGGTGCAGCCACATTGCTCTAAGCACACTGGGCAAGGAGTCCACGTCTGGTTTCCCCTATCGCCCTTAGGGAAACCTCCCTAGGGTCATAATAAAAATTTATAAAGAGAGAGAAGTGCTCTACCAGGAATTAACAACAGCTCATCATCAGCTAGTTCTATGGCGATTTAATACCCAGGAGCAGCCTCTATTAAAAATGTACCTATGGGTTGTGATCCACACAGAACACGGGGCATAATATTATGATAAAAGAGCTGGCCTTTATTGTACTGTATTCATTCATAAGTATTTAGGTAAATGAGTGAATTGTGGGGATGAGAAGCAAATGGTCGCAGCAGCATGATATGAAATATTTTATTTGCTTTGGTATGAATGCAGGAAATTGTGACCACTAGAAAATGGCCTTGAGATATTGCTATGGCTGTTGAGATATCAGCTTTCAGAAGAGTAGAAAGAGATTAATAAAAACACTTGTATGTATGTATTTGGTACTTGTAAAGCACAGCTAATCACCCGTAAGGGTCTCAAGGAGCTGCTCATTTTATTAACCTCAGAAGGATGAAAGGCTGAGTGGACCTCGCCAGGGATCGAACCTGCAACCCTTGGGTTGCTACAGAGCTCAGCCACAGTGCCTTAACATGCTTGTCTTGAACTGTATTATCTATATCTTACTGAAACCTTCAGGTAGAAGTTTTAATAGACATCTGATGATATAAAAATACATTTCTGAATAGCTGGAGGATTGAGAAAAACAATTTTTCAGCCAAATTAAATTCACTGATTCTTGGGGTAACATTTTTTTTTAAGGTAGTAACTTTTGTTATCTTATGTTATGTTTTAAGTCTTGAGTAAGTTGTTGGCAGAAGAATTACAATGGAATAATCACATAGTAAGAGCTTAGATTTTAGGAAAGTTGAGATAGGGGTTATGGATTAGGGGGGAGGTCATGATTTTAGGGCAATTATTTTAGAGGACTGCTATGTAGGGAATTTAGTTATAGGGGCTTCAATAGCTATGGAAAATATTATGGTAATAGAGAGAAAGAAGAACAAGGAAATAATTGAACTATTTAGAGCTACAATTATGAATCAATAAAAACCTAAATTACATGTGGAGATCATAATTATCACTATTGAACAATAACACCACTCAGATTAAACAAATTGCAATCTTATTCTTGCAATCATATTACAAGTTAAAAGTAAAATATTTTTCTTAAAGCGAAAACCTCAGGCACGCTAACATCTGGATGCCGGATATTACAGTCACACTAACTCCCTCTTCCTATATACTTCTATAGGGAGTGTTACAAAAGCCTGTTCTGGCTTTCATTTGTTTCCTAACCTAAAGTGCACTAAAGCCTAAGGGGGAGATTTAATAAGCAGCGGATGCTGCTATCTCCGCGTGTTGTTTCCGACGATCAGGAAAATTAAGTTAAGAAACAGTGGTCCTTAACTTGTCCACCACCTTTAAATAGGACATAATCTGTATATCACAAGGCACCACTGCTCCGAGATTTTAGGATTTTAGTCTATACATTTCATTTCAGAGGCACCTTGATTATAGATAGAAGGGGAATCCCTTAATTATATATATATATATATATATATATATATATATATATATATTTGTGCTCATAAGTTTACATACCCTGGCAATATTTATGATTTCTTGGTCAGAGAATATTAATGATAGCACAAAAACTTTTCTTTCACTCATGGTTAGTGTTTGGCTGAAAACATTTATTATCAATCAACTGTGTTTACTCTTTTTAAATCATAATGACAACAGAAACTACCCAAATGACCCTGATCAAAAGTTTACATACCCCAGTTCTTAATACCATGTATTACCCCCTTTAACATCAATGACAGTTTGAAGTCTTTTGTGGTATTTGTGGATGAGGCTTTTAATCTTCTCAGATGGTAAAGCTGCCCATTCTTCATGGCAAAAAGCCTCCAGTTCCTGTAAATTCTTGGGCTGTTTTGCATGAACTGCACGTTTGAGATCTCCCCAGAGTGGCTCAATGATATTAAGGTCTGGAGACTGAGATGGCCACACCAGAACCTTCACTTTATTCTGCTGTAGCCAATGATAGGTCGACTTGGCCTTGTGTTTAGGATCATTGTCATGTTGGAATGTCCATATACGTCCCATGCGCAGCTTCCGGGCTGATGAATGCAAATTTTCCTCCAGTATTTTTTGATAACAAACTGCATTCATCTTGCCATCAATTCTGACCAAATTTCCTGTGCCTTTTGTAGCTCACACTGTACATCCTCAAAACATCAGCGATCCACCTCCGTGTTTCACAGCAGGAATGGTGTACCTTTCATCATAGGCCTTGTTGACTCCTCTCCAAATGTAGTGTTTATGGTTGTGGCCAGAAAAAGCTCAATTTTGGTCTCATTACTCCAAATGACTTTGTGCCAGAAGGTTTGAGGCTTGTCTCTGTGCTGTTTGGCGTATTGTATACTTTGTGGCACTTGCGTAGTAATGGCTTTTTTCTGGTCACTCGACCATGCAGCCCATCTTTCTTCAAGTGCCTCCTTATTGTGCATCTTGAAACACTTACACCAGCATGTTTTCAGAGTGTCCTCTATTTCACCTGTTATTTGTGGGGTTTTCTTTGCATCCTGAACAATTTTCCTGGCAGTTGTGGCTGAAATTTTAGTTTGTCTACCTGACCTTGGTTTGGTTTCAACAGAACCCCTCATTTTCCACTTCTTGATTAGCATTTGAACACTGCTGATTGGCATTCTCAATTCCTTGGATACCCTTTTATATCCCTTTCCTGTTTTATACAGTTCAACTACCTTTTCCCGCAGATCCTTTGACTATTGTTTTGCTTTCCCCATGAATCCAGAAACGTCAGTGCAGCACTGGATGAAAAATGCAAGGGTCTGTCAGGAGTCCAGAAACTCATTGACCTTTTATACACACACACTAATTACAAGCAAACAGATCACAGGTGAGGATGGTTACCTTTGATATCCATTCAAACCCCTTAGTGTCAACTTGTGTGCATGTTATCAGGCCAAAATCACCTGGGTATGTAAACTTTTGATCAAGGTCATTTGGAAGTTTCTGTTGTCATTATGATTTAAAAAGAGTAAACACAGTTGATTGATAATAAATGGCTTCAGCCAAACACTAACCATGAGTGAAAGAAAAGTTTTTGTGTTATCATTCATATTCTCTGAAAAATGGCCAAGAAATCATAAATTCTGCCAGGATATGTAAACTTATGAGCACAAATATATATATATATATATATATATATATATATATATATATATATATATATATATATATATATATATATAAATGTTTAGGCCAATCCAGCATAGCAGATTGATACATCTGTACCTACGTACATCATAATGGCCTCTATTACTATCAGTTTAGTGTTTTTAAAGTCAAATGTGAGTATGGCTTTGTATTCTGTTAAAATAAAGAATAAAGTGTAATAGTATATGTGTAATCAGTTTAGTCTGTTACTTATGGTGGTAACATCCTTAACTATATTGTCTATTTCAACCTATGCAGTTACTTTCTGGTCTGTGGCTCTGTTTTCAGTTTCGTTAAGAGCTTGTCATTGAAAATAGCTACTGAGTTTTTTCCTAATAGCTCTATAAATATAGAGTCAGAGTTTTCTTTACTTACACTTGACTACAAAGTCAGCAGAGTGGGGCTTTGGGAATACAGTGGGTAGGGGAGTATTTTTTTATGAAGAATTCTTTTTAATAATGCATAATAACTGCTGTGTTACTATAAATTAATTATGAAACTCTTAAAGAGACATGAAACACACTGTTTTTTTTCTTTTATGATTCAGATAGAGTAGGTGATGTTAAACAACTTTCCAATTTACTTCTATTATCTAATTTGTTTTGTTCTCTTAGTATTCTTTGTGGAAATAAATACCTAGGTAGGCTCAGGAGCTGCGTATTGGTGGCTGCACATATATGCCTGATGTGCTGGTTTTCAAACCTGTCCTCAGGCCTCCCTAAAAGGCCATATATTGAGGATATCCGAACTGGAGCACAGGTGAAATAATTAGATGATTATTAAACATACACCTTGATTATGAGTTTTGCACTATACCGGGTGAGTAAAGAATGCAATAAAATGAGCGTTATCACACTTTACATAGAGCTGCCATTAAGAGTTACTGAAAAACCTCTTTGTGCTGTGCGATATGGTGCATTAAGCTGAGTTTTGTGCTCATACACGCTTTCCCCCATAAACATCAGTGAGTGTTAGAAAAAATCTAACACTTGGATCGCGGAATGGCAAATCGCTGTAACGCAACCTCATTGATGTCTATGGGGAAAATAAAGTAACGTTTAAACCTAACACCCTAACATAAACCCCTAGTCTAAATACCCCTAATGTGCAGCCCCCCGACATCACGGACGCTAAATAAAGTTATTAACCCCTAATCCGCCATCCCCAGTCATCGCCAACACCTAAATAAAGTTATTAACTCCTAATCAGCCGCTCCACCACATTGCCGACACTAAATAAACCTATCAACCCCTAAACCACCTGCCCCCCACATTGCAACTAATAAATAAACCTATTAACCCATAAACCACCGGACTCTCACATCGCAAAACACTAAATTAAACTATTAACCCCTAAACCTACGAAGAATAAAAAATGAAATTATCAAAAATAAAAACAATTACACCTAATCTAATAGACCTTGAAAATAATAAAGCCCCCCAAAATAAAAACACCCCCCCTAACCTACAATAAACTACCAAAAGCCCTCAAAAGGGCCTTTTGTAGGGCATTGCCCTAAGTTAAACAGCTATTTAAGCTAGAAAGAAAATACAAATTCCCCCCAACAGTAAAACCCTCCACCCAATCAACCCCCCATAATAAAAAACCTAAGTCTAAAAAAAAACTAAGATACCCATTGCTCCTAAAGGAGCATTTGTATTGGCATTGCCCTTAAAGAGCATTCAGCTCTTTTACTGCCCTTAAAAGCGCATTCAGCTCTTTTACAGTGCCCAAAGCCCTTAAAAAAAAAAAAAACACCCAAAAAACAAAAACTAACACTAACTTCAGAATATTTACTCACGGTTCCTGTAGTCCGGACATCCATCTCCATCCAGGCGACGAGAAGTCTTCATCCAGGCGGCGGGAAGTCTTTAATTCAGGCGGCGAAATCTTCATCCATCGCGGGGGCGTCTTCTATCTTCATCCCAGCGGCGCAGAGTTATTTAGGACCGGCAATGACATCCTGGGCGGAGCATCCTCTTCATACAATCACCGCCGTACACTGAAGTTGAATTCAAGGTAGCCGTTTCAAAATGGCGTACCTTGCATTCCTATTGGCTGATTTGATTCTTCAAATTCATATCAGCCAATAGGATTAGAGCTACTGAAATCCTATTGGCTGTATTTTTTGTAATGTTAGATTTTGTGGGGGGGTTTTCGTAGTATTAGGTTTTTTTAAAATGTGTAATTTAGGTTTTTTATTTGGTAGATTCTTTTTATTTTATTAGATTAGTAATGTTAGGTTAATTTATTATTAGATTAGTAATGTTAGGCTAATTTATAGTCTAATGGGTTTTTTTTATTTCACAGGTAAGCTTTTATTTATTTTAAGAGTTATATTGTTACTTTTAATTTAAAGTTAGGGGGTGTTAGGTTTAGGGGTTAATAGTTTAATTTAGTGTTTTGCAATGTGGGGGCCGGCGGTTTAGGGGATGATAGGTTTATTTAGTGTCGGCGATGTTGGGGGGCGATGGATTAGGGGTTACTAGATTTATTTAGTGTTGGCGATGTGGGTGGGTGGCGGATTAGGGGTTAATAGGTTTATATAATAGTCGTGATGTGGGTGGGCGGCAGATTTGGGATTAATAGATGTAATATAATATTTGCGATGCGGGAGGGTGTCGATTTAGGATTTAATAGGTAGTTTATGGGTGTTAGTGTACTTTGTAACATTTTAGTTATGAGTTTTGTGAAACATTTTTTTTTTGCAAAATCCATAACTACTGGTCTCAGATGGCGGAATGGATTGTGTCAGTATATGCTGTAATGCAAGCATTTTAGCCGGACTGAACAACCTGTGAAACGGCATTCAAACGGCATTTTCTGAGTGCGGAATGGAGGGTTGCGTTAAGACTAAAATGCTTGCGTTACAGCCTATACCGCCGTGACTCGTAATATGCGTTACCGGCCACTCCATGCGCAATGACCAATTTCTGTATAGCCATACCACACTGTAATGCAAAACTCGTCTTGGCTATAGTTATTAACCTGCTCTCACCCAAGGTAATCCTGAAAATCTGGCCTGTTAGAGAGGCTTGAGAACAGGTTTGAATACCAGTGGACTAATGGTTTTTTTTTTTTTTAAACTTTATTTTTGAAAATTTTTCCACAGAGAAACTTGAACAGCACCACACAGTTGTGCACAATATTTAACATAGTAAGACATGATGTAGGCAACAAGTACGGTCTCGTCACCATAACAAAAACTGCTTAGAGTCCAAAAGTCTATTCTTGAACCATGTGGGGTGGCCAAGCTCCGTGTGTTAATATAACATTTAAATAAACAAAACAACAAATAAAACAATACAAAAACATAAATAGTGACAGATATTGATCATTGGTATTAGTTGGGTTGCATACCTTTGGGCATAACCAGGCGTATTAGTGGAGGGGGAGAGATGAACAGGGAGGCGTTGTTTGTACAACAATGAAGTTACTTATTAACACTGGTGTAAGGCTCTTCATATGATCCTTTTTGTTGTACCTGTTCAGATCCCTTATGCTGGATACTGGAGTATGCTCTCCGTAATCTATGAGGTAGTCGGGTGCGATACTATCAATAGTAAGGGAAACAATGTTAATACCATTTTATGTATGAATACTTGTATGCATATGCATCTGCGGATGGGTTTAGTCAGTGGCCCCAGGCCCAGTCATTCAGGCAGTTAGTCACTTGTTATGTCAGTCATGTTCTGTCAAGTATCTGTTTCAGGGCTCAGCGAGCACCATCGACCATGTAGGTTTTCGTTAAGCATGAATATAGTATTCTGAAAGGGGCGTAGGAGTCTTTCTCTTAAGTCTTTCGGTAAATATAACAAGTACGGTTCCCACTTGTTTATAAATAATTTTATTCTGGCATCGCGGTCCCCTTGTGCGTCTACTTGTTCTACTAAAAGCTGTTGATACACTGCGTGAGTCAGTTTTTTGAAGGGGGGTTCCCTGTTTCTAGCCCAATATTGTAACATTAGTTTTCTGGCCATTAAGACAACTAGGTTAAAGAACTTTTGGCGTCGAGAGGGTAAGTCAGTGTCTTGAAAGAAGAGTATGTTTGCTGCGGCCAAAGATATGTTAGTTTTGAGCATTGTTGACAGCCAGAATTTAACTTTGCCCCAGTACCTTTGCAATTTGGGGCAATCCCAGACCAGGTGTATCAGGTCCGGTGTGGGAGCCATACACTTTGGACATGTATTAGATGCCTCTGGGACCCATTTCGCTTTAGTTTTAGGTGTGATATATGCCTGGTGCAGGAATTTCACTTGTGTTTCACGCAGGTTTGAAGACAGGGTGGCTGCTCTGACTGCTTGTATGCTATGGGTGATTTGTTCCTGCGTGACCTCAGGGATTCTTTGTCCTTGCCATTTAGTTACTATTTCCTGCAATGTCTGTGTCTCATTGTGTGCTACTATTTGCTTATAGATAGGTGTAATGGAGTGCGTTCCTTGAGTAGCCAGGTTGCAAAGTGCGGCTATCTTAGTTAACCCTGGCGAAGTTAGTCCTGCAGGTAGGATATTCTGTGCATAGTGCCTACTTTGAAAGTAGGCGAATCTGTGCGTGTTGGGGAGAGTGTATTGGGCTTGTAGGTCAGAGAAGGTGAGTACCTGATGTGTGGTAGGATTGAGTAATTGTGCCACCATCTTTAGTCCCTTGCGTTCCCACATTTTAAAAACTGCTGTAGTGTATCCTGGCATGAAATTGGGGTTGCCCTGTAGAGGAAGATATTTGCTGAATGTGAAGTCCATTCCCCATATTCTGCAGAGTTTAGCCCAGGCCCTCATCGGATCCCTGAATAGTATGCTGTGTTTTATATGCGGGGGGAGGGATGAGAGCTGTGTGTGTGGCAAGAAAGCTGGGTGTATTGGTGCTAGTAATTCACCTTCTATGGGGGGACAAAAATAGTCTGATTGGGACAACCATCCCACCACAACCTTGATCAGGGATGCCCAGTTGTACCATCTAATATTGGGGAGGCTAAGCCCACCTGAGTGGATTGGCATTGCCAGTTGAAGTCTGTTTATCCTTGGTTTCCTTTGATTCCAGACAAACTTGCCAAATAGGGTAGTTAGACCATTGAGATCCCGCTTTGTCATTAGGAGAGGGAGCATCTGAAGGGGGTAAAGCAACTTTGGTAGGATAATCATTTTTAAAAGATGGATCCTACTCGTAGTAGACAGGGGTAGGTTTCTCCACCCCTTCATTTGATTGTGAATGAGGGTTATTGTATTTTCTATGTTGAGGTGGTATAGTTTGTTAGTGTTTATATGCAAGTGGATCCCTAGATATGTGAAGGTTCCTGTGGTCACTTTCAAGTCTGTACCCTGTAATGGATTTTTTTGGGTGTTAAGCAGCCATGTTAATTCAGATTTATCCGTGTTGACTTTGTAGCCCGTGAATTCCCCAAATTCGTGTAGCATGAGCAGCAGTTTGGGTACATTAGTGTGTGGGTTGGGGACATATAACAAAAGGTTGTCGGCATACAGAGATAAGTGCATTATCTGTTTATGGATTTTTAAGCCTTCACTGCATTGGCGAATATAACATGCCAATGGTTCTATCTCTAAGTTAAAAAGCAGAGGAGACAGGGGGCAGCCCTGCCTGGTTCCTCTCTCTAGAAGGAACGGTGAGGATAGTTGGCCATTAATGATTATAGAAGCTGAAGGTGACGTGTATAGTGTTTGGAGCACGGTAAGGAAATTCCCAGATATGCCAAACTTTTCCAAGGAGGTGTACAGGTGGTCCCACTCTATTCTATCGAATGCCTTCTCGGCATCGATGGCGAGAAGGCACGCGTCAATGTTGGGTTTCTGTGTGTCCATGTAATGTGGGTTATTATAATGAGATATAACAGCTATTGTCTTTCTGATGTTGATCACTGAGGTGCGGTGTTTGATGAAACCAGTCTGGTCAGGATGTATTATGTTCGGTAGTATGTTTGCTAATCTGTCTGCCAAGATTTTAGTGAACAGCTTGTAGTCGCTGTTGAGCAATGAGATCGGTCTGTACGAGGAGGGTTGTGTATGGTCTCTGAGTGGTTTCGGAAGTATGCAAATGTTGGCATCTGTAAACCTCGCATCTGGCGCGGCTTTCCCTGATAGGTAGGCAGAATATGTAGTGGCCAAGGTTGGGGCTCTGTCTGTGCTAAGAATCTTATAATATTCAATTGGTAGAGAGTCTGGGCCTGCCGCTTTTCCTAGTTTGGAATTTCCAATAGCTCGTAATACCTCTTGTGTATGTATGGGAGAATTCAGGCTGTCTCTCTGAGTATCTGACAGCTGGGGTACTTTAATTTTTTGCCAAAACATATCCTTATCCACTTTCCTGATGTTTTGCCTGGTGTACAAGGATTTGTAATAAGATGTGAATACTTGCATTATATCTTTAGTGTCTGTTTTGAGATGGTCCCCTGACTTAATGGCTGTTATAATGGATTTGGGCGTGTGTAGTCTTACTAAGTTCGCCAGGAGTTTGCCAGCTTTGTTGCCATGGCAATAGAACCTGCCTTGCCTGTGCAAGTTAAATTTATAGTCTAGAATCTGTAAGTGCGTGTCTCTGTCTTTTTTAATCGTGTAGTATCTTTGGCGATTGGTCTCTGTAGGGCTTGCTGGGTAAGCATTGTATGCAGTAGTTAGATCTGAAAGGAGTTGTGTGGTAACCTTCTTTTGGGATCTAAAATGGTGGGCTGTATATGCTGTGATTTTGCCTCTGATGACCGCCTTAGAGGCATGCCAGAACAGGTCAGGGTTAGGTTTGTGTTGCTCATTATCCAGGGTGTATTCAAACCAATATGCCTTTAGGTGTTGTTTAAAATCTGCATTGGAGTATAAGTGTGAGGGAAACCTCCATTTTCGTTCTTGGGATTCTGTTCTGAAAGGTTGAAGCGTTAGTCGTATGGGGGCATGATCTGAGATCGTAATTGGAAGGATAGATGTGTTCAGTATGCTAGGAGTGATTTGGGGGGATGTGAGAAAGTAGTCGATTCGGGAGAAAGTATGATGCGTCTTAGAGACACACGTGTAGTCCCTTTGGTCGGGATGTTGAGATCTCCATAAGTCGTGTAACCCCAATCCGTCTCTAAAATTAGTTATGATTTGCGTTTCTTTTCTATGTTTGGAGTGGGTTCCCTTCTTTGTGCTTGGGTGTGATGGGTCAAAAAACCTGTCCAGTGGGAGGGCTTGCGCCATGTTGAAGTCCCCACCTACTATTACTGGTGAATCCGAATGTAGGGAAATGAGTGACTGGAGGGATGACCAGAAGGCCTGGTCGGAGTGGTTTGGGCCATATACATTACATAGCTGGAAAGTGCTGGTGTGAATGTGAAGCGTGGTGAATATAAAGCGGCCTTGTTTATCGATTTTGGTGTTAGAGAAGGTCAGTGGTAGGTTTTTTCGTATTAGAATTGCTACCCCACGCTTTCTCCCCTCTGACGGCGAGTACATAATTTGTCCCACCCATCTAATCTTTAATTTTTCATGTTCTTCTGCGGTGAAGTGTGTTTCCTGTAGCAGTGCAATGTCTGCATGGATGGAGTTAAGGTACTGGAGGATTCTACTTCTTTTTGTTGGGGATGTTATTCCCCCTACATTCCAGGATATCACATTAAGTTTCGTGGTCATTGGAGTAATTTGTGGGGGGGTGGAGGCAGCAGGTATATTTGTCGGTGGGGGGGTGGGTTACTTCCACCAGTCGTGTGTGTGTGTAATGTGTCAAGAGAGAGGTGGAGGTAAGACAGGGTGTTGGTTTGCATGTGGCATGATATGTAGTGTGATGGAGGGAAGAACTCACAGGCATCGCTGAATAGTAATCGATCTGGGTTATTCATCTGAGGTCTAAGTGTCAGTCTCCAGTCAACCCATCCGCCGAGCATAACAGCCATGCCCTTTTATATAAAGAAAGGAAATTGATTAGTTAATACATATGACATTGTTGAGACATATAGGTGATGGGTGTTTCTGGGGTGGTGCATCATAGGGGTCAGACTTTACACTGTAGTTTAAGGCCAGAAGGGGCACCTTGATATTGACTAGGCAGAGCAAATATGCAGTACATTGAACATTACAAAATTTGGAAATAAAAAAACAAAAACAAAAATGAACACAAAAACAAAAACAATAAAACACACAATAACCAACATTTTCTACAAACTTATTTCTTGGTGTAGTAACAGTCCCAGGATTGAGAGGGTGAGTTCTCTGAGGAACCCCCTCCTGAGGCAGAACAGCGTCTTGAGGAGTGGTGCTCCAAAGAGTAACCACAGTAGTGATGAGGCGTTCCTCGACCGCCAGTGCCTCTTGTGTCCGGAGACACCTATGTTCAGAACCTCCCATCTTAAAAAGAGTCTTAAATGTATGTAAGTGAGGGAAGCGACATGTTCTATGGGTCAGTTTGTTGCTGCTTTTCTTCTTCTAGATAAGCATTCAATTCTTTAGGGGAACGGAAGAACTTGGGACCTCTAGGGGTCTGTAGCCTGAGTTTGGCGGGGTAAAGGAGTGCAACTTGCCTACCTTCTTCATATAGTTGGGAGCAATAAGGGGCAAATTCTTTGCGCATTTTGGATACATCTGCTGAAAAATCTTGAAATAGCAGGAGTTTTTTCCCCTCGTAGATGATATCTGCCTTGTGTGACCCGTAGGCCGTAGCAAAGTCAGTTTTTCTTGGTAGTTTAAACATTTAAATATGACCTGTCGGGGTTTTGTGGAATTGGCAGTAGAGAGGCCGTTGTCCGGACCGATGCGGTGCGCTCTTTCCACATCTATTGGAAGGCGATCCGGGTCTATGCCTAATAGTCTGGGAAACGTGAGTGCTGTGAACTCCAATAGATCTTTGTTTTTGATGCTCTCTGGTATTCCAATTATACGGAGGTTATTGCATCTACTACGATTCTCCACATCGTCGACTTTGTCTTGGAGCGCCTGGTTTTGGCGTAGTAATTGTCGGAGGGAGGTAGAAGTGGTATCTTGGCGGTCTTCCAAGTCTGAAATCCTCTGTTCTGCTTGATTCATCCTTGTTGAAAAATGGCGCACCTCACTAGTTAAAGTGTCCATGCCTGCCTGGAGAGATTCCATCTTAGGCAGGAAGAAAGATTTTAGTTCTTGCATGAGGTTTGTGGAATCACTAGCTGGTAAGTGAGAGGAACTTGGTGAGGGAGGGTTGTCAATCTGCGCCTCTGTGGCGTGTCGTTGTCTCCTATCTGCTTGTTTAGACTTTGAAGTCATCTTGTTCTCAAATGCACTAGAAAGAGGCTTGAAATATTTGTCAACCTTCATATGAAGGGCAGGAGAGAGGGAGAGTATAATAGCAAAGTTCAAATGATTTTATTTTCAGCGTTATGGCTTTATGCCTTTATGTGGCACTGCTGAGCTGCAGTCGGAGGGCAGCTTATATGATGTGTGAAATAGCTAGTTGATATAAAAGTTGTTAAGCCACGTGGGTGAATCATGCAGGCCTTGTTTGTGCTTCAGCGGTACTTCAAATCTGGTTCTTTCCCAAAGGCAAAAGGACAATCTTTATTATGGTGCAATTAGCAAACCCTCATACAATCTGTCTCTGTGCTGGGGTGTCGGTGGGTATGAGAGATAGAGTCCCAAGGAGTGGCAGATAGTCTGTATAGTAATAGTGCACCTGTTAAAGCTGTGTTGTGGTGAAATAAAGCAGGTGTTGCAAGCATCCCCTTTATGCCTTTCTCTTGCGGTGGCCAGCTGTGCTCCTTCCACAGTGAGTGGTGTCTTAAGTGATTGCAGAATAGGTGCTTCCAGCTAGGTCTGCAGATTAATGGCTGTGAAGTGGGTTTCTGTGTAAGTACTTCCCACCATTATTGCCTGCCTAATTATAAGTAGGTAATTTAACCCCCTCTGTGTGACAGATCTGTGATGGGTATAGCAGGTCCTGAACTATTGTGCTTTGTAATGTAGTGAAGCTCCTCTGCACTCACCCTCCTTTCCGATTACTTTTGTGATGAGAGACAGGGCTTTCACAGCTTCCGATAAGCTGCTGCGTGTCTTGATGGGGGAGGGCCGCGATCTAATATCACCAGTGGACTAATGTTATTGGCTCACCCAATATGTCCATCCAGCTACTAGCAGTGCATTTTTGCTTCTTCAACAAAGGATACTGAGAAAATACAATAAATTAGATTATAGAAGTAAACTGGAAATTTGTTTAAATTGTATCCTCTATCTGAATCATGTCCACAATCATTCTCAGTCCAAAATGCAAGAAAAAATAAATTACAGTCTACGGGAAATGAGAACATTAGGCAAAAATGTATTGATTGCAATTTGTTTCCTATCTCATCCAGCAAACCTTGGACTCGTTTACATTGAGCCACAACTGGGTTTGCACAAGCTGGTAAATTTCCCAAGGTGCATTATCAACCATTACTGGCAGCCCATAGAAAAATAATAGAAGCAGAAAATCGCAAATTAACACCCGGTTTCCATTAAACAGGTAAAACCCTTCTGGTTGCTGCTGGTCTAGTCTCAAACATTACAACATACTCAACTAGGTGTAAAGAGGAAAAATAAGCTTTTTGAGGCCTAGTTTCCATTGAGATATTTAAGTATGCAAATAATGCAAGCTTTTTTCTATTTAATTTTTTTTTTATATGTACTATTTAGTGTAGCCCTGACAGCGTGCAGCATAGTTGGAGTTATGTTCTTAAAGGAAAATGAGACCAACATTTTTTCTTTCTTGATGTGGATAGAAAATACAAATTTAAAAAAAGTTTTCAATTAACTTCTGTTATCAATTTTGCTTTTTTCTAATGTTATTCTTCGTTGAAGGGATATCTAGATAGGTAGCGTGAATATGTCTGAAGCACAACATGATAGGAAATGCTGCCATCTAGTGCTCTTACTAATGTATAACACTGTTGCAAAACTGCTGTCATATAATGCTGCAGACACGTGCACACTCCGGAACCACCATCCTGTTTTCAACAAAACATTAAAAGAAAATGAACAAAGTTTGAAATTAGAAGTAAATTGGAAAGTTGTTTAAAATTGTATGCTCTATCTGAATCATGAAAGAAAAATGTTGGGTTTTATGTCCCTTTAATTATATTTCAATATGTACTTACATAACAAAATATACTCAATAACTCCAAAACTCCAACTAGGCCTAAGCCTGGGGCAACATAAAATATTACATATAAAAAAAAAAACATTTAAAAAGAAATTTAAATGAAAAAAGTCTGTCCTTAAAGGGACATTAAACCCACATTTTTTTCATGATTTAGAAAGAGAATGCAATTTTAAACATCTTTCTAATTTACTTCTATTATCTAATTTTTTTTATTCTCTTGATATTCTTTGCTGAAAAGCATATCTAGATATGCTCAGTAGCTGCTGATTGGTTGCTGCACATAGAAGCCTCGTGTGATTGGCTCACCCATGTGCATTGCTTTTTCTTCAACTAAGGATATCTAAAAAATGAAGCAAAATAAATAATAGAAGTAAATTGTAATGTTGTTTACATTTGTATTCTCTATCTGTATCATGAAAAAAAATTTTTGGGTTTAGTGGCCCTTTAATTTAAAAAAAAATATATATATATATATATTTTTTTATTTGTTATGTGACCTACAATAAACTTAATTAATAAATAAAGTCTCTAAATTACTTTTCCTATTTAAAAACCTACCAAACTCCTCACACCATAAGTAACTCCTGTGTCTTTCTCTCTCACTCTCTTTATCTCTCTCTCTCTCTCTTTCTCTCTCTCTCTCTCTCTCTCTCTCTTGGCGATCACAGGTAAGGAACACAACCGCTAACATTAATTTTTATAATCTAAGGTCGGGTTACCATAGAAACAAACTTGTTATGACATGATTTTGGAGACATCTGAAATCAGTTGAAGCTTTAACGTGATGTTAACTTACGTATACGCAGAAAGCATCACTGTATGTATTGTAGAACATTTTTCAATGAAAACCTGGTGTTAAAATGCAGCCGTTTAGATGTTGGCTGCTTTGGTAGCTTATGGTTCCATTTATACCAACTCAGGTCTCACTTCCATTGAGCCGTAAAAACTGGAGCCGTAAGCTACAAAAGTAACCTTCAGTTTAAAGTAGTTAATGGTTGCATTTTACCAGGTTTTCATAGAAATATTCTCTGCATTGTTTGCAGTAGCTCTTTTTGTGTAGATGGAAGTTAAAGTTGTGTTAATGCGTCCATCCAACGTCAGATTTCTTGAAAATCAATTAGTTGCTATGGTAATCTGACCTTACACTATAAAAGTTACATTTAATTTTGTAGATATGTGCTTGCATTTATTTGTATATGTAAATGCATACTGATATTTCTATAAGAACATAAGTGCAACTATTCCTAAACATGGGACAACAATAAATATTACATATTACTATTTATTTCTACATTGGAATACTTGAATTATTTGCAATTTTTAAAATTTTAATGGAAAATAGGTAAAAGCTAATTTTTCCTCTTTTATACCTGGTAAATGTCCTAGGAGACAAGAAAAAGAGAGGCGCTCTTGGTGCAGCAAGTTCCAGTAAGCAAATAACAGTGATCCGTAATAATGGCAGAATACTCACAAACAAACGTGCACACACAGTGCAATAGTGGGCGGACCGAAACTTCAGAGCCGTTCGGCTGACTCCCCAATGGCGGATCTGCCGGGTGATGATACAGTGCTTCACTGTTAACACAGGAATTCAAATCTCTGTGACGCCCAGTATCGGTCAGCTGGGAAATAAGGATGGAGTCCACAGACTGCTGGGGTTTAAAAACAATTCTCCAGAGCAAGAAAGGGTGATAAAAATATGTTTTATTAAAAACACCTAAAAAATTACTTTGCAACGCGTTTTTCGGCTACAATGCCATTTCATCAGGCTACATAATTGTTACACTCTACCTTGCTACCTTTTATTTCACACAAAACTAATCAGCAGTCCGTGTCTCAAAAACTCCTACATCGCTACAGACAAATCAAACGCTGTGTGTTCCAAATACCCATAAACTTCACATTTTTGTTCAATAAAATCATCAGGGTTGTTGGGTGCGTAGGAGACAAAGCTTTTGCTCAAGTTAAAATGAGTCCTTTCACAATATATAAAAAGGGGTATACAAAAAATGACAGATAAACCAACTAAATTCTTATTATCTTCAAAAAAGCAAAAAAACTGGTCAATGTTTACGATAAGAGTGTCAATACAATCTATTCTAAATTAAAAACAGTTCCCCCCTAATATCGTAAAACAAACAGTTAGTAAATTCAAGTACTGTTTCATTATGCATAAATAACTCTGTTTAAAATGGTAGCTGACTAAAAAGAAAATGTCTTAAGGCTGGGGTCCATGGGGTGCTTCTGAGCAATTCTACAGCAATATAAGTGCATCAACCTATCCATACCAACTCTAACACACTATATCTGACACGTCTAACATTCACCACGCTGTCTCATTACAAGCATAACCTTGGAGGTAGAATGGCGCAGGCGACAAGGTGAAAACCCAACCCCTTACAGGCCCAAAAAGAACAATGAAGGAAGACTTCCAGCAATCCCGGAGAGGTTTGGAGTGAGGTTCAGAGGATGATCTCTCTGACTCAACCTGTCTTTCAGATCCAAGTACTGAGCGAGACCTCAACGCCGCTTCTCTACCGGCCAGTTTGGCAGATATTGCAGGAGCCAACAATAACATGATGGAACAGATAAAACAATGCTAGCGTCTCATCACAAATCCATTTGCAAAGGGTTTCATAAGTCATGTTCAGAATTGAGGAGAGATATCGCTTCAATTTCCCTGGAGCGCAAGCAGGAAAGATCTCTTGGTGGTTCACACAAACCTGATATCATACTCAGAAAGCCTGGCAGGACAAATCACGACATTGGAGTCTAAGTTGGCAGACCTGGAAGACCGCTCCAGGTGCAACAATGTTCGCCTGAGTGGCATCCCTAAGAGCGTTCCCCCCGAGGACTTACAACCCTATCTGCAGGAAGAGTTTACAGCTGCTTTTGGACCTTTACAGGATCCCAAATCTCTCATTGACAGAGCCCACAGGGCAATTAGACTGAGAGCCCTAACAGACGACAAATCCAGGGATGTAGTGGTGAGACTGCACTATTACACCTTTCGGGAGAAATTTCTAAGAGCAGTAAACTCTGTGTCCCTAAAAGCCTCAAAGTTTGATAGCCTGCAGATATTCCCAGACCTTTCTCCACATACCTTACAGCAGCGAAAGGCCTACCAGGATTTCACGAGGATCCTCAGGAACAATTAAATTAAGTATAGGTGGGGCTTCCCAGTACGACTGTTTGTCACCAAGGATGACATCCAGCACATTATAACTTCACCGGAGCAAGCCAGAAATCTTCTCTCCAAATGGGGCCTGCTTCCTCACAGACCTTCCTCTGCAAACCCAAAGGCTCCCGCCGGGAAACTGAGGGCCGAGGCCCCACCATGGAAGCAGCTTCCACCCAGGGAGAAAAACAGAAGCTCTTTGCAAGCTCCCACTTCAAATACCGTACCCTCTGCACATGAAGCTGAATGAGGTCAGAGGACAGTCTCCCCTGAACGCTCTTCACTAAAGCTTCACAGGAATTGAACACTCTCTCTTGTGGGTCCACAAAACTGACTCTAGGCCTCCCTGATTTGAGAGGTCTTAAATACAAGCCTCTGTAACCTTTTTGATTAGTTACAAAGCATCGTTGGAGTAAAGATGGACTTTCCAGAGAGTAACCCGTCCATGGTTCTCTGCTCACCCTCCTTTCCATAAGTGCATTAGGTTGTAACCGACATGCAGGAACTAATTGACAGGTTTACCCCCATCCCTGCCCAGCGGGTCCCACCTCGAGGTTCTGCCTCAGAGATTCAGTTCCCCATCCAGACAAATAGCCACCCTTCCTTCAGGCCTCACCTTCTTTAACCTGAAAAACCCCTGAATAGTGAAGACCTATTTTATCTAGATAGGACTTCCTTCCCAGACCCATATGCCCAACATCAGTAAATGCATGACGGTCCCCTCAGGTGAAGGTTCGTTGACAGGTTTTGGTTTTTCAAAGGTCCAGCCTTATGCCCTGGGGCCATCCACTTAACCCCTGTAACAACGGTAAACTGAATGAATCCCAACTTCCCAACCCAACTGGTTACAGACCCCAACAAGCCATTCATTGTCTTTGGGGGGTGACTGACTGCCCCTTCCCTGTCAGGCACGCCGACCCCAAGCTATACCCACTCTGGTAACTTACGGATACCCCAACCCCCTCCCCCTAATCCATTCTCTCCTATCACCCATTAAGTAGCCCCAGTAATACCCATGTGAGCTTTCACACACACACCCCCGCCCTATCCCCATTCTTGGTGAGGCGGCTTATCACTCCAAACAGCTAGGTTATCCCGGTTCGGCCTTTAGAATATTACTGTTTGGGATTGGGAAACACCACACTAGGTACATTATTGTGTACAGGGACTTATACCCTCTGTCTAGTTTCAGTCTCCCCCCAAGGGGAAGGAAAGAAAGGGAAAGAAAAAAAAAAGAGAAAAAGGGAAGGGGGAGCAGAAAAAGGGAAAAGAGAGCAAAAGAGGAGAAAAGGGGGGAAAAAAGGAAAAGAGGTCTCATCGCTTCACTGTCATGTATTGACTGGTTATATTTATGTTAAAACAGGTTTATTTGTATTCTTGTCATTATTAAAGGGACACTGAACCCAATTTTTTTCTTTCATGATTCAGATAGAGCATGCAATTTTAAGCTACTTTCTAATTTATTCCTATTATCAATTTTTCTTTGTTTTCTTGCTATCTTTATTTTAAAAAGAAGACATCTAAGCTTTTTTTATTATTCAGAACTCTGGACAGCACTTTTTTATTGGTGGATGAGTTTATCCACCAATCAGCAAGAACAACCCAGGTTGATCACCAAAAATGGGCCGGAATCTAAACTTACTTTCTTGCATGTCAAATAAAGATACAAAGAGAATGAAGAAAATTTGATTATAGCAGTAAATTAGAAAGTTGCTTAAAATGTCATGCTCTATCTGAATCAATAAAGAAAAAGTTTGGGTACAGTGTCCCTTTAAGTTACTGAATGTACTCAAGGTTATGCACTAGCAGAAAACGTATTGTTTCAACGATAGACAATGATTGCTGTAATAATTGTCAGTTACCAAGGTCCATTCCAAAGCTCGGGCTCACCCCTCTGGGCCCATATGGTCTTATGTTTTTAGAAATGTACTCTACCTAACTAATTTCCTGTGCCCTTGGCACTCCCCCCCCCCCCCCCCCAATATTGGATCTGTTCTGTCCTTCTTTCTTTTTTGGGGGGAAGTACAGCGCAGATATTGGCTGTGTTTATTTTACCACAGACCTTATTCACTAATCCGAATAAATAAAATGTAAAAAAATCTTTTTTTTCAAGGTCTATACCTTTATGGGCTGAACAAATACTGTATCGATTCCTGACCACTGTACGAATTGTTCCGAGCCTGAAAGAATTTATGTTACCTTTCTTTTGTTTTCATACTTCTGTTGCAATGTCATATGTATGTTGTACTTTGAATTTCACCTCAATAAAAATTGTTTATAAAAAAAACAACAACTTAGCACCCAGGTGGGAAAGTACTTAGTACTCAAAGGGTTAATATGTCAAATAAGACTGTGTCCACTTCTTTACAGTTTTATATAACTGCATTCTTTTTTTTTACTTTAAAATGTTAAACATAATGCAGTTATGAAAAACTCTAAAGTCGCAGCTACTGTCTTTTATAACATAAATATCATGAGAAATACTTATTCATAAAAAAAAAAAAACACAATAAAAAACAACTTTTTAAAAAACACTACAATAATTAAAACACATAGGGCTAGATTACAAGTGGAGAGAAAAATATTGTGTGCAAGCGATATTAGCCCTCCACTTTGCAATACCAGCTGTAATACTGGTATTACAAGTAAATTGCAATGTGAATGCAAGCTTGCATTCCCATTGCTAGGAAGCATTGCTTTCACGAGAGCCACTTCCATAGGCGACTTGTAATGGCTGGTTATTTATTGTGCACTACAAATGGGCAAATGTGCCCATTTGTGGTGTGTGATAATTTAGCGCTCCACTTGTAATTATATAGTAATGTATTATATAGTAAGATACATATGAATGAAACATTATATCTACAGGTATCCTAATAACTCATATGGGTTTAATAGGAAGGTTTTTTTTGTGTGAGTAACCTGTATTATAATGGAGAAACATCGTCGGGGGGGGGGGGGGGGAATTTTAATAACACTGTACCCCATGTTAGATTCACCTTTTTAGCCAAAACGGTTTCACCAGCTTTGCAGTGGTGAGAATTCCCAGTGTGTGAAATGCAGTTAAAGGGACGGTAAAGTCATAATTAGACATTCATGATTCAGACAGAGCATACAATTTTAAACAACTTTCCAATTTACTTCTATTATTTAATTTGCATCCTTCTATTATTATCCTTTGCTGAAAGGTTTATCTAGGTAAGACCAGGAGCAGAAAAGAACCTAAGTTCTATCTGCTGAATGGTGGCTGCATATAAATACCAATTGTCATTGGCTCACACATGTATTCGGTTAGAAGACAGTAGTGCATTGCTGATCCTTCAACAAATGATACCAAGAGAATGAAACAAATTTGATAATAGAAGTAAACTGCAAAATTGTTTAGAATTGTATGTCCTACCTAAATCATGAAAGAAAAAAAATGTGGGTTTCATGTCCCTTTAATGTACAGTGACACTTAGTTTACACAAGCATTATTTGAAGTGTTCCTACACAGAAACCTTTTTTTGTTTCAGTGAATGTTCAGTGAATTTTGTGTAGAAATAATTCAAATACAGCCCCCTCCGCAGATATCACAGATAAGTGGCGATGTTGGTGGACTTTTGCTGAAGTTACATTTCTGTAGGAGACACATCACCATTCATCTGCACAGAGAGATTCAGACCCATTTTATTTATTATATCGCCAGACCCATTCACGGCAAGACCAAAAAGGCAATTTCTTGTAGATTAAGTTTTTTTTAAACATCATGAAGATAATTTTTAACAATATAATTTAATTGCATCTGTAAATTAAAAAAATATATGTATAATCATTGTTTGGCCTTTAACATAAGGTTGCCATATTGGCATGTATTTATCAAGCCGTCAACCGCAAACACGCTGGAATTCCGCAGCGTATTTGTGGCGAGCCTGATTCGCCTTAGTTATCAAACCCTACAGTCCGGCAAAAGTAGAATTTAGTGACGTAACATACAATCCGCCGGACTCAGTCCGACACAGATTGATGCTTACGTCACTACAGATGTTCCGAACGCAAGTTCGGCACAATCTGACTACTTTTGGAAGTTATCACATTCCTACCAGGTACGCTCGGCACTATTCCGGCCCAGAGTACCTGGTTTTCAATCCGTCGCCCTGGAGGCGGCGGATGCAATAGGAATCAATGGGAGTCGGAAAGCAGCGAGAGCTTATGTTCGCTGCTGCCCGATATCCCATTGATTCCTATGGGAGAATAAAAGTTAAGTTTACACCTAACACACTAACATGTACCCCGAGTCTAAACACCCCTAATCTGCCCCCCATACACCGCCGCCACCTACTTTATACTTATTAACCCCTAATCTGCTGCCCCGACACTGCCGCCACCTAAATAAAACTTATTAACCCCTAAACCCCCGATCCCGGAGCCCACTGCTACCTGCATTTTATTTATTAACCCCTAATATGCCACCTCTACACCGCCATCACCTACATTATGTTTATTAACCCCTTATCTGCCCCCCCTACACCGCTGCCACCTACATTATATTTATTATCCCCTAATATGCCCCCCTACACCGCCGCCACCTACATTATGTTTATTAACCCCTAATCTGCCCCTCCTAAACCACCGCCATCTACATTATATTTATTAACCCCTAATATGCCCCCCTACACCGCCGCCACTATATTAAATTTATTAACCCCTAAACCTAAGTCTAACCCTAACCCTAACACCCCCTAACTTAAATATAATTAAAATACATCTAAATAAAATTACTATCATTAAGTAAATGATTCCTATTTAAAAATAAATATTTACCTATAAAATAAACCCTAAGGCCTAGATTTGGAGTTTTGTCGGTAACGACCAGAAAAACTAACGCCGGCTTTTTTCTGGCCGCACCATAAAAATAACTCTGGTATCGAGAGTCCACATAAAGGCTGCGTTAGGCTCCAAAAAAGGAGCGTAGAGCATTTTTAACGCAGCTTCAACTCTCGATACCAGAGTTGCTTACGGACGCGGCCAGCCTCAAAAACGTGCTCGTGCATGATTCCCCCATAGGAAACAATGGGGCTGTTTGAGCTGAAAAAAACACCTGCAAAAAACCCGCGTTCAGCTCCTAACGCAGCCCCATTGTTTGCTATGCGGTAACCCTTCCTACGTCTGCACTTAACACTCTAACATGTACCCCGAGTCTAAACACCCCTAACCTTACACTTATTAACCCCTAATCTGCCGCCCCCGCTATCGCTGACCCCTGCATATTATTATTAACCCCTAATCTGCCGCTCCGTAAACCGCCGCTACTTACATTATCCCTATGTACCCCTAATCTGCTGCCCCTAACACCGCCGACCCCTATATTATATTTATTAACCCCTAATCTGCCCCCACAACGTCGCCTCCACCTGCCTACACTTATTAACCCCTAATCTGCCGAGCGGACCTGAGCGCTACTATAATAAAGTTATTAACCCCTAATCCGCCTCACTAACCCTATCATAAATAGTATTAACCCCTAATCTGCCCTCCCTAACATCGCCGACATCTAACTTCAATTATTAACCCCTAATCTGCCGACCGAATCTCGCCGCTATTCTAATAAATGTATTAACCCCTAAAGCTAAGTCTAACCCTAATACTAACACCCCCCTAAGTTAAATATAATTTAAATCTAACGAAATTAATTAACTCTTATTAAATAAATTATTCCAATTTAAAGCTAAATACTTACCTGTAAAATAAATCCTAATATAGCTACAATATAAATTATAATTATATTAGAGCTATTTTAGGATTTATATTTATTTTACAGGTAACTTTGTATTTATTTTAACCAGGTACAATAGCTATTAAATAGTTAAGAACTATTTAATAGCTAAAATAGTTAAAATAATTACAAATTTACCTGTAAAAGAAATCCTAACCTAAGTTACAAATAAACCTAACACTAGACTATCAATAAATTAATTAAATAAACTACCTACAATTACCTACAATTAACCTAACACTACACTATCAATAAATTAATTAAATACAATTGCTACAAATAAATACAATTAAATAAACTAGCTAAAGTACAAAAAATAAAAAAGAACTAAGTTACAAAAAATAAAAAAATATTTACAAACATAAGAAAAATATTACAACAATTTTAAACTAATTACACCTACTCTAAGCCCCCTAATAAAATAACAAAGCCCCCCAAAATAAAAAAAATGCCCTACCCTATTCTAAATTACTAAAGTTCAAAGCTCTTTTACCTTACCAGCCCTGAACAGGGCCCTTTGCGGGGCATGCCCCAAGAAATTCAGCTCTTTTGCCTGTAAAAAAAAACATACAATACCCCCCCCCCAACATTACAACCCACCACCCACATATCCCTAATCTAACCCAAACCCCCCTTAAATAAACCTAACACTAAGCCCCTGAAGATCATCCTACCTTGTCTTCACCATACCAGGTTCACCGATCGGTCCAGAAGAGCTCCTCCGATGTCCTGATCCAAGCCCAAGCGGGGGGCTGAAGAGGTCCATGATCCGGCTGAAGTCTTCATCCAAGCGGGCCAGAAGAGGTCTTCCATCCGATTGAAGTCTTCATCCAAGCAGCATCCATCCGGAGCGAAGCGGCAGCATCCTGAAGACCTCCACCGCGGAACATCCATCCTGGCCGACGACTGAACGACGAATGACGGTTCCTTTAAATGACGTCATCCAAGATGGCATCCCTCGAATTCCGATTGGCTGATAGGATTCTATCAGCCAATCGGAATTAAGGTAGGAATATTCTGATTGGCTGATGGAATCAGCCAATCAGAATCAAGTTCAATCCGATTGGCTGATCCAATCAGCCAATCAGATTGAGCTTGCATTCTATTGGCTGATCGGAACAGCCAATAGAATGCAAGCTCAATCTGTTTGGCTGATCGGATCAGCCAATCGGATTGAACTTGATTCTGATTGGCAGATTCCATCAGCCAATCAGAATATTCCTACCTTAATTCCGATTGGCTGATAGAATCCTATCAGCCAATCGGAATTCGAGGGATGCCATCTTGGATGACGTCATTTAAAGGAACCGTCATTCGTCGTTCAGTCGTCGGCCAGGATGGATGTTCCGCGGTGGAGGTCTTCAGGATGCTGCCGCTTCGCTCCGGATGGATGCCGCTTGGATGAAGACTTCAATCGGATGGAAGACCTCTTCTGGCCCGCTTGGATGAAGACTTCAGCCGGATCATGGACCTCTTCAGCCCCCCGCTTGGGCTTGGATCAGGACATCGGAGGAGCTCTTCTGGACCGATCGGTGAACCTGGTATGGTGAAGACAAGGTAGGATGATCTTCAGGGGCTTAGTGTTAGGTTTATTTAAGGGGGGTTTGGGTTAGATTAGGGGTATGTGGGTGGTGGGTTGTAATGTTGGGGGGGGTATTGTATGGTTTTTTTTACAGGCAAAAGAGCTGAATTTCTTGGGGCATGCCCCGCAAAGGGCCCTGTTCAGGGCTGGTAAGGTAAAAGAGCTTTGAACTTTAGTAATTTAGAATAGGGTAGGGCATTTTTTTATTTTGGGGGGCTTTGTTATTTTATTAGGGGGCTTAGAGTAGGTGTAATTAGTTAAAAATTGTTGTAATATTTTTCTTATGTTTGTAAATATTTTTTTATTTTTTGTAACTTAGTTCTTTTTTATTTTTTGTACTTTAGCAAGTTTATTTAATTGTAGTTATTTGTAGCAATTGTATTTAATTAATTTATTGATAGTGTAGTGTTAGGTTAATTGTAGGTAATTGTAGGTAGTTTATTTAATTAATTTATTGATAGTCTAGTGTTAGTTTTATTTGTAACTTAGGTTAGGATTTCTTTTACAGGTAAATTTGTAATTATTTTAACTATTTTAGCTATTAAATAGTTCTTAACTATTTAATAGCTATTGTACCTGGTTAAAATAAATACAAAGTTACCTGTAAAATAAATATAAATCCTAAAATAGCTCTAATATAATTATAATTTATATTGTAGCTATATTAGGATTTATTTTACAGGTAAGTATTTAGCTTTAAATTGGAATAATTTATTTAATAAGAGTTAATTAATTTCGTTAGATTTAAATTATATTTAACTTAGGGGGGTGTTAGTATTAGGGTTAGACTTAGCTTTAGGGGTTAATACATTTATTAGAATAGCGGCGAGATTCGGTCGGCAGATTAGGGGTTAATAATTGAAGTTAGGTGTCGGCGATGTTAGGGAGGGCAGATTAGGGGTTAATACTATTTATTATAGGGTTAGTGAGGCGGATTAGGGGTTAATAACTTTATTATAGTAGCGCTCAGGTCCGGTCAGCAGATTAGGGGTTAATAAGTGTAGGCAGGTGGAGGCGACGTTGTGGGGGGCAGATTAGGGGTTAATAAATATAATATAGGGGTCGGCGGTGTTAGGGGCAGCAGATTAGGGGTACATAAGGATAACGTAGGTGGCGGCGCTTTGCGGTCGGCAGATTAGGGGTTAAAAAGTGTAGGCAGGTGGAGGCGACGTTGAGGGGGGCAGATTAGGGGTTAATAAATATAATACAGGGGTCGGCGGTGTTAGGGGCAGCAGATTAGGGGTACATAAGGATAACGTAGGTGGCGGTCGGCAGATTAGGGGTTAAAAATTTTTTTTCGAGTGTCGGCGATGTGGGGGGACCTCGGTTTAGGGGTACATAGGTAGTTTATGGGTGTTAGTGTACTTTAGAGTACAGTAGGTCAGAGCTTTATAAACCGGCGTTAGCCCAGAAAGCTCTTAACTACTGACTTTTTTCCTGCGGCTGGAGTTTTGTCGTTAGATGTCTAACGCTCACTTCAGAAACGACTCTAAATACCGGAGTTAGAGAAATCCCATTGAAAAGATAGGATACGCAATTTACGTAAGGGGATCTGCGGTATGGAAAAGTCGCGGCTGGAAAGTGAGCGTTAGACCCTATTTTGACTGACTCCAAATACCGGCGGTAGCCTAAAACCAGCGTTAGGAGCCTCTAACGCTGGTTTTCACGGCTAACACCAAACTCTAAATCTAGGCCTAAGATAGCTACAATATAACTAATAGTTACATTGTAGCTAGCTTTGGGTTTATTTTTATTTTACAGGCAACTTTGAATTTATTTTAACTAGGTGCAATAGTTATTAAATAGTTATTAACTATTTAATAACTTCCTAGTTAAAATAAATAAGTACCTGTAAAAAAAAAAACCTAACCTAAGATACAATTACACCTAAAACTACACTATAATTAAATTAATTCCCTAAACTAAATACAATTAAATACAATTAAAAACAATTATCTAAAGTACAAAAAACCCCACTAAATTACAGAAAATAATAAAACAATTACAAGTTTTTTAAACTAATTACACCTAATCTAATCCCCCTAATAAAAATAAAAAAGCCCCCCAAAATAATAAAAAGCCCTACCCTATACTAAATTATGAATAGACCTTAAAAGGGCCTTTTGCGGGGCATTACCCCAAAGTAATCAACTCTTTTATCTGTAAAAAAAAAGTACAATACCCCCCAACATTAAAACCCACCACCCGCACACCCAACCCTACTCTAAAACCCACCCAATACCCCATTAAAAAACCTAACACTAACCCCTTGAAGATCACCCTACCTTGAGAAGGGGCTGAAGTCCTACAAGGGCTGAAGTCCTACACGAAGCCGGCAGAAGTGGTCCTCCAGACGGGCAGAAGTCTTCATCCAAGCCGGGCAGAAGAGGTCCTCCACATAGGCAGAAGTCTTCATCCAGGCCGCATCTTCTATCTTCATCCATCCGGCGCAGAGCGGGTCCATCTTCAAGACATCCGACACGGAGCATCCTCTTCCAACGACATCCGACGACTGAATGAATGTTCCTTTAAATGACGTCATCCAAGATGGCTTCCCTTGAATTCTGATTGGCTGATAGAATTATATCAGCCAATCGGAATTAAGGTAGGAAAAATCCTATTGGCTGATGCAATCAGCCAATAGGATTGAAGATCAATCCTATGGGCTGATCCAATTAGCCAATAGGATTGAGCTTGCATTCTATTGGCTGTTCCAATCAGCCAATAGAATGCCAGCTCAATCCTATTGGCTGATTGGATCAGCCAATAGGATTGAACCTCGATCCTATTGGCTGATTGAATCAGCCAATAGGATTTTTCCTACCTTAATTCCGATTGGCTGATAGAATTAGGGGATAATAAATATAATGTAGGTGGTGGTGGGCTCTGGGAGCGGCGGTTTAGGGGTTAATACATTTATTAGAGTTGTGGTGGGCTCCGGGATTGGCTGTTTAGGGGTTAATACATTTATTAGAGTTGCTGCGGGGTCCGGGTGCGGCGGTTTAGGGGTTAATACGTTTATTAGAGTTGCTGCGGGGTCCGGGAGTGGCAGGTTAGGGGTTAAACACTTTGTTAGAGTTGTGTCGGGGTCCGGGAGCGGTGGTTTAGGGGGTAAACTGTATAGTATAGTGTGGGTGTTTAGTGACAGGGTACCAAGAAAGCTGAAATAAAGCCGAGAGCAGCGAGATCGATGACTGTTAGTTAACAACAGTCCGCTGCTCATTGCCCCGTACTTGGTGCGCGGCTTTTTGACAGGTTTTTTGGTAACTATGGAGAACGTATTCAGGTCCACGGCCGCGATGTTAGGTGATCTTAGGCGAGCGTATTGGTGCCGTTGAATGCAAGAAAGTCGACGCTTGATAAATAGATGCCATTGTCTATTTAAAGGATGACAAATTAAAAATACATCTGTCAGGGTTTTTACTAATGGAACATTATGCAAAACATTTCTTTAAAACATCCCCTGACATTTGTATTTATCATAAATGTCCTCCCTTAAAGCGGCAATATGGCAACCCTACTTTAATATAAATTTGTATCTTTCTTTTTCTGTGTTCTTCTTTTTTTGAGTGACATCTTTCCTTTAAATCCATGCATGGTTCTGCAAAGATATAGATTTTACTTTTGGAAAACATTTTCTTTATTTGTAAATTATACCTTCTTATATTCATAGTTTCTGATACACATCTTTTACAAATGCTTTCGACAACTTTTTGCATATGACAGACAACATCCCAAAGGATCTGCCAACAGACTTTTGAACCCCCAGGACATTACTGGCCAGAAGCAAGTTCCACAATTTGAAACATCAAGCTTTATGCAAATAAGCATCCCTTGTTGAGAGAAAGTGAAAGAAGCAAGATGAAAGGTTGTAAAGATGAAAACGGACAACATGAGATGGGACATTAGAAGAACTCTCTACCTCTTCAAACAGAGCAGCTTGTTTTTAGGCAAGTTTAAAGACTGCCCAAAGGGGAAGACACGGCAGGGGTCTGCATATTCAGATGTCTCAAAGGCATCTTGCAGTATTATGGAGGGTTTGCACTATATGTATATAGAAACATTCTGTTTTCAGAGGAATACAGCTGCTTTCACTCAATTCAGATGATATTACTAAAAATGCCATATATTATATTAATAAATACCATCCATGCCAGCTATAAATGTGATAGACAAATAAGAGACATTTTATAAGTGACACACAATCAGTAACAAGGGTTACCGACATAACCATGTGAAAAAATGCACCAATTTCTGCAATGTTAATTTATGACCTATTAGACTTTTCTAATTGATGTCTGAAGTGTTAAGGCATTTTATAACCTGTAATTGTTGCAAGGTTCTTATTAAATATATATATATCGAAAGTCGGATATGTATTAAACATTTAAATTATAACTACAAACTAGGGATTAGTGAATATCTGTTTAGATGTGTTTTTTTTCCACTTGAGTGTTTAAGTATAATAAATATTAATATTTGAATATTCAATGTTAGCATTTCTCGGCATGCAAAAATTAAAATTCAATAGTCAAATGTCACATTAAAATTTTGATCTCCATATACTTCCCTAAAGTCTATGGGAATCAAGATTGTTTTAATATGCAAATATTAGAATCAATGTTTGAATGTTGTATTTGATATTTCCCTAGACGTACACTGAAGACTAAGGGAATCAAAAATTACATGTCTATATTCTTTTACATTTATATTATATGAATGTTACATTGAAATTATATGAATGTTTATTTCAATATTTTACCCCCTTGTGTGGTGAGCCATTTCCCACCCCTGCGTAGAGTATATTTGGACACACATTTTTTGTCGCCTTCATGACAACAATAGATGCGGTCTCCTATCCTGCTTTAGCTGAAGTATTCACACTTTTTCTGGACAAAAAGTCTGCACTCATATCTTCTATTTGGGCTATGGTAGCAGAGATAGCATTTGCTGAGACTGGCTAAGCATAATATGTTTAATACTCTGTTTAAATGAAGGATAGATGTATATATTTATATATATATCTATACAAATGTAGCCTCTCCTGTTGAACATTTTCCTGTTGAACTTTTGCACCTGTATACAGTTTGAAGGAGAAGTTGCCTAGGTAACTATCAGACTGGTTGGTCATGTGATCAATTGAGCCTATAGGGATGATCCACTTAGGAGAAGAGTGTAAAGGCTTTGACACACTGCAAGCGATGCGGCGCGAGGCGAAGCAGCTGTTTCGCTCCGCGTCGCATCGCTTCTGAAGATCAAATATTTCATCTCTGAGCGCTCAGCTATGCTACATGATGCAGCAGAGTGCTCAGAGATGAAAAGGCAGGACACATTGATCGCGCACACCCGCATCTACATGCTGCGCGCCGCTCCGCTTGCAGTGTTTTACAGCCTTAAGACACAGAAGGAAGCAGACATGTCAGAGCAGTGGAGTGTGTGAGGCCTGGCTGTGAGAGAGCTGCATAGAGTCTCCATCTTGTGTAAAGTAACAGCATTCCTCTGATCTGCTGATTTAGTGTATGCTGCCAGCTGCAGTCTGACCCTGTGAGAGAGCTGTGGAGAAGGATCCAGACAAAGTCAATGACTGGCAGACCCTGGAGTTTCCCTTCAGCCTGTGCAGCTGAATCTTGTTTAGTGGTAAGGAGTATCCTCTCCACCTGTCATACTGACAGGACATTCTGTCCATCACATAAACAGCTCTTCCTGTGAATTGCTGCTTCTTTTGAGTTGTAACTGTTTAAATGCATGTGGATTACCTTTAAAGGGCCCCAACATTTCTGTGCACCAACTGGTACCCATCAGCCATTAGGGTGAAGCCTGAGGGTGGGTTCACAGGTGGTTTAGGAGGGTGCTGGGCCTGGTTAGACAGAGTTGGTGTGTTAGTTAGCCACTGTATTACTTGCCTTGCTTTAATTTGCCATAATCCTTTAATATATGTTCATACTGTTTTACTGTTATGATTGTGTGTGTTGTAGTTATTTATTATGTTCCTGTCTAGGAAACCTATTCTTGCCCTGGATGCCCAGTTAGGTGGAGGCACTGCCACAGTCATGTACCCCAACTCCCAGGTAGCGGAGACTCAGGATCGGCCTGCAGAGCACATGGAGCTAGCTGGGGTAAAGACCCACAGGGGTAATTGTGTGCCTGGGCCAAACCATGTTACCCTGTATATTTTTATACATTCATATCTGTTTATTTGTATCTCATACCAATAATTATGGTTATATTAAAGTACATTCCCACTCTAATAAAAATAAAAGAAACAGACCAAATGATGGGGTTGAAAAGGCTACAGCTTACTTAATTACATTTTATAAATAACATCAATGATAGTATAACATAATAAAGAATGGCCACCAGAAAAATACATAAATAATTGTCTCACCAACCACTATGTGCCGGCAATGTCTGCCCGACATGCCCACGGTCAATATCTACCCCCAATTCCCTAGCAGTAGGTATCACCATCAACTATTGACCCAAAAAAAAACACCTGCTACAGTTGCAACAATATCACTACAAAAGGAAAGGAGGGATTGTGGGAGTTTCCTCTGACCATACACTTCCTGCTAAAAATGAGTCCCACATCCTCCGCAAAATACCTTTTAAAAACTTCTACTCTCCCCCCTTTTCACCTAAAATTGACCCTAAATTTTCACATGTCCACAAGGGGGCCAAAAAACCTTCCTTCCATATTATCCTACTGGGTTGCATTATCTGTCTAACTAACATATTCTTTGTTGTGAAAAAGAGCAGTGATATTTTCAGAACTCCTTTCAGGGCGGAGTTTTATATACATGTGAGAAATGTATGAAATGTGGGCACTCACTATTCAAATTTACTCATGATGCCCCTTGCTTCCGAAGAGACTTCAGGCTTGTCGGAAACAGAACTTATGAAGCAGCAGTCTATAGACCGCTGCTCCAAAACCTGTCCGCCTGCTCTGAGGTGGTGGATAGAAATCAACCCAATTGAATACGATCAGGTTGATTGACACCTCCTGCTAGCAGTCGATTTGCTGCAAATCTGCAGGGGGCGGCATTGAAACAGCATTTCACAAGAACTGCTGCTGCAATGATAAATGCCGACAGTGTATGCTGTCGTCATTTATCGATGTGCAGCGGACATGATAGGTTACATCGTATCATGTCCACTCGCACTTACATAATATACCCCATTGTGTCACTTCCCAAGGTACATGTTTTTTGCAGGAAAAATTACAGACTTACAATTTGACACACCTTTGGTATTGGTATTGTTTTTAACTGATATTCAAAACATCTGCACCAAAACATGGAACCACATTTTGCTATTAAAAACAATGGAGGTATAAGGGACAGGATTGTGGCACACATAAAAATAGTATCTACATTTTTTTAATGGCATTAATTCTTCATCAGAGCATCCAACAACAACTATAACATAAAACCTTTGATTAAAAGTGAGCAGTGGAACATATTTTTATGTGGAAATTCAACCCAGTTTTTTAGTAAAATATTTGAATTAAATAAAATGTGTGCACTTTCATAATTTTGACACAAATATAAAGCTTTTTAATACTGAGTCTGCACATCTTTTTTGAATAATACTCATATGATTTGAATTTTATGGACCCATGTTCTCCTAAAATTTATATGCACTCAAGATTGGCTCAAATTCTCAATCAACTTTCAAAATATTACACTATTTCAAAAGTAAGACTTTGATCCACTTGTTAAGTGGTAACATTAAACTAGTCAATCTCTTTATAGCCTCGATTACAAGTGAAGCCCTTATTTATTGATCCCCCGTAAATAAGCAAATTTGCTGGTTTGTGGGCTTGCGATAAATAACCAGCCATTACAAGATTTCTGGTTAATTTTATAAATGTCCACCAAATGCCCCCAAAATCAAGTTTAATACACTTTAATAAAAAATAAAGATATTAGCATCAAGGCAGTTTCCTGGGGCTAAAGTTGGTGGCTGTAGTAGGGTGTTAGAATGAAAAATGGCACTGAAAATGGCCTTAACATTGCAGTTTATGGGACTGTGTGTTCCCTGTAAATATATATGTATATGCTTATTTACCTATTAACACATAAATATATATGTATATAGTCATATACATAAATATTTACAATTTGCTGCCATCGCTGCACGACTTATACCCTTCGCTGCGCTAGTTCTCATGCAGTGTCTGATGGCATGAGAATCAGACTCCCACGAGGCAATGTTAAACAATTTTTCAATTTACTTTTATCATCAAATTTGCTTTTTTCTCTTGTTATTCTTTGTTGAAAGCTATAGCTGGACTATAGCTTGCCTTATGTCTGTCTGATTTTGTACTATATTTGCCTGGAACCAATATAATATTTATTTTTAATTGTTCTATGTAGTGTATAGGGAAAGAGATAAGAAAGGGAATAATCAGAGTAATAAGGATGTCTTATCTCTCTGCAAGCTATTTAATTTACAAAAATAACATAAAGAAGCAATTTCTCGTATATGTATACTATGACGTTGATATAACAAGTAATTGGGAACATCAAGGGGAAAACAATTTTACAATACACTGTCTTTTTAGCCATTTAACCTGGGATGGGCCAAAGTCTATATTTTGACACTCAAAAAAAAAAATGTTTTCTTTGACATTTGTGCTGCTATTTTAATATTTATATAGATCAAATGTAATTGCAACATTGAATAATATAATTTTAATAATGAATATAATTATATTTAAATATTAGTCCTTAAAGAAATAATTCTTTGAGGATCAGTATTTGAATGTTACAATGTTAATATTCCTAGATGACATTTAGGGCTTGATTTAAAGTGGAGGACAAAATATCGCTTTTGTGAAAGTAATATTTGGACTCCACCGAGTAATACCAGTGCACTCAAATGTGCGCTGGTATTACAAGTTAACCGCAATGCAAATGCATGAAAACTAGCACATCATAAGGGGGGTAAGTTGCATAGCAATGGCAGAAAATTGTAAATATACCGGTATATATCATATATGTATATACTTATATACATATATATTTAAAAGGAACACACAGTTCCCATAGACTGCAATGTAAAAAAAAAAAATTCTAACACCCTACAGCTGCCAAATTTAGCCCCCCAAACTGCTAAGTGCAGTTACTTTATAAAAAAATAAAGATGCTTAAATCTTTATGTTTTAATAAAGTATATTGCACTTGATTTGGGGGGCATTTGGTGGAGATCTGATCTCTAGTTAATTTTATACACACTAATAGCTACCACAAGCTCACTGTAGCAATAACCAGCCACTTGTAATGTTTGGTTATTTATTGAGAGTCCACAAACAGGCAAATTTGCCCATTTGCAGGCACGAGATAAATTAGCGCTCCATTTGTAATCTAGCTCTTAGGGTTGCCACCTTGGCCATGTTTTCCTCTACACTTATGAGTTACACATGCTGCAGGGTTTGCAGGGAGGAACATGAATAGTTCCATCCAGGATCAGTAATTGTGTGCAGACCAGGGGTGCAATTCATGTTCTCCTCTGCACACCCTGCAGCACGTGTAACGCATAAGTGTCCAGGAAAACATGGCTGAGGTGGCAACCCTACTCTTAGTATTTAAATATTGTGTTCAATAAAGGGGAAGTAAATTTGTTGTGCAAAATATTAACATTGAATTTTTGCAACAAACAAACTGTGGCTAACATACCAAATAATACTTCTGTCTCCGTTTGTTTTTATAATCCAACAGCTTAAAAAATATATATATATTACAAAAAATAGAATTAAAAAAAAAAATATATATATATATATATATATATATATATATATATATATATATATATATATTGTATTAAAGAAACAGTAAAATTAAAATCCAATGTTCATATTTCAGAAGGAGCATGCATTTTTAAAACAATTTACTTTTGTTATCAATTTTGTATAGTTTCCTTTGTATCCTTTGTTAAAGAGTAATTCTAAGTGAGCTCAGCAGCATGCACATGTCTTTAGGCACCTGGCAACAGTGTTTGCAACAATGTTTTAAACAATATTATTTATAGTTGCAAGTCTGCTGTTATTGAGTGTCTAACGCTGCTGTCAGAAGGCTTAAAGGGACGAAAACCCAATTTTTTTTCTTTCAAGATTTGGATAGAACATAACATTTTAAACAGCTTTCTAATTTACTTCTATTATCATATTTTCTTCATTTTCTTGTTATCCTTATTTGAAAAGCAGATATGTTAGCTAAAGAGTGTGCACGTGTCTGCAACACTATATAGCAGCAGTTTTGCAACAATGTTTTACATTAGCAGTAGCACTAGATGGCAGCACTATTACCTGTCCTGTAGTGTTTCAGGCATGTGCACGCTACCTACCTAGGTATCTCTTTAACAAAGAATAACATGAGAATGAAACATTTTTGATAATAGAAGTAAATTGGAAACTTTTTTAAAAATTATATTCTCTGAATAATGAAAGAAAAAATTGGGGTTTAATGTCCCTTTAAGACACATGCACGCTCCTTAGATAACCTAGGATTACTCTTTTACAAAGGATACAAAGAGAACTAAGAAAAAATTGATAACATATTTAAATTGGAAAGTTGTTTAAAATGTCATTATGTATCCAATCCATTTAATTAACATTTTTACTTTACTAACACTTTAATTAATGTATTTGTTTGTCCCTTTGTGGTTTCTTTGCCTTACGCTTAGCCAGATTTTCCTCTTGGAAGAAGGGATATGTTGTAAGAATTATTGGGGATTTTAACAGTTTGCTACACTCCCAGAAAGGTTATTTCAATAGACACAATATAGCTTTCTAGCTTTACTAGAGTTATTGGTTTAGAGGAGAATGCCATTTTAAAGGGACAGTCTACACCAGAATTGTTATTGTTTTAAAAGATAGATAATTTCCTAGTTTTGCATAACCAACACAGTTATATTTATATACTTTTTACATCTGTGATTATCTTGTATCTAAGCCTCTGCAGACTGCCCCTTTATTTGTTCTTTTGACAGACTTGCAGTTTAGCCAATCAGTGATGGCTCCCAGGTAACTTCATGTGCATGAGCACAGTGTTATCTATATGAAAAATATGAACTAACACCCTCTAGTGGTGAAAAACCGGTTAAAATGCATTCTTAAGAGGCAGCCTTCAAGGTCTAAGAAATTAGCATATGAACCTCCTAGGTTAAGCTTTCAACTAAGAATACCAAGAGAACAAAGCAAAATTGGTGATAAAAGTAAATTGGAAAATTGTTTAAAATTACATGCCCTATCTGAATCATGAAAGTTTTTTTTTTGGACTAGACTGTCCCTTTAATGGAGCATTAATATAGATACGTATATTTTTAAATTATCTGGAAGATCTGTGATAGCACTAGTATTTTTATAGTTGCAACTTGGGATGGGCGAATGTTTCGAAACAGTCGAAATTTTAAATTAATTTCAATAGATTTGTTTGTTGTAACCAAATTTCAAATGTTTATATAACATTGTAACATTCTTTTTTTTTATTTTAATTTTTTAGAATTTTCAATACCATTCAAAAATATTCAATCAAATAATAGAATGTTTAACTATGTATTTTACATCACATTCAATTTCGAATTTGCTTTATCCGAATACAATTTTTAATATTCAATTTTATTTTCTAAATAGTATTTCTAGTCTACAACTGTGTTTTTAAATGTTATATTAAAATTCAAATTAATATTTCTAGTCTACAACTGTGTTTTATAAATGTAATATTCGAATTTGAAACAGTATTATTAGTCTACAACTGTTTTTTATAAAATGTAATATTCGAATTTGAATCTTCATAACAAATCGAATATACACATTCAATTTTCAAATGTGAATATTTGATCTATTATGTACATTCGAAATAGAAAGTGACATTCGAAAAATGTAAATAACATTCAATATTACAATTTTTAAGAATATTCGTTCTTATCAACATTCGATTATGTAAATCGAATTTCTACAATAACATTTGTTCCAACATTCAAATTCTAATATAAACACTTTCGCCCTAGTTGCAACATAGACTTTTTAAACTGTGAACGTTATTTTTAGCCTGTGTTTTGTAAATTATTAAAAAGTTGCTGTATGTATGTATTGTAAATGTTATTGTATTACTGGAAGCATTTTTAACTGGTAATCATTGCCAATACCTATAAGAAATTTGGGATTGCATAACACAATTCTTAATATATTACTGTGAACTGCGCTAAGGATAGCTGAGCTGTGGCTTCTACTAAAGTTACTGGCATTAAGGATTTAGTGACCTTTACTAGGGGTAGAACTATTTTTTACTTTAGCATCATTAAAAGACCCTTACTGGAAGTCCTAGTATTCTTGTTTTTGATCTGTTACCCTAATGTTTACCCTGGCATGTATCCTGGTTTAAACTTCTTGTCTCATCCTTTGCTTTGCAGACAGCTTACCTGGCTACTAACCATTGGAAAAGAACGTTTGATTGTTTACCCCAAAACCCCTTAATTCCTATTTTCTTCCATGTCCCCAAGGTCCATAAAGATTTACCTATTGTCTCCGGTGTGGGGTCTTTATTTGAACTTTTGGGGACATGGCTAGACAGTTTCCTTCAACCTTTGACTACTAAACAATTGTCCTACTTAAAAGACAGTTCCCACCTACTACAAACCCTGGAAACCCTAACTTGGAAACTAGAATATATTTGGCTTGTGGTGGATGTCACATCCTTGTGTACTTCTATACCCCAGGACTTGGGTATCCAGGCGGTAGAATTCTTTTTACAAAGAGAACTACATTTGAAACATGAAATACAGAAATACATTGGAGATGTTCTTAGATTTCTCCCTGTCCCATAATTTCTTCATGTTCGATGGTAGTTTCTACCACCAAATTTGTGGCACGGCCATGGGGGCAAAATTTGCCGCCGCCTTTGCCAATTTGTATGTTTCCTGGTCCGAACATACTTATATGTTATATATATAGCACGTTAAACCCATGGCTTGAGGACATACTACTTTTTGTTAGGTATATTGATGACCTGTTGATCATCATGAAGATACCTATTAATGATGAGGTTTTCAATAATTTCTTGCAGTTCCTTGATAATAATTTTATGAATTTTAGATTTACAGGAATATATAATCATACAAGAGTCTGCTACCTAGATCTGTCCTTATATATAACTGATAATCAGATTATGTTTAAAACCTACCGCAAACCTACAGCGGGCAACTGTACGCCAAGTCCAAGCACCCCCGTCATCTTATTAAATCTATCCCAAAGGGCAAGTTTGTCCGAACACATACAGTATATGAAGAACAGTCCATAGATTTGAAAAAGAGACTAATTGCCAGAGGGTATGATGAACATAAATTGGTCCAGGTAATACATTTGTTAGTAACAGCACTAAACAAAGCTATGACATTAATCACTATGCTAATTGTGGCAGTACATTTGTGGTCTAACTTTTAACCTGCAATATTTGCTATAGTCAATATGTAGGCCAGACCTCTAGAGAGGTCAGAAAGCGTTTTGGTGAACATATACGTGATGTCACACATTATGTAAAAGAATCTGCGGTTGCAAATCACTTTAACGGTTATCACTTCCCAAGCATTGCTGATGTAACCATCCAAGTCATAGATATAGCAGTGGTACCACCAAGAGGACGCAACAGAAATAAAATCTTGGAAAGAAAGGAAATATTTTGGATACTAAAATTAAAGACCAGCAGTCCATTGGGCATGAATAGGGAATATGACATAATTTTTTTTATTGATGGATAAATACCCTTGGTTATATAGGTATGGTTGTCATTCCCCTTTCATGCCCAATATATGTATATATATATATATATATATATATATATATATATATATAAATATAAATATATATATATATATACCGTATTGTCCCGAGTATAGGCCGCACTTTTTTCCCCTACTGCAAGCCTTTAAATTAGGGATGCGGCCTATACTCGGGGTGTTACAAAAAAACGCTATGCATAGATAAGAAAGGAGGCAGTTACCTGTAAATACACTTAACGTTAGCTAAAGCCAGCAATAGAAACACAGCCTGCTAGCATTTACATCCACATCCGCTTCCCCAGATAAACCTGTTACCTGCCGGACTTGACTTTATTTGGTGGCTATGATGACCGGAAGCTCTATCCCTTTAATACGGTATCTCAGTTGCCTTTTTGTTTACAAGTCTTCACTGGATGTGTACCGGGCACGGATGACAGCCTCCTGAACGTCCCAGTAATTAGCCACATACCATTTCCCTGTGTAACACCGACATCTAGGAATTTGAAGCAGTTGGCTCTTTCCATCCCGTCTGCCCGCCCCCCACTGTGACATCACACACACCCGGAACTTGGCTGTACACACGCCGGCTAGGGATCCCTCACTGTCTCGTCTTCACCACCGCTTGGAGCGCTTATGAATGCTGCGGGTGAGGTACCGGTATTTGAGGTGTGTCCCTTATGCTGCCTACTACGGTATTTGGTCATCAGAGTTGCTTGGTAAGTGTGGGCAGTAACCAGCAGACATCCACTTGTGATTAAACCGCCTTATTGGAAAAGCAGTGACTTAGCTATAGCATATTTATTTACTCCACTGCTGTTAACACTAGCACTGTCCCAGCCTCTTTACTGCTATTAACCCAGCCTTTTCCACCTACAAAAAAAAATATCTGACCCATTCCACCTTTACTCCTTTAACCTCAGTTGCAAGCTCTCCTTCTTGCTTAACTCCCTAAATCTAAACACCCATAAGACCTACCACCAACTGCAAAACCTCTTTCTAAACAAATCCCCATTGCTTAACCTCTACAGATTCCCCATAATAAAAACCACAAAATAAAGCAAGCTCCCCCTCCGCTAATCTTTCCTCATCTGTATCCCAGCTTTTCTGCAATGTCCTCAGATAATCACTAAAAATTGCCTTTTTCACTTAGTATTCTTTGTTGAATAAAAGCTGAACCTAGGTAGGCTCATATGCTAGTTTTAATGACGCAAAAAATACATTTTCTTTAAAATAGCACCAAACTTTAAGGGTGCGGCTTATAACCGGATGCGGCCTATACTATAAAAATTCCGTCATATGTCCTTAAGAGGTTAATAGACTCCACTTTTGTCTTTGTTACTGTCTCTTTAAGACCCTTCTGTTGAATTTAATTATACATGTCTGTTTATTCTTAAACATAGATGGATAGATTCTTGCACATTTATTTTGTCCTGTTCATATGGTTCATTTAAATCAGGTACTGTTAGGATTACTATTTGCATATACCATGTTGATACTAGAGTATTACTGTGTACTTTATTTCCTATATTATTCCCCTTATTATTGGTAGTGTTTACAATTTTTATACTTTTCATAATATGTGTTAACATTCATTCTTCTATGCAGTTCATTCCATCTTGTATGGTCATTTATCACATGTACATTTTTTGTGCTGTTTTAATATATCCAGATAGCGCTATAATAGCCTGTCTATTTTAATCCACTTTTTTTGCCTAGTACGGGTTAACTATTTTTTGGTAGGGTGTATAAATAGCATCACAGTGTTCTCATGTGCTACGTCTATGAATAAGCGCCTGTAGGGGGCGTGAAACGCGTCAGATGCCTGTCTTTGTCTTCCTCCATGTCTGTCTGACACTGCACTTATTGTGCCCTTCGTTTATTTGCTTATTTTTGCCTGTTGTTGTATTTTTTGTTTCCTTTTCTTTTTACAACAAACCAAGGACTTTTTGCTGCACCTGTGGTAGTGCCTGCTACTTTCTTTCTACCTTAATCTTTACCCTGCCATGTATCCTGGTTTAAACTTCTTGTCTCATCCTTTGCTTTGCAGACAGCCTACCTGGCTACTAACCATTGGAACAGAACGTTTGATTATTCTTTTGGTTCAACCCTTTACTGTGATGCTTGATTTCTGTCCTTACTAGGGGCGGAACCATTGGTGCAGCAGGTGCAGTGACACCAGGCCCAAGTGGTCGGGGGGCCCAAAGCAGCCAGTCTATACATAGGCATGTGCAGAATGTGTACAATCCTAATGAAGGGGAGCCTTGGTATGAATGCAGGTTGCAGATCTATCGATTTATCCATCTACACGATCTATCTGTCTATCTATATTATTGCTATTCCCTTTAGAAGGACACCCAAAAAAAAATTGCCCCAGGGACCTCTGTTGAATAGGTCCACTAGTGGTCCTTACTATTGACTTCTTTACTGATTACTCTCTGCTGCATCTGCTCATCTGCTGACTACCCTGATTCTAACCTGCTTGGTCCCGCAACACATCTCTGGCTAAATTGTTACAATAGATCTGTGTCACCCTTGCTTGTTTCTCAGTGTGTCTGGTTAAAGGCATGCATTGTGTGGCTGTAGGTTAGGGACCCAGGGAGGAAGAGACCTTGAAGTGCCCCTGGTCCTATAATCAATTGGACAGATGCTGTAAATGTAACTGTGTGCTTGCAAGTGAATGCCAGACTTTCTATTTATTTCTTTATCTACTATATGTATGTATGTATGCAAATGTGTGTGTGTGTATATAAATAAAAAATATGTATTTAATATAAGACCTCGAATTTCACACATACTTATCATAATCTGGTGACAAAATATACTTAAGTGATCTAATGATTTTTATAGTCCAAACATTTTTTTTCTCTGATTTGTTCCTATTTTTTTTATACTATTCCCCACGTTTTCTACATCAATTTGTGCAACTAAAACAGCTGAGAAATTCTTCCAGCTGAGTTCACCCATACATATGTTATCATAACCCTCTTTTCCCTATTGACCAACCTATGTAGCCATGCAACTCTTCAAGCTTAGGTTTAATCTGAAGGGGATCTACTGGAGTGGATCAGCCAGCTGTCCCTGGGAGCTGCGTAGACGGTACTCCATCATGTGTGAAAATGAAATAATATTGTCATAGACTGTCTGGAGATAGAAAAGACGAGGAGTGGGGAGATAAACATTTCACAAACAAATTATCAGGAAAGACAGCATGGAAAAGAAAGAGCCAGAGTTTGTCATCATCTGCTGGAGAAAATTGGTGGTTGCCAAGTTGTAACCTAGTTAAAAGAAAAGCTTGGACTGCCCTGGAGCTAATTTGTTTCAGTTTAATTAAAAGGCACATATAAGAGGAACATTTTATGTATATTTATATATAAATAGGGTTGTCATATTGCCGCTTTAAGGGGGGGGGGGGCATATGTAAAATACATATGTCAGGGTTCTTATACTGGAAATAGAAAGCACAACACATACTATGCACAGCTTTGCTGGCATTTGTAACAATAGCTGCCAACATTCTACATAGTGACCTTCCTAGATTTCATGGGGATACATTAGAGATTGCCAAGCAAAGCTTCTGTCACAGTGATTGTCATAACCTTAAACTCTAGCAGATATGCTGAGGCGTACAGAAATAAAAATAGACAAGACATATGCTAAAAAAATAAATACAATAAAAGACATAACATAGACTGCAAATATAATTAAAATTGTCAGCAAGGATTAAAAGAAATTAAAAGAGTAAATAACTGAATATTCTGTTTAAAAAAATTCTGAAGAATTTTTGTTTACAGAAGATTTGAATTTGGACAAATGTAAGAGACAAATTATTTCTTTGTTATGTGTTGCATTCTTCTGAAAATAATACATTTAAAAAAAAAAAAAATGAATTGATTTGTTCATGCAGCCAAAACCATGACTTTTCAGCAGATGGGAAATGCTTGAAATTTACACTATTCAATAACAATTCAGCAAATGTGTGGTCAATTCCCTTGTAAGCCAATTAGTAAAGTTTATATTTTCTTTCTTTGTTAATCCTGACCAAATTAAAAAATATATAGTTAAAATAATATACATTTTATGTGCTGCTGTTGGCTTGTAGCAGCAGCACTACAAGTTACTTCAAGTTTATTTAAAGGGATATGAAACCAATTTTAAACAACTTTATATTTTACTTCTATTATAGATTGTATTGTTCTTTTTGTGTCTTTTGTTGAAAAGCAGGGACATATGCTTAGGAGCCGGCCCATTTCTGGAGCACTATATGGCAGCAGTTTTGCAAGACTATTATCCATTTACAAGATCACTAGATGGCAGCACTATTTCCTGCCAAGTAGTGCTCTAGACACCTACCTAGGTATATCTTCAACAAAGATCATCATGGGAACAAAGCAAATTTGATAACAGAAATAAATTGAAAACTATTAAAATTGCACGCTCTGTCTGAATCACAGAAACATTTTTTTTGTTTCATATCCCTTTAAGATTAAGCTGCTGTTCTGCTACTCCTCTGCTGCATTGAATACAATTCCCTTATGAAATAGCGTTAATAAAATATAATTTTTCATTACAAAACAGATTCTGAATGACCCAATGAGCAAATATCTGATGAAACAAAATACTTTTTTTGACAAGCGACTGTTTTCTTTTTTTTGTCTTTACACATTGTTTATGCATCTAGTCACACTTTAGTGGAATGCCTATTTTTGATCAAAAAAGTATATCTTGAGCTCGTTTAATGCATCATATCAAATGAAAAAGCAATTTAGAATATTATAAATATGTTTCAATTAAAAACATGAAAACACATTCTAAATTACCTTTCCCCTTTGTCATGACTGCCTAAAACATCATACTATGCTGTATTTCTATATATAAAACATATTGCTAGTCAAGTAAAATACAGAACCAGATTACAAGTGTTGTGCTATTTAGTGCTTTCGCTTGAGTGTTTGCACTGGAAGAAGTACAGATTTTGCACACGTGGGTTAGCATGCATATTACAAGTTGAAAGTAAAACTTTTGTGTGCGAGTGGTAACTTCAGAACCTCGTGACAACACTAACTTATTCTCCCCATAGATTTCAATGCAGTGTGTAAGAGAAAAACCTAACACATCATTTGTGTGCTAACTGATAGTAGGGGTGGTCCAATGTGTTTATATTCAAATTCGAATGTTAGAACGAATGTTATTGTAGAAATTCGATTTACATAATAGAATGTTGATAAGAACAAATATTCTTAAAAATTCGATTTTCAAATGTTATTTACAGTTTTCGAATGTCACATTCGAATTCAAATGTCACATTCAAATTTGAATGTCACTTTCGAATTTGAATATTACATTTATAAAACACAGTATTAGACTAGAAATACTATTTCGAATTGGAATATCACATTCAAATCGAATAGCACATTTGAATCGAATATCACATTTATTAAACCAGCGCTACGGAATTTGGCGGCGCTATACAAATAAATGATAATAATAAAATAATAATAATTAAACACAGTTGTAAACTAGAAATACTATTTTGAATTCAAATGTCACATTCAAATTTGAATGTCACATTCAAATTCGAATATTACATTTAAAAAACACAGTATTGGACTAGAAATACTATTTCAAATTCAAATGTGACATTCGAATGTAGCATTCGAATTCAAATATTACATTTATTAAACACAGTTGTAGACTAGAAATACTATTTCGAATTTGAATGTCACATACGAATTCGAATGTCACATTCGAATTTGAATATTACATTTAAAAAACACTGTATTAGACTAGAAATACTATTTCGAATTCGAATGTGACATTCGAATTTGAATGTCACATTGGAATTCGAATATTACATTTAAAACACAGTATTAGACTAGTAATACTATTTCAAATTCGAATGTGACATTCAAATTTGAATATTACATTTCAAAATTAAATGAATACATAGCTAAACATTCTATTAATCTAACAAATATTTTCAAATTGTATTGAAAGCGAAAATTCAAAAATAGAATGTTAGAATGTTATATAAACATTCGAAATTCGATTCGAACGAACGAATGTATAAAAATTTGTTTTAAATTTTTAGAAACATTCACCCATCCCTAACTGATAGTAGTTATTCATATTTAACATTCTAATGTTCTTCACATACATATTTTTTTTTATTTTAAATAAATATTTTTATATATATATATATATATATATATCTATACTTATACATATATATATATATATATATATATATATATATATACATATAGAGATATATATTCTATATTAAGATTATCAGTTACATTTAGAAATATACCTTTCAAAAACCCTATGTATCAGCTTATCTAATATCAGTCCTCATGAAGAATTACTAATCTTAAATCACGTTATTGAAATACTACATATAAAACATTAAAAAACTAATAATACAAAATATTATAGATACTGTAAAAATAAAATAAATATATATTTTTTTTACAGTATCTTTACTTAATTATGAATAATTATATATATTTTTTTATTTTTAATAATGTAATATTTCAATAACGTGATGTAAGATTAGTAATTCTTCATGTGTGCTAAACCAACACCTTCACATAGAAAAATGTGTACATTTTATTATTAAATATTTGTGTGTATATATATATATATATATATATATATATATATATATATATATATATATATATATATATATGCTAATTTAAATTTAAAATAGATTTATTCACCTATATATGTATAGGAATAAATATACAAACATAGGTATATACAGGTAAATATAGAAACATTTATTTACAAAAATCACATTTATTCTGTATGTGAAGAACATTGAAATGTGAAATATGTACAGTAAATATATAGTACATACATACACATATTTAGACATGTAAATCCATGTATATATATATATATATATATATATATATATATATATATATATATATATACACTGCTCAAAAAAATAAAGGGAACACTTAAACAACACAATGTATCTCCAAGTCAATCACACTTCTGTGAAATCAAACTGTCCACTTAGGAAGCAACACTGAGTGACAATCAATTTCACATGCTGTTGTGCAAATGGGATAGACAACAGGTGGAAATTATAGGCAATTAGCAAGACACCCCCAATAAAGGAGTGGTTCTGCAGGTGGTGACCACAGACCACTTCTCAGTTCCTATGCTTTCTGGCTGATGTTATGGTCACTTTTGAATGCTGGTGGTGCTTGCACTCTAGTGGTAGCATGAGACGGAGTCTACAACCCACACAAGTGGCTCAGGTAGTGCAGCTCATCCAGGATGGCACATCAGTGCGAGCTGTGGCAAGAAGGATTGCTGTGTCTGTCAGCGTAGTGTCCAGAGCATGGAGACGCTACCAAGAGACAGGCCAGTACATCAGGAGACGTGGAGGAGGCCGTAGGAGGGCAACAACCCAGCAGCAGGACCGCTACCTCCGCCTTTGTGCAAGGAGGAACAGGAGGAGCACTGCCAGAGCCCTGCAAAATGACCTCCAGCAGGCCACAAATGTGCATGTGTCTGCTCAAACGGTCAGAAACAGACTCCATGAGGGTGGTATGAGGACCCAACGTCAACAGGTGGGGGTTGTGCTTACAGTCCAACACCGTGCAGGACGTTTGACATTTGCCAGAGAACACCAAGATTGGCAAATTCGCCACTGGCGCCCTGTGCTCTTCACAGATGAAAGCAGGGGCACACTGAGCACATTTGACAGACGTGACAGTCTGGAGACGCCGTGGAGAATGTTCTGCTGCCTGCAACATCCTCCAGCATGGCCAGTTTGGCAGTGGGTCAGTAATGGTGTTGGGTGGCATTTCTTTGAGGGGCCGAACAGCCCTCCATGTGCTCGCCAGAGGTAGCCTGACTGCCATTAGGTATCAAGATGAGATCCTCAGACCCCTTGTGAGACCATATGCTGGTGCGGTTGGCCCTGGGTTCCTCCTAATGCAAGACAATGCTAGACCTCATGTGGCTGGAGTGTGTCAGCAGTTCCTGCAAGACGAAGGCATTGATGCTATGGACTGGCCCTCCCGTTCCCCAGACCTGAATCCAATTGAGCACAGACTGTCCAGGAGTTGGTGGATGCTTTAGTCCAGGTCTGGGAGGAGATCCCTCAGGAGACCATCCGCCACCTCATCAGGAGCATGCACAGGCATTTTAGGGAGGTCATACAGGCACGTGGAGGCCACACACACTACTGAGCCTCATTTTGACTTGTTTTAAGGACATTACATCAAAGTTGGATCTGCCTGTAGTGTGTTTTTCCACTTTAATTTTGAGTGTGACTCCAAATCCAGACCTCCATGGGTTGCAAATTTTGATTTCCATTTTTTAATTTTTGTGTGATTTTGTTGTCAGCACATTCAACTATGTAAAGAACAAAGTATTTAATTAGAATATTTTATTCATTCAGATCTAGGATGTGTTATTTTAGTGTTCCCTTTATTTTTTTGAGCAGTGTATATATATATATATATATATATATATATATATATATATATATATACATACACAGTGGGGCAAAAAAGTATTTAGTCAGCCACCACCAATTGTGCAAGTTCTCCCACTTAAGAAGATGAGAGAGGCCTGTAATTTTCATCATAGGTATACCTCAACTATGAGAGACAAAATGTGGAAACTAATCCAGAGAATCAAATTGTCTGATTTGGAAAGAATTTATTTGCAAATTATGGTGGAAAATAAGTATTTGGTCAATATCAAAAGATCATCTCAATACTTTGTTATATATCCTTTGTTGGCAATGACAGAGGTCAAATGTTTTCTATAAGTCTTCACAAGGTTGTCACATACTGTTGCTGGTATGTTGGCCCATTCCTGCATGCAGATCTCCTCTAGAGCAGTGATGTTTTGGGGCTGTCACTGGGCAACACAGACTTTCAACTCCCTCCAAAGGTTTTCTATGGGGTTGAGATCTGGAGACTGGCTAGGCCACTCCAGGACCTTGAAATGCTTCTCACGAAGCCACTTCTTTGTTGCCCAGACGGTGTGTTTAGGATCATTGTCATGCTGAAAGACCCAGCCATGTTTCATCTTCAATGCCCTTGCTGATGGAAGAAGGTTTGCACTCAAAATCTTACGATACATGGCCCCATTCATTCTTTCATGTACACGGATCAGTTGTCATGTTCCCTTTGCATAGAAACAGCCCCAAAGCATGATGTTGCCACCCCCATGATTCACAGTAGGTATGGTGTTCTTTGGTTGCAACTCAGCATTCTCTCTCCTCCAAACACAACGAGTTGTGTTTCTACCAAACAGTTCTACTTTGGTTTCATCTGACCATATGACATTCTCCCAATCCACTTCTGGATCATCCAAATGCTCTCAAGCATACTTCAGATGGGCCCGGACATGTACTGGCTTAAGCAGGGGGACACGTCTGGCACTGCAGGATCTGAGTCCCTGGCGGCGTAGTGTGTTACTGATGGTAGCCTTTGTTACGTTGGTCCCAGCTCTCTGCAGGTCATTCACTAGGTCACCCCCTGTGGGTCTGGGATGTTTGCTCAACGTTCTTGTGATCATTTTGACCCCATGGGGTGAGATCTTGCGTGGAGCCCCAGATCGAGGGGGATTATCAGTGGTCTTGTATGTCTTCCATTTTCTAATTATTGCTCCCACAGTTGATTTCTTCACACCAAGCTGCTTGCCTATTGCAGATTCAGTCTTCCCAGCCTGGTGCAGGTCTACAATTTTGTTTCTGGTGTCCTTCGACAGCTCTTTGGTCTTCACCATAGTGGAGTTTGGAGTGTGACTGTTTGAGGTTGTGGACAGGTGTCTTTTATATTGATAACAAGTTCAAACAGGTGCCATTAATACAGGTAATGAGTGGAGGACAGAGGAGCATCTTAAAGAAGAAGATACAGGTCTGTGAGAGCCAGCAATCTTGCTTGTTTGTAGGTGACCAAATACTTATTTTCCACCATAATATGCAAATAAATTCTTTCCAAATAAGACAATGTGATTGTCTGGATTTGTTTCTTAAGTGGGAGAACTTGCACGATTGGTGGCTGACTAAATAATTTTTTGCCCCACAGAATATATTTATATATATATATATATATATATATACATGAAATAGTTAAAAATATGTATAACTATTTATAGATTTTTGTTTAATACATAGTGTATATGGATCATTGAAAGGTGTTTTCTTTGGTACTGAATAGTTAAAGGGACAGTAAACACCAGAATTTTTGTTGTTTAAAAAGGTAGATAATCCCTTTATTACCCATTCCCCAATTTTGCATAACCAACACAGTTATAATAATATACTTTTTACCTCTGTGATTACCTTGTATCTAAGCCTTTGCAAACTGCCTCCTTATTTCAGTTCTTTTGACAGACATGCATTTTTAGCCAATCAGTGCTTGCTCTTAGGAGCTTCATGTGCCAGAGCTCAATGTTATCTATATGAAACACATGAACTAACGCCCTCTAGTGGTAAAAAACTGTCAAAATGCTTTCCGATTAGAGGCGGCCTTCAAGGTCTAAGGCCTAGATTTGGAGTTCGGCGGTAGCCGTCAAAACCAGCGTTAGAGGCTCCTAACGCTGGTTTTGGCCGCCCGCTGGTATTTGGAGTCAGTGATTAAAGGGTCTAACGCTCACTTTTCAGCCGCGACTTTTCCATACCGCAGATCCCCCTACGCCATTTGCGTAGCCTATCTTTTCAATGGGATCTTTCTAACGCCGGTATTTAGAGTCGTTTCCGAAGTGAGCGTTAGAGCTCTAACGACAAGATTCCAGCCGCCTGAAAATAGCAGGAGTTAAGAGCTTTCTGGCTAACGCCGGTTCATAAAGCTCTTAACTACTGTACCCTAAAGTACACTAACACCCATAAACTACCTATGTACCCCTAAACCGAGGTCCCCCCACACCGCCGCCACTCGATTAAAATTTTTAACCCCTAATCTGCCGACCGCCACCTACGTTATATTTATGTACCCCTAATCTGCTGCCCCTAACCCCGCTAACCCCTGTATTACATTTATTAACCCCTAACTTGCCCCCCACAACGTCGCCGCCAGCTACTTAAAATAATTAACCCCTAATCTTCCGACCGCAAATCGCCGCCACCTACGTTATCCCTATGTACCCCTAATCTGCTGCCCCTAACATCGCCGACCCCTATATTATATTTATTAACCCCTAATCTGCCCCCCTCAACGTCGCCGACACCTGCCTACACTTATTAACCCCTAATCTGCCTAGCGGACCTGAGCGCTACTATAATAAATGTATTAACCCCTAATCCGCCTCACTAACCCTATCATAAATAGTATTAACCCCTAATCTGCCCTCCCTAACATCGCCGACACCTAACTTCAATTATTAACCCCTAATCTGCCGACCGGAGCTCACCGCTATTCTAATAAATGGATTAACCCCTAAAGCTAAGTCTAACCCTAACACTAACACCCCCCTAACTTAAATATAATTTAAATCTAACGAAATAAATTAACTCTTATTAAATAAATTATTCCTATTTAAAGCTAAATACTTACCTGTAAAATAAATCCTAATATAGCTACAATATAAATTATAATTATATTATAGCTATTTTAGGATTAATATTTATTTTACAGGCAACTTTGTAATTATTTTAACCAGGTACAATAGCTATTAAATAGTTAAGAACTATTTAATAGTTACCTAGTTAAAATAATAACAAATTTACCTGTAAAATAAATCCTAACCTAAGTTATAATTAAACCTAACACTACCCTATCAATAAAATAATTAAATAAACTACCTACAATTACCTACAATTAACCTAACACTACACTATCAATAAATTAATTAAACACAATTCCTACAAATAAATACAATTAAATAAACTAGCTAAAGTACAAAAAATAAAAAAGAACTAAGTTACAGAAAATAAAAAAATATTTACAAACATAAGAAAAATATTACAACAATTTTAAACTAATTACACCTACTCTAAGCCCCCTAATAAAATAACAAAGCCCCCCAAAATAAAAAAATCCCTACCCTATTCTAAATTAAAAAAGTTACAAGCTCTTTTACCTTACCAGCCCTGAACAGGGCCCTTTGCTTGGCATGCCCCAAGAATTTCAGCTCTTTTGCCTGTAAAAAAAACATACAATACCCCCCCCCCCAACATTACAAACCACCACCCACATACCCCTAATCTAACCCAAACCCCCTTAAAGAAACCTAACACTAAGCCCCTGAAGATCTTCCTACCTTGTCTTCACCATACCAGGTTCACCGATCCGTCCTGGCTCCAACATCTTCATCCAACCCAAGCGGGGGTTGGCGATCCATAATCCGGTCCAGAAGAGGCTCCAAAGTCTTCCTCCTATCCGGCAAGAAGAGGACATCCGGACCGGCAAACATCTTCTCCAAGCGGCATCTTCGATCTTCTTCCATCCGGAGCGAAGCGGCAGGATCCTGAAGACATCCAGCGCGGAACATCCATCCGGACCGACGACTGAACGACGAATGACTGTTCCTTTAAGGGACGTCATCCAAGATGGCGTCCCTCGAATTCCGATTGGCTGATAGGATTCTATCAGCCAATCGGAATTAAGGTAGGAATTTTCTGATTGGCTGATGGAATCAGCCAATCAGAATCAAGTTCAATCCGATTGGCTGATCCAATCAGCCAATCAGATTGAGCTCGCATTCTATTGGCTGTTCCGATCAGCCAATAGAATGCGAGCTCAATCTGATTGGCTGATTGGATCGGCCAATCGGATTGAACTAGATTCTGATTGGCTGATTCCATCAGCCAATCAGAAAATTCCTACCTTAATTCCGATTGGCTGATAGAATCCTATCAGCCAATCGGAATTCGAGGGACGCCATCTTAGATGACGTCCCTTAAAGGAACAGTCATTCGTCGTTCAGTCGTCGGTCCGGATGGATGTTCCGCGCTGGATGTCTTCAGGATCCTGCCGCTTCGCTCCGGATGGAAGAAGATCGAAGATGCCGCTTGGAGAAGATGTTTGCCGGTCCGGATGTCCTCTTCTTGCCGGATAGGAGGAAGACTTTGGAGCCTCTTCTGGACCGGATTATGGATCGCCAACCCCCGCTTGGGTTGGATGAAGATGTTGGAGCCAGGACGGATCGGTGAACCTGGTATGGTGAAGACAAGGTAGGAAGATCTTCAGGGGCTTAGTGTTAGGTTTCTTTAAGGGGGTTTGGGTTAGATTAGGGGTATGTGGGTGGTGGGTTGTAATGTTGGGGGGGGGGTATTGTATGTTTTTTTTTACAGGCAAAAGAGCTGAAATTCTTGGGGCATGCCCCGCAAAGGGCCCTGTTCAGGGCTGGTAAGGTAAAAGAGCTTGTAACTTTTTTAATTTAGAATAGGGTAGGGAATTTTTTATTTTGGGGGGCTTTGTTATTTTATTAGGGGGCTTAGAGTAGGTGTAATTAGTTTAAAATTGTTGTAATATTTTTCTTATGTTTGTAAATATTTTTTTATTTTCTGTAACTTAGTTCTTTTTTATTTTTTGTACTTTAGCTAGTTTATTTAATTGTATTTATTTGTAGGAATTGTGTTTAATTAATTTATTGATAGTGTAGTGTTAGGTTAATTGTAGGTAATTGTAGGTAGTTTATTTAATTATTTTATTGATAGGGTAGTGTTAGGTTTAATTATAACTTAGGTTAGGATTTATTTTACAGGTAAATTTGTTATTATTTTAACTAGGTAACTATTAAATAGTTCTTAACTATTTAATAGCTATTGTACCTGGTTAAAATAATTACAAAGTTGCCTGTAAAATAAATATTAATCCTAAAATAGCTATAATATAATTATAATTTATATTGTAGCTATATTAGGGTTTATTTTACAGGTAAGTATTTAGCTTTAAATAGAAATAAGTTATTTAATAAGAGTTAATTTATTTCGTTAGATAAATATTATATTTAACTTAGGGGGTGTTAGTGTTAGGGTTAGACTTAGCTTTAGGGGTTAATCCATTTATTAGAATAGCGGTGAGCTCCGATCGGAAGATTAGGGGTTAATAATTGAAGTTAGGTGTCGGCGATGTTAGGGAGGGCAGATTAGGGGTTAATACTATTTATGATAGGGTTAGTGAGGCGGATTAGGGGTTAATAACTTTATTATAGTAGCGCTCAGGTCCGCTCGGCAGATTAGGGGTTAATAAGTGTAGGCAGGTGTCGGCGACGTTGTGGGGGGCAGGTTAGGGGTTAATAAATATAATATAGGGGTCGGCGGTGTTAGGGGTAGCAGATTAGGGGTACATAGGGATAACGTAGGTGGCGGCGCTTTGCGGTCGGCAGATTAGGGGTTAATTATTGTAGGTAGCTGGCGGCGACGTTGTGGGGGGCAGATTAGGGATTAATAAATATAATATAGGGGTCGGCGGTGTTAGGGGTAGCAGATTAGGGGTACATAGGGATAACGTAGGTGGCGGCGGTTTACGGAGCGGCAGATTAGGGGTTTAAAAAAATATGCAGGGGTCAGCGATAGCGGGGGCGGCAGATTAGGGGTTAATAAGTGTAAGGTTAGGGGTGTTTAGACTCGGGGTACATGTTAGAGTGTTAGGTGCAGACGTAGGAAGTGTTTCCCCATAGGAAACAATGGGGCTGCGTTAGGAGCTGAACGCTGCTTTTTTGCAGGTGTTAGGTTTTTTTTCAGCTCAAACAGCCCCATTGTTTTCTATGGGGGAATCGTGCACGAGCACGTTTTTGAGGCCGGCCGCGTCCGTAAGCAACTCTGGTATCGAGAGTTGCATTTGCGGTAAAAATGCTCTACGCTCCTTTTTTGGAGCCTAACGCAGCATTTGTTTGAACTCTCGATACCAGAGTTAATTTTATGGTGCGGCCAGAAAAAAGCCCGCGGAGCGTTAACAGCCCTTTTACCGCCGAACTCCAAATCTAGGCCTCAAGAAATTAGCACATGAACCTCCTAGATTTAGCTTTCAACTAAGAATACCAAGAGAACAAAACAAAATTGGTAATAAAAGTCAATTGGAAAGTTGTTTAAAATCACATGCCCTATTTAAATCATGAAATATTTTTTGTGACTTTACTGTCCCTTGAAGGGTTAAAGTAATTAGCAAACCAGTATAAAGGTGTTCACCTGAGAGAATAGGGCTTGGAGCAAGGGCTGGGAGGAGCCCGAAACTCATACAGCAGTTCGCTACATGTGGTGATTTTACATTTTGTACTTTTGTGGATCCTGACCTTTTAAATGTATAACAAAACTTTGGAGTTTTATATAACCAAGTCTGGATATCCTTGATGGTCGAGTGCGGAGTATACCTATATATATATATATATATATATATATATATATATATATATATATATATATGTATGTATATCAGTCATTTTCATCAGAAATATAAGGTATATATACCTTTTTTTTATTTTTATTTTTTTGTACACACATTTTGGAGTCCTTTCCAGTTAAATGCCTCAATACTTGAAAATTAATTTCTAATATATTTTTATATTTTATAATTTTACTATGTATTTAATGTAAATACTTTACATTTCAATGTTAAATTTAATATGTTTTTTATATGTCTAGGGTGATTACATAAGTTTGTGAACCATGACTTGTTCCCAGATTGTTTGATTGAGAGCTTGCATTTGTATGGCTGTATTAGGGACCCAGGTTTTGGAAGAGACCTTGACATGGTACCTGGGCTTGTCCCATTTGGCCAGATGTGGTAACTAACTCTTCCAGTTTTGCTTTTAATCTTAGCTGAGAGCTTGTAAGCGAGTGCTGGACTTTCTCTGTGTGTTGTATTAATTTATTTTGTAATTTTCCCTATGGGCCTTGCATCCAGGCTTGTCTGTGGTTAACTGCCTCTGACTCTGGAGACAGCACAGCTTCCTGAAATTGCTATAGCACCAAGGGCTGAGCATGTTGCAGGGTCATAGGATGTGTACCCAGTCCAGTCTGAGAGTGCAGTCCCCTTCCGTGTTTTGCTTATATATATATATATATATATATATATATATATAATATCCAGAGGAGTAGGAGCACTCACGGTAACAATTTCATAAGCTTCAGCCTGCCCGGGGTGCTTTAAAATGATAATACAAACATCCAAAAAGAAAAGCACTCACCGGGTCTTTTTAGCAAATAACAACTTTAATCCGTGATTAAACGGATTATTACGGATTAAAGATGTTATTTGCTAAAAAGACCCGGTGAGTGCTTTTCTTTTTGGATGTTTATATATATATATATATATATATATATATATATATATATATATATATATATATATAAATATATAAATATATATATATATATATATATATATATATATATATATATATACTATATAAATAAATATATATATATATATATATATATATATATATATATAGAGGGAGTGCAGAATTATTAGGCAAATGAGTATTTTGACCACATCATCCTCTTTATGCATGTTGTCTTACTCCAAGCTGTATAGGCTCGAAAGCCTACTACCAATTAAGCATATTAGGTGATGTGCATCTCTGTAATGAGAAGGGGTGTGGTCTAATGACATCAACACCCTATATCAGGTGTGCATAATTATTAGGCAACTTCCTTTCCTTTGGCAAAATGGGTCAAAAGAAGGACTTGACAGGCTCAGAAAAGTCAAAAATAGTGAGATATATTGCAGAGGGATGCAGCACTCTTAAAATTGCAAAGCTTCTGAAGCGTGATCATCGAACAATCAAGCGTTTCATTCAAAATAGTCAACAGGGTCGCAAGAAGCGTGTTGAAAAACCAAGGCGCAAAATAACTGCCCATGAACTGAGAAAAGTCAAGCGTGCAGCTGCCAAGATGCCACTTGCCACCAGTTTGGCCATATTTCAGAGCTGCAACATCACTGGAGTGCCCAAAAGCACAAGGTGTGCAATACTCAGAGACATGGCCAAGGTAAGAAAGGCTGAAAGACGACCACCACTGAACAAGACACACAAGCTGAAACGTCAAGACTGGGCCAAGAAATATCTCAAGACTGATTTTTCTAAGGTTTTACGGACTGATGAAATGAGAGTGAGTCTTGATGGGCCAGATGGATGGGCCCGTGGCTGGATTGGTAAAGGGCAGAGAGCTCCAGTCCGACTCAGACGCCAGCAAGGTGGAGGTGGAGTTCTGGTTTGGGCTGGTATCATCAAAGATGAGCTTGTGGGGCCTTTTCGGGTTGAGGATGGAGTCAAGCTCAACTCCCAGTCCTACTGCCAGTTTCTGGAAGACACCTTCTTCAAGCAGTGGTACAGGAAGAAGTCTGCATCCTTCAAGAAAAACATGATTTTCATGCAGGACAATGCTCCATCACATGCGTCCAAGTACTCCACAGCGTGGCTGGCAAGAAAGGGTATAAAAGAAGAAAATCTAATGACATGGCCTCCTTGTTCACCTGATCTGAACCCCATTGAGAACCTGTGGTCCATCATCAAATGTGAGATTTACAAGGAGGGAAAACAGTACACCTCTCTGAACAGTGTCTGGGAGGCTGTGGTTGCTGCTGCACGCAATGTTGATGGTGAACAGATCAAAACACTGACAGAATCCATGGATGGCAGGCTTTTGAGTGTCCTTGCAAAGAAAGGTGGCTATATTGGTCACTGATTTGTTTTTGTTTTGTTTTTGAATGTCAGAAATGTATATTTGTGAATGTTGAGATGTTATATTGGTTTCACTGGTAAAAATAAATAATTGAAATGGGTATATATTTGTTTTTTGTTAAGTTGCCTAATAATTATGCACAGTAATAGTCACCTGCACACACAGATATCCCCCTAAAATAGCTATAACTAAAAACAAACTAAAAACTACTTCCAAAACTATTCAGCTTTGATATTAATGAGTTTTTTGGGTTCATTGAGAACATGGTTATTGTTCAATAATAAAATTAATCCTCAAAAATACAACTTGCCTAATAATTCTGCACTCCCTGTATATATATGTATATCCTATATAATAAAAGGCCAAGTGTGTTTGTCTGAAGCTGTCATGCGCAGTAGAGACTGCACGCGAGGACAAACACACCTGGCCCACTAACTGACCTGGCGTTGTGTGGTGGAGTGGGCGTGGTCGGGCGGGTGCAACGTAGGCGTGGCTGGGTGTGAGGCGGGCGTGGCCGGACGTGACAAGGGCATGAGGTGGGTAGGGCTGGGCGGGGCCAGATGCCAGGGCTGCCGAGAAATAGAGTGCTCTAAAGACATTTTGCGAAAAAAAAGAACAAAACAATGTTACAAAAGTTTTCCCTTAAACTGCTAGCTGGCAGACATTTGGCCAGTGCGTAAGATGTTGGTGACCAGTGGGGGTAAGGGAGGGAGTTTTTTGGGAGGCATCAGGTAAGCACCAGGGAGTGAGAGGTATCAGGTGGGAGGGAAATCTCTACTCTGCATAAAAAATTAACCTTAAAGGCTAATTGATTAACCCCTTTACTGCCAGGAATTTCATGTAAGGCACACATTTACAATTAGCGCCATTCTATTTGCCAAAAAGCAATGGCAAAACCATGCATGTCTGCTATTTCTGAACTAAGGGGAATCCAGTAAAGCTTTTATAACCATTTGTCATATGGCTGCAGTAGTTGTGAGGAAATAATTTCAGTGAGCTACACTGGCTCCCCGTCAACAAGAGAATCACCTTCAAGCTCCGAACCCATGCATTCAAGGCCCTCCACAACATCGGTCCTGAATACATCAACCACTGTAATTCAGATAGAGTTGATGGCACCACTCATAGATTTTGCACTGGGTCTTTTACCGTTCTGTGATAAGCTCAACGGCCTCAATATTCCAAGTTACTGTGGTTAGGTGCTATGTATCAACAAAGCTACATTCCAAGTATGTTGGTTAAAGAAACCAACAGAAAAAGATACTAAATAAGCACTCAAATGACCCTAAATTGTCTGGAGTAGAAAAAAGATTCACACAAATTAAAACATTAATCTTTATTAGAAATATTAAAATATGGGTTATTTTAAAACTAAAATGCTGGTATTCCCAGTATAAGAACTGGATATTAGAAAACTAGAACAAATTGTGATTACTATCTGGTGATTAATAAAGCAACCAGCGGCTAGTAATATCAGTAATATCAAGTGAAAATTGAGATCAGTATATTGTAATGAAAAAAGTAGCACTTATTCATCAAGTGCTGCATTAATATAATTCATCACAAACAGTGTGTGTAATGTTTATCCTATGTATTAAGAACATAGATAAAGTTATGTAATGGAGTAGCTGGTTGCTTTATTAATCACCAGATAGTAATCACAATTTGTTCTAGTTTTCTAATATCCAGTTCTTATACTGGGAATACCAGCATTTTAGTTTTAAAATAACCCATATTTTAATATTTCTAATAAAGATTAATGTTTTAATTTGTGTGAATCTTTTTTCTACTCCAGACAATTTAGGGTCATTTGAGTGCTTATTTAGTATCTTTTTCTGTTGGTTTCTTTAACCAACATACTTGGAATACATCAACCACTGTGTCAATTTCTACACCCCCTCCAGACAACTCCGCTCTGCCGACCAAGCACTCGCAGTCATCCCCCGCATCAAGAAAAAAAACAGCTGGAGGAAAATCCTCCTATATGGCAGCAAGGTCATGGAACTCCCTCCCGCTGCACCTCAGACAATCCACCTCCCTTACAAACTTCAGGAAGGACCTCAAGACCTGGCTCTTCGACTGAATTGTCTTCCCTTAGCCCCCCTCTCCCCCCTCCCATAGCGCCTTGAGACCCTCACGGGTGATTAGTTTGTGCTTTACAAATACACAATAGAATAGAAATTTTTCTTTCATGATTCAGTTAGAGAATGTAATTTTAAACAACATTCAAATTTACTTCTATTATCTAATTTGTTTTATTTTTTAGATATCCTTTGTTGAAGAAATAGCAATGCATATGGATGAGTCAATCACACGAGGCATCTTTCTGCACCCACCAATCAACAGCTACTGAGCCTATCTAGATATGTTTTTCAGCAAATAATATCAAGAGAATGAAACAAATTAGATAATAGAAGTAAATTAAAAAGTTGTTTAAAATTGCACACTCTTTCTATATCATGAAAGAAAAAATTTAGGTTTCATGTTCCTTTAAGATCCTTAATTGGTGCCATCATGGAGTACATTTTCCTATGAATCAGCCAATAGAATGAGAGCTGTCAAAATCCTATTGGCTGATTTGAACATCCAATATGATTTAAGCAACTCGTTATTCTATTGGCTGATTCATCATCCAATAGAATTAGAGCTGCTTAAATCCTATTGGCTGATTTGAACAGCCAATAGGATTTTAGCAGCTCTAATTCCTATTCTATTGGCTGATTGAAATCTTTCAGCCAATAGGAATGCAAGGGCCACCATCTTGTGTACAGCGGCAACCGTATGAAGACGATGCTCCGCACTGGATGTCTTCAGGATGGACTCACTCCGCGCCGCTGGGATGAAGATAGAAGATACCACCTGGATGAAGATTGAAGAGGCCGTCTGGATGAAGACTTCTCACTGCCTGGATTAGGACTTCTCTGCCGGGATGAAGATCATTCAAGCGGGACTTCAAAAACTGTAAGTGGATCGTCGGGGGTTAGTGTTGGTTTTTTTTAAGGTTTTTTTGGGTGAGTTTTATTTTTAGATTAGGGTTTGGGCAGCAAAAGAGCTAAATGCCCATTTCAGGGCAATGGGCAGCTTAGGTTTTTTTTAGATAGTTTTTTTTATTTTGCGGGTTGGGGGGGGTTTGTAATGTTAGTGGGTATTTGTATTTTTGTTTCACAAAAAGAGCTGATATAGTAAGGGCAATGCCCTATAAAAAGGCCCTTTTAAGGGCCATTGGTAGTTTATTCTAGATTAGGTTTTTATTTTGGGTGGGTTTTTTTAATGGGTATTAGAATAGGAATAATTTTTATTATTTTTGATAATTTCTTTGTTATTTTGTGCAATGTATTTTTTTAAGGGGTGTTTTTTTGTAGCAAAAGAGCTGTTTAATTTAGGGCAATGCCCTACAAAAGGCCCTGTTTTTTATTTTTATTTAAAGGGTATTAGAATAGGAATAATTTTTATTTTTTTTAATAATTCCGTTTTTTTTGTAATTTTAGGTTTTAGTGTAAGGTAGCTTAGGTTTTATTTCACAGGTAAATTTGTATTTATTTTAACTAGGTAGTTAGTGAATAGTTAATAACTATTTACTAACTAGTCTACCTAGTTAAAATAAATACAAACTTACCTGTGAAATAAAAATAAAACTTAAGCTAGCTACAATATAACTATTAGTTATATAGTAACTATCTTAGGTTTTATTTCACAGGTAAGTATGCATTTAGTTTTAAATAGTTATTATTTAGTTAATAATTGTACATATAATTTAGCTCTATTTTAAATATGTTAAAGTAAGGGGGTGTTAGGGTTATGTTAGGGTGAGGTTTAGGGTTAGATTTAGCATCAGCGATGTCGGGGCCGGCAGATAAGGGGTGTTTAGACGTAGGGTTTATGTTAGTGTGTTAGGTTTACACGTTAGTTTTCTTTCCCCATATACATCAATTGGGCTGCGTTACGGAGCTTTTCTTTCCGCAATCGCAGGTGTTAGACTTTTTTCTGACCCGCTCTCCCCATTGATGTCTATGGGGAAAGTGTGCACGAGCACGTCAAAACAGCGCTTGTTTTTGGTGCTGTATGGAGCTTTAAAACCCCATATCGCACGCATAAGATGGGTTTTGAAAAACGTGTAATGGCTGCACTATAAGGGATTAAATAACGCAACTTTTGTTGCGTTTGTTAATTTCCCTATAACGCTCAAAACTCATAATCGAGCTGAAAGTTATTTTACCTGCTCTAACCCAAGGTAATCCTGAAAGTCTGGCCTGTTAGGAAGGCCTGAGGATGGGTTTGAAAACCAGTGCTCTATCTGAATCATGAATTAAACATTTTGGGTTTCATGTCCCTTTCAAGAGCTCAAATGGACTTAAAGTGATGTTTTTCTTTATGCATTCACTTTTTTTTCCAAATAATCTGCATGCAAGTTTTAAAAGCATTTACATTTATATAAATTATTTTGCAGTCCTGGGACACACTCCTTGAAAAGTCACCTGAATGTAGTTTGTTTCCTTTGCTGTCGTGAATTATAGGCAGGTATAAATAATCTCCTGCACACGCACGTATCAACCAATCACTATTAAGTATGTAGGAGTGTAAACGTTCTGCATTCCACAGAATACACTCTAGTCTCTCTGGTGGGAGTGGAAACACTTCAGTTTTCTCTGGGTCTGCTTTTAGACCATCTTGTGAAAGAATATAGCCAAAATAATTAACTTGGATAACACCGATTTGCATTTTAACTGGGTTTAACTTCATATTTCTCTGTCGACAGATTTTGATCATGTTCTTCCCGTGTAGGTCCATATACCAGAAGAGCATCTATAATTACATCTACACCATGAAGAGGCCTTCAATGGTTTCATGTGCTTTTTTTCTGAAATATTTTTTGTGCTGAGACAATACCAAAGGGAACTCTAGTAAAGTGCCATCTTCCAAATGGTGAATTAAAAGTGGTAAGCCTGCTGCTCTGTTCATCTATTTTTGAGCTGCCAATATCCTGACTGAGCATCTAATACGCTGAAGAATTTTGCATGTGCTAACTTGTGTATGATGTCGTCTAGAGTTGGTAAACTGTAGTGTTCTCGCATTATTTCTCTGTTTAAATCCCTTGGATCAATGCATATTCTTAAAGCACCTGAGTTTTTCATTTCTACTGCAACCATTGAACTCACCCACTCAGTGGGCTCATCTACTTTTTACAGCACTCCTAAATTCACCATGCGATCCAGTTCCTCTTTGAGTTTATCTTTTATGGCAATTGGAATCCTTCTTGGTGAATGAATTACTGGATGTACATCTGGTTAAGTTTAATGCTGCATTCACCAGGCAAACAACCTAACCCTTGAAACACATCTGAAAATAGTTCCTCAACTTGTTGCTTAGTTAAACCTTTGTTATACTGATCAACAGTCATGCCTATTTTTATAAGCTTGACAGGCACTTAACCCTAGAACAGGCTTTACTGGGGTGTCTATAAAATAAAATTCCAAATTAAGTTTTTTTGTTTTGTAACATGCATTAATATGAGCACTTTCCCAGTATATGTAGCCGGTGTCTTCCATAACCAACAGGTTTTGACAGACCAGGAGTAGATTTGTTCTTGCAGAACATCAGGCAAGAGTATAGGGTGGCGGCAAGAGTCAAGACCATTGAATATGCAGGTCAGTCTCTTGTGGCGGGTGGTCAGGATCATGGCTGCAGGCTGGAAGGAGGTTTGAATAACGTCCATTGCGGTCAGGGTGACGTCACAGGCTTGGTATGCTTGGGCGTGCTTGGGCTGATTATTGTTGGACCGAGAAACCCCTAGATATTAAAGCTGCGTGAGTATCTCCGCCTTGTGGTCTGCAGCAGTGTCCCTTGGCCATTTTCTAGAAGGGGTTATTCATAGTTAGAATGTAGGCCCCGATTGCCGCCACCGGTGGTTAAGTTACCTGCCAGTTCCAGCTGGTATCAATAAATGCGACCCATGGGTCTTTCACCCACAAACTGTGTTGTGTTGTTATTTATATATAATAAAGTTATGTTAACTGTTAAGTTATGGTTAAATTAGGTTACAAGTAGACACTCAGGAGATGTAGGGCATGTAATCCCTTAGAGCTTTGGATGTTTCAAATGCTCTAGCTATTTTTATGCAGAATTTATGGTTAGATCCTCTTCTAGCAGTCATTGTCCTGTACTTCTCTAGAATTTGATCCCATCAAAATTATTTATTTTATCATTTCATCACAGTCATGAAAGGCACAGTCTTTAGCTATGAGATGTAGCTGTGTGACCCACTCATCTATAGATTCTGTTTTACCTTGATGTCTTTCATAAAATATGTTTCTCTGTACAGTTATGTTTTTCTTAGGATTACAGTATGCCTCCAACTTCTCAAATAACACATTGGGATCCTTTTTACTTTCAGCAGATATAGCTCCACTGGTACTCCATTATTTTATCTGTCTTTCTCTCCAATGCAAATGAGAAACTGTGCAGCCTTCTGCTCCTGTGTCCACTTGTCAGCATCAGGGCCAGCAAATAATAATTCCATGAGCTCTGTCCATCTTGTCCAGTGCTCAGATACATTGCCTTTATCAAAGTCAATAGGAGGCACTTGCTGTCTGCTTGCAGCCATGACAAACTTAAATAAATCTTTTTATGTCTGACACCATGTAAAGATATCCTGTTATAGAATGAACAGAACTCATAAATGCACCATTGTTCAACTTCAAGAACTTTTTTTTTAACTGAAGGCAACACACCCATTTCACTGTAATACCTTTTGCCTGTCCCTAATGTTAGAATATATGAACTATAACAAATATAAATAGCAACAACTGGAAGAAACCATTATGATATATTCATTACACCTTATGCATACATAAGGTAAAATAATGCGAGTTGCCATTTGTCACTTTTTACAGTTTCTTAATGTTTTTGTAATATACCACAATACATCTGTTTTCTTTATTTAAGAAAAATACAAACTACGCAGCTTTTTATTTTGCATTAAAGGGACAGTTTACTCAAAAATTTTCTCCCCTTTAATTTGTTCCCAATGATCCACTTTACCTGCCGGAGTGTATTAAATTGTTTACAAGTAGCTCCTTTACCCTTATATTGGCATTTGAAATTTAGCATGTGGTATCCCCACCTATTCTGAAAGTTTGTGGACGCGCGTACCAGCTATAGATAAGCTTTGTAAACACAGCCAGCAGAAGAAATTACACTCCCAGTGTGATTGTTTTAAGGACAGATATAAGATAAAGAAGCAGGTATATGTGCACAATGTGATACAGTAATGAGATCTGATTATACCTACAAGCTCAACCAATTTTATTAGGCTGTGGCTTCAAAACACAAAATCAGAGCTTTAATATACACAAATAAGCCTTAAAAAGCTAATTTTCATACATTTTTTACTCTGCAGTTGGTAAAAAAAGCAATTGTAAACCCATTAAGGGAAAAACTATTTTACGGTATACTGTCCCTTTAATATTCAAAGCTATAATTTAAATATGCAATGTCAGATAATCCATGATTAACACTGTTGACAAAACTTGATAAGAAAATATGTACCTTTTCATTTATAATGTAAATGTATGGTTTACACATTTTTTTTTTTTCAACTGGATAAGGTTATGGATAACAGGGTGAACGTAATTCACAACAATAATAAGCAAAAGTCAATGTATTATAAATAATCATTAGCAAAAAAAATCTCAATGTTTATAATAAAAATAATCAACTTTCTCTTTCTTAAAGGGATATTAAACCCAATTTTTTTCTTTCATGATTTAGATAGAGCATACAATTTTAAGCAACTTTGTATTTTACTCATATTATACATTTTTATGTTCTTTTGCTATCTTTATTTGAAAAGCAGGAATCTAAGTTTAGGAGTAGGTCTATTTTGGGCTCAGCACCCTGGGTAGTGCTTGCTAATTTGTGAAAATGTTTACCTGTAGCGTTATACATACCTTTAGCGCTCTGGAGAGCCGCGCTAACCTGCTCATCTTCTTCATAGAGCCCCAACTTCATGGTTGGCGCACTGTGAAGAAGAGGAGCGGGTTAGCATGGCCTTCCAGAATGCTAAAGGTAAGTATTTAACCATTTAAAAGAAATTAATGAATACTGATAGATTTTGTCAATATTTATTTGTTTGCTTTAAATTCTTGGGTGTATTCATTTGGTTATTCATTTTGTGGTAACAAATTAGCATTTTTTAAGAAAATAATGCACATCTCTTTTATAAATCATAATGCACATAACAAGGAAGAGTTACCTCTTATGTCTATACGACCAAAAATATGTCTTATTTTTAATCTATATAATAGATAAATTGACAAACTAGTTACGTGAAAGCCAGTTTATGTTTTCTATGAAAAGTCTAAAAGCAAAGAAATTCCTAACTTAAACTGTCCCTACTTCCTTCTTGAGAGCTTTGCATTAAATCATCAATTACATAACTGATGGCATCTCAAATGGCATTTTTGCTGACATCATAAGTGACATTACAGTTGACATCATAAATGGAATCACTAGTGACATCATCCTACAGTTAGAGGGAATATATAGTAGTAGCTGTAGTCCAGTAGTTAAAGGGACAGTCTAGTCAAAATTAAACTTCCGAGATTCATACAGTACATGCCATTTTAAAGAACTTTTCAATTCCCTTTTATAATAAAATTTGCTGTGTTTTCTTGGCATTCTTAATCGAAAGCTAAACCTATGTAGGAACATATGCTAATTAATAAGTCCTTGAAGGCCGATACTTATCTCAATTTTTAAGAGCAAGAGGAAGTAAGTTCATCAGTGCCATATATATATAACATTGTGCTCACGTCCATGGATTTACTTATGAGAGGGCACTGATTGGCTAAAATGCAAGTCTGTAAAAGGAACTGAAATAAGGGCGCAGTCTGCAGAGGTGTAGATACAAGGTAGGCACATAGGTAAAAAGTGTATTAATATAACAGTGTTGGTTATGCAAAACTGGGGAATGGGTAATGAAGAGATAATCTACTCTTTTAAATAAAAGAATTCTGGAATAGACTGTCCCTTTAAATATCAAAATAACAAGAGTATTGCAGTATACAGTCATACGTTTTTTTATCGGACTAGCATAAAATAGTACAAGACAAGCTTTTAAGTGTGTCCTCTCTTCCTCAGGTCTGAAGCAATATTGATCAATATAATAGAGTTGTTCATGATTGTATTGGAAAGAAGGGGGCTATGGAGACGAGGTGGGGGAAATCAGGGAGATACGTTACAGGGTGACATAAATAACAGATCAGTGTTATGGGAAAAATGCAAGGGGGTATGGGAATGACAGGAGAAACACACGCTGGAAGTAAGTGCTAGATAAGCTTAAAACAGGGAATTGTATGTTGAGATATAATGTATGTACATAACATATTCACATATAATGCACAATCAGTCACTGATGTCAACATGTGTACAAGTCAAAGCCAGATGTTAGAGAACTTACTAAGACCTAGATTACAAGTTGTGCAGTACGGCTATACTGCTGGAAAAAATGTCCTTTGCGAGCGGAATAGTCAGCTCACCTGTATTACAAGTCGCGGTGGTACAGCTATACCACTAGCATATTAGCCTATACTGCAATGATCCGTTCCATACTCAAAAAATGGCTTTGTGCCAACTGGATGAAGAAAGAAGATGGCCCCATGCTAGATAAAGATGGATCCGCCTGGAAGAAGACCTTCACCACCGGACTTCAGGAATGGTGAGTGCCTATGTCTGGGTACGTGCCCATACAAATGCCCCTTAAGGGGCAATGAGTAGCTTAGTTTTGTTTAGAGTTAGGTTGGGTGGGTGGGTTTTGGGTTTTACTGTTAGGACATAATTTGTATTTTTTTAAAGTAAAAGAGCTGTTCGCTTCAGGGCAATGCCCTACAAAAGGCCCTTTTAAGGGCTATTGGTAATTTATTATTAGATTAGGGGGTGTTTTTATTTTGAGATGGCTTTTTTATTTGTATAGGGGTATTAGATTATGTTTCATTTTTTTATTTTTCGTAATTTTAGACTTTTATTTTTTGAAATGTTAGGATTTGTTGCTTTTTTTAGTAGTATTAGGATTTTTTAATTTTTTTTTAATTTTGTAATTTAGGTTGTTTTGAACATCTTTTGTTCATCCTTTCTCAGCACCTTGATATCCACTATCCTCCTCACCCTCTCACATATCCTCCTACATCTCTTCACAGACTGCTTTACACCATCTTATTCCAGTTTACCCTACACACCTGTTGTCTGTTAAACATAGCCTCCTCCTTATCCTCTGAATTTCCAAGGCATTAGATATACCATGGAACACAGTGAAGACAGTCATCATCAAGTGGATAAATATGGCGCAACAGTGACATTACCAAGAACTGGACGTCCCTCCAAAATTGATTAAAAAAAGAGAAGAAAACTGGTCTGGGAGGCTGCCAGAAGGCCTACAGCAACATTAAAGGAGCTGCAGGAATATCTGGCAAGTACTGGCTGTGTGGTGCATGTGACAACAATTTATTCTTCATATGTCTGGGCTATGGGGTAGAGTGGCAAGACAGAAGCATTTTCTTATGAAGAAAAGCAGCCAAGCCCGGCTAAATTTTGCAAAAACACATCTGAAGTCTCCTGAAAGCATGTGGGAAAAGGTGTTACTGTCTGATGAAACCAAGGTTGAACTTTTTGGCTATAATTCCAAAAGATATGTTTGGCGCAAAAACAACACTGCACAACACCAAAAGAACACCATACCCACAGTGAAGCATGGTGGTCACAGCATCATGCTTTGGGGCTGTTTTTCTTTAGCTGGAACTGGGTCCTTAGTCAAGGTAGAGGGAATTATGAACAGTTCCAAATACCAGTCAATATTGGCACAAAACCTTCAGGCTTCTGCTAGAAAGCTGAACATGAAGAGGAACTTCATCTTTCAGCATGACAATGACCCAAAGCATACATTCAAATCAACAAAGGAATAGCTTCACCAGAAGAAGATTCAAGTTTTGGAATGGCCCAGCCAGAGCCCAGACATGAATCTGATCGAAAATCTATGGGGTGATCTGAAGAGGGCTGTGCACAGGAGATGCCCTCGCAATCTGAAAGATTTGGAGTGTTTTTGCAAAGAAGAGTGGGCAAATCTTGCCAAGTCAAGATGTGCAATGCTGATAGACTCATACCCAAAAAGATTGAGTGCTGTAATAAAATCAATAGGTGCTTCAACAAAGTATTAGTTTATGCAACCATATTATTTTATTTTTTATCTTTACTTCCCTCCACCTAAAAGATTTCAGTTTGTTTTTCAATTGAGTTGTATAGTTTATAGGTCGTATTAAAGGTGGAAAACGTTCGGAAATGATTTCTCTGTCTCATTTTCTTACATCACAGAAACCTGACATTTTAACAGGGGTGTGTAGACTTTTTATATCCACTGTATGTATATATATATATATATATATATATATATATATATATATATATATATATATATATATATATATATATATATATATATATATATTATTTATTTATTTTTTTCACTATTGACGTCATCAGTGATGATCATGTCATTGATAATCTCATGCAAAGCTCCCAAGAGGGAGAGGGGCAGTTTAATTCAGGAATTTTCTATCTTTTAAACCTTTGATAGAAAACTTAAATTTCCTTGGTTTTCCCTAAGAAATTATAACAAAGAAAATATCTACATATATGTTTTATAAAAATTAAAAAAAAAAGACTAAGCATAAAAGGACCACACTAATATAAGTATTTTCTAATAGTTTTTATTTTATTCTAAAAAAAATAATTGTGTAAAATACATAGCACAATGGCATTGGGCTGTGGCATAGGATGGAAATTTAATGTGCTTATATCCATCTTCTTATTTAAAGTGTCAGGACAGAGGGATATATATATATATATATATATATACACACACACACACACTATCTGATAAAAATTATTCATATAAATATTAATAAAACATTTATATAAAGCTTAAAAAGTATATGGTATCTGACAAGGTATTTGAACGGAAAGAGCTATATTGTTTATTTTCAGAACAAAATGGCTTCTTCAGGCAAAAGTCAGTATTTAGTGTGACCTCCCTTGGCACTAAGCACATTTTGAACTGTTTTGGGGAGACTGTTCTGAAGTTTTCTGAAGTAATCTTCTGGTATATTATACCAGGCTTATTTCAACACTTCCCAGAGTTCTTCTTTAGATTTAGGTTGTCTTTTATTTATTTCTCTGTCCAGGTGATCCCACAATTCCTCTATAATATTCAGGTCTGTACTGATCAGCTGTTTTTCTCTTCAAATATGATTTTACTGCAATAGCAAAACCATTCCCAATCAAACGCTTTCCAGAAGGAATGGCATGATGAATTAAAACCTATCTGTACTTTTCAGCATTCATGATCCCATCAATTCGGACAAAATCACCAGCATCACTGGCAGAAATGCAGCCCCAAAACAGGAATCACCCTCCACCATGTTTCACTGAAGGCCATTTCTCTCCAACTCTTCTTCTTACATATTGTCGACGATTGGACCCAAAAATGTAAAACTTGGATTTGGCATTTCATAACACTTTTTTTCAACTGATCTTCTTTCCAATCTTTGTGAGCTTTAGCATATCTTAGCCTTTTCCCATTGCAAAAAAAGTGGTTTCTTGGCTGCTACCCATCCACAAAGACCATTCCTGATCAAGCTTCTTTCAACTGTAGAAGAGTCAACTTGTCATCCCAATAACGCTGCCAGCTGCTGAGCCAGGTCCTTGCTGGACTTCTTCCGGTCTATCAAAGAAGAAACTCTGAGAAACTTCTCATTAGATTTAAGTTTTCTTGGCCTTCAAGTAATTTTTTTGTGCTTAATTCTTCAAATGTATTTAAACAGCTTGAACACCACATCTTAAGTATCCAGTTTGTTTGCTGATGTCCCTTTGAGAGTGAACAGAGAATCCCAGCACTCGTCAACCAGACCAAAGGTGCACGCTAGTGGGGTCCATGCACTCACCCCAAAAGGTATAATGAAGAAGTTGAAGCAGCACCAGCTTAAAGTATTCCTTATATTTTTATTATATCAGAGACATATAAAAACAACAAGTTGTTGTTTTTAAATGTCTCTGATGTAATAAAAATATAAGGAATACTTTAAGCTGGTGCTGCTTCAACTTCTTCATTGTCTCTTTGAGAGTGGCCTTGCTGATACAAAATTATTATTTTATGTCTGTTAAATTCTGTGATTTTTGGCATTTTGAATGGAATGATGTGATTGAAAGTTGGTCTTTTTAGCAAGCTTCCAATGAATTAAACTCATACTACATGTGTATGAAATGCTCAAGCATGTCTTGCACACACCTGGTGTAATAGACCTTTTTCACAGCAGTCATTTTTACATGAAATAGTAGGACAAATACAAGTGTTAGCAATGACATTAATTAGGGTACCATTCCATTTAGGTTCATGAAAGCCAATGCTATATACCCTAATCATTGTTATTAACATCTCAGTAATATCTAGATTATTTAGACTACAATGTATTTAGGAAAATTATGTATATGGATACTTTTATCTGTCTCTTTTTATTATGTGTCACATGGAAATTCTTTGTTTGTGGAAGATTAATAATAAATGAATGCATATCAAAATTTAAAAGAGTGCTGAATTCCCTTTCTTTTTAAGAGGATATAGCTATCCTCTTTTTCTTTCTATTTAAATTTAAAAATAATCTAAATTAAAGTGTCTGCACCACATCTTTTCAAAAGGCATATAACACTTATCAGGCGTTCATAGCCTAATTTGGGATAAGAAAAATTATTTCTCTCTCTGTTTTTTTCTAAATTTATATATGTATGTATGCATACACATATATATTTACCGGGAACACACAGTTATCATAGACCGCAATGTAAAGGCACTTTTCAGTGCTATTCCCCCCCCCCCCCCACTCCCACCAGCTTTATCCCCTAAAAACTGCTTTGTGTAATTAGTTTTTATTAAAAATAAAAGCTACATTTTTTAATATAAAAACCTAAAATATGCTTTATTTTGAAGGTTATTGGGGGATTTTTTGAAAATTAATTAGGGGTCTCACTTCTGGTTAATTTTTGGAGCGCTAATTGCTACCACAACCATAACAACATTTAAAGGGACAGTCAAGTCCAAAAAAAACTTTCATGATTCAAATAGAGCATGTAATTTTTTTTTTAATTCTTTATGTACAACCAACAATGCGTTACAAGACATGCGAGGTAAATGTAGTCCCTGCATGGGATGCGATTAGAAGCATGAATATAAAACAATTACATGTTAAATAGAAAAACAAACAAAAAATTCAGTATTAACTACAGATTGTTGGAATTTTATATTTTTACTGAAGAAAAAGAAAGGAAAAAGAAAAAGAGATGGAGAAAAAAATTAAAAAAAAGGAGGGGAAAAAAAGAAGAAAAAAAAAGGGGAGGGGGGAAAGGGAAGGAGGGATAAAACCAGTTTACCATATCCCAAGCAGAACCAGGTCAGAGTTTCGAAAGGGATATATTAAATATTCAATTTTATTAGAGGAAAGTGCTTTTATAAACGCTGACCATTTAAGAAAAAACCTAGTAATATCCTGATCATTATCTGTATTGGTATCGGTCTGTTCAAGAATGCATTGTTTCTTTAAGCAGTTTTTAATTTCCGGTATGCTAGGGACTGTTCGCATTTTCCATTTTTTAAAGATAAGATATCTAGCCGCCAATATGGCCATATTAATAATTTTAGTGTTGGCTTGCTTATTCTCTAAGTTAGAGCAAAGAAAAACTATGTTCACTAACGATAGAATCAAGGAGGGGATATTCAATATTTTAAGGAGCCAGAATTGAACTTTAAGCCAGAAATTTCCAATTTTTGGACAGGCCCATATCATGTGCAGAAGGTTCACTGAAGGGAAGGAGCATTTGGGACAAACTTTAAAATTAGTATTTCCACATTTAAACCCCTTTTCTGGAGTGTAGTAGAACATATGAAGTAACTTCAAATGAGACTCCCTCCAGGAAGAAGAGAAAGTTACTCACATAACTTCTTGAATTGAGAGATATGGTAGTTTGGGGTTTAGTTCTTGGGTTAACATTGTCGACCACTTAATGCAAATTTTATCAAGATTGACTGTGCCCATATCTGAAACTAAGATGTTGTAGCAAGGAATAATTGACATGTATCCATTCTTGACTAAGATAAGCCAATTCTCAATGTTTCCTAGGGACCAGTTCCAGCCATAGTCGTTTGTAAGTTTTTGAGCATAATGTCTTGCCTGAAGATACGCAAAAACATTTCTGTGTGGAAGGTTAAATTCAGTTCTAAGGGAATCAAATGATTTAACGCAACTTCTCTCTCTATCAAGTATCTGGCATACATTAGAGAGACCCTCGTATTTCCATTTTAGAAAAAGTGTTGAGTTTAGTCCTGCTTGGAACTGAGGGTTCCCCAGAAATGGGATATATTGCGAGACTCTGTGTTCTATGACTAACATATTGCAAATCTTTTTCCATGCTAAAATTTCTGATGGAATAAAACTAGTATCAGAATGAATGAGCGACACTAAGGAGAGGGGATTCGTTATATTTTTTTCAAGATTATTATTTGTAACATAATCTTTTGAAAATAACCAGTCAGTTACTATATGAGCTAAAAAAACATAATTATAAGCCCTGAGATCGGGTAAGGCCAAGCCTCCATATTTTATAGGAAGGGAAAGTTTTGAAAGTGAAATTCTGGGCCTCCTGTTTTGCCATATAAACGATCTTAGGAGGGAATTGCAGAGAGATAAGTCCTTCCTCGTTAGAAGCAAAGGGGTATTCTGGAGGATGTAAAGTATTTTGGGGAGGAGAATCATCTTATATGCTGCTATACGCCCGGATAAAGAGAGAGGTAAATTATTTTTTAAGAGTATCTATGATTTTACTTAAAATTGGAGTGATATTCAGGGAATACCAAGTGTCTGGAATAGAGGATATCATTATGCCCAAATATATGAAGGAATCCTGGACTATGAGAAATGTACATTTGTGTAGGATTCCACCATCTGCTTAATCCAAAGAAGCTCTGATTTTGTAATGTTAACCTTATACCCCGAAAAAGACCTGAACTGTTGTAAAATTGAAAGAAGTCGAGGTATATTCATATTTGTATTAGTCATATATATCAGAATATCATCCGCGTAGAGTGCGATTTTTAATTAATTAATTCCCTCGAGTTACTGCCTGATCAGTATAGCAAGCGGTTCAATGGAAATGTCAAAAAGAAGCAGAGAAAGGGGACATCCTTGCCTTGTTCCCCTGCTCAGAGTTATGTCATGAAAGAGGTGCCCATTGACCACCATCCTTGTAGAGGCGTTTCGACATAATTTATCAACAAGCTTAATGAAGTTTCCTTTCAAACCAAATTGTTCTAAGATAAATAACAGATGGTCATGATGGACTGAATCGAAGGCCTTCTCGGCATCATTGGCTAAAATTGCCAGATCTGAGTTAGGCCCCTTACCTGCTTGATCTGAGCCCTCGCCTGTCCTGAGATAATATATGGTAAGAAAAAGTTCTCTTATTTTAGAATTCCTGTTCTTCACAAACCCGGCTTGATCTGGATTAATAATAGAGGGAAGAAAAGATTGCAGCCGTTTGGCTAAAATAGAGGTTAATAATTTGTAATCTGAGTTCATGAGAGCGATGGGCCTATAAGATTCCTTCATAGCCGGGTCTTCCCCTTTTTTTAGTATCAAAGTCATGTAGGAGGCTGCAAAATTAATTGTAGGTTCACTACCTTATATATATATATATATATATATATATATATATATATATATATATATATATATATAGTTAAATAGAGCAGTTAGATGAGGTGTTATGGTAGAAGATATAATTTTATAAAATTCATTAGGGAGGGCATCTGGGCCAGACGCTTTATTATGAGCCAGCTTTTGAATTGTATTAGCCACTTCTGAGTCAGTTATGAGAGAGTACAAATCTTCAAGTGCGGCAGGCGTTAATGAGGGATATGATATTTTACTCCAAAAGTCTTCTTGTTCCGCGATATTGGAGATTCTGGGGGAATATATATCAGTGTAGTACTTGAAGAAGACTCGGACAAGGTCTTCAGATGACCTAACTTTTTGACCTTCTACATATAAGAAGTCTGAGAGCCTTTGTCCTGCTTAACAAGTTTTGCTAGGAGTTTCCCTGTTTTATTCCCATACCTATGCATTTTTGTGGAGAATCTAATATCTTTTTGTGTTGACTTGTATAAGAACAGCGAATCCCTCTCTCCTATCGCAGAGATATATTTGACCCAATACTGTTGTGTTTTTTCAACTAGATAAGAGTTATAGGCGTTTGTAACTGCGCGCAAAAGTTAATTCTCTCGCCTTTTAAGCTTCTTGGTCCGCATGATGTTATATGCCAAGATTTCTCCCCTTAAGACCGCTTTTGTGGTTTCTCAGAATAACGTGGGGCGATTCATAGCTTCAGAATTAAATTATGCAAATTCCCCGAATTTGACTTCAAGCCAATATTTTAATTTAACGTCAGAGACTAAAAATGTGGGGGAAAAGAAGCGATTGTTCCTATGGGAGAAAACATTTGTTTGAAACTCGAGACAGATAGGGGCATGATCAAAAATAAGAATAGGTCAAATTTGAGCTATGACTTTCAGTTTACATAATCGTTCATCCAACAGAAATAGGTCAATCCATGAGAGTGATTTGTGTGCTATGTAAAATCGCGTGTATCAGGATTTTGTAATCTCCATATATCATAGGCTTTAAGGTTATTAAACATCCTAGAGAAGAGTTTTGACTCTAAGATATCACTTTTAGTCTTTTTGAGAGCATAATTTTGCCTCAGTCTATCCAGAGGGTATTGTGGAGCCATATTGAAATCTCCACCCATTATTAGAAAACCTTCTGCACAAGTCATGAGCCTGGCCTGGACCATCTCCCCAAAAAATAAGTTAAAAACATTTGGGGCGTATATATTACATAGTGTATAGAGAGTGTTGGCAGTTTTAATTTTTAATATAAGGTATCTCCCTTCTTGATCTGATTCAGTGTGCATTATTTCATAATTAAATCTTTTACCCAGGAGAATAGCAACTCCACCTTGCTAGGAGAAAAAAGGACTTCTTTTACCCATGAAAATTTTAACTTAAAGGGACATGAAACCCAAATTTTTTCTTTCATGATTTAGAAAGAGCATACAATTATAAACACCTTTCTAATTTACTTCTATTATCTATTTTGCTTCATTCTCTTGATAATCTTTGCTGAAAAGCATATCTAGATATGCTTAGTAGCTGCTGATTGGTAGCTGCACATAGATGCCTCCTGTGATTGGTTCACCTTGTGCATTGCTATTTCTTCATTAAAGTATATCTAAAGAATGAAGCAAATTAGGTAATAGAAGTAAATTTGAATATTTTTTAAAGTTGTATTCTCTACAGGGAGTGCAGAATTATTAGGCAAATGAGTATTTTGACCACATCATCCTCTTTATGCATGTTGTCTTACTCCAAGCTGTATAGGCTCGAAAGCCTACTACCAATTAAGCATATTAGGTGATGTGTATCTCTGTAATGAGAAGGGGTGTGGTCTAATGACATCAACACCCTATATCAGGTGTGCATAATTATTAGGCAACTTCCTTTCCTTTGGCAAAATGGGTCATAAGAAGGACTTGACAGGCTCAGAAAAGTCAAAAATAGTGAGATATCTTGCAGAGGGATGCAGCACTCTTAAAATTGCAAAGCTTCTGAAGCGTGATCATCGAACAATCAAGCGTTTCATTCAAAATGTCAACAGGGTCGCAAGAAGCGTGTGGAAAAACCAAGGCGCAAAATAACTGCCCATGAACTGAGAAAAGTCAAGCGTGCAGCTGCCAAGATGCCACTTGCCACCAGTTTGGCCATATTTCAGAGCTGCAACATCACTGGAGTGCCCAAAAGCACAAGGTGTGCAATACTCAGATACATGGCCAAGGTAAGAAAGGCTGAAAGACGACCACCACTGAACAAGACACACAAGCTGAAACTTCAAGACTGGGCCAAGAAATATCTCAAGACTGATTTTTCTAAGGTTTTATGGACTGATGAAATGAGAGTGAGTCTTGATGGGCCAGATGGATGGGCCCGTGGCTGGATTGGTAAAGGGCAGAGAGCTCCAGTCCGACTCAGACGCCAGCAAGGTGGAGGTGGAGTACTGGTTTGGGCTGGTATCATCAAAGATGAGCTTGTGGGGCCTTTTCGGGTTGAGGATGGAGTCAAGCTCAACTTCCAGTCCTACTGCCAGTTTCTGGAAGACACCTTCTTCAAGCAGTGGTACAGGAAGAAGTCTGCATCCTTCAAGAAAAACATGATTTTCATGCAGGACAATGCTCCATCACACGCGTCCAAGTACTCCACAGCGTGGCTGGCAAGAAAGGGTATAAAAGAAGAAAATCTAATGACATGGCCTCCTTGTTCACCTGATCTGAACCCCATTGAGAACCTGTGGTCCATCATCAAATGTGAGATTTACAAGGAGGGAAAACAGTACACCTCTCTGAACAGTGTCTGGGAGGCTGTGGTTGCTGCTGCACGCAATGTTGATGGTGAACAGATCAAAACACTGACAGAATCCATGGATGGCAGGCTTTTGAGTGTCCTTGCAAAGAAAGGTGGCTATATTGGTCACTGATTTGTTTTTGTTTTGTTTTTGAATGTCAGAAATGTATATTTGTGAATGTTGAGATGTTATATTGGTTTCACTGGTAAAAATAAATAATTGAAATGGGTATATATTTGTTTTTTGTTAAGTTGCCTAATAATTATGCACAGTAATAGTCACCTGCACACACAGATATCCCCATAAAATAGCTAAAACTAAAAACAAACTAAAAACTACTTCCAAAAATATTCAGCTTTGATATTAATGAGTTTTTTGGGTTCATTGAGAACATGGTTGTTGTTCAATAATAAAATTAATCCTCAAAAATACAACTTGCCTAATAATTCTGCACTCCCTGTATATTAATCATGAAAGAAAATGTTTGGGTATAGTTTCCCTTTAAGAACCTCTTCAGCTTTCAGATGGGTTTCTTGTAAAAAAGCAATAGAGGTCTTGATTTTATTAAGAGGCGATATTATCGTTTTCCTCTTGATGGGGGATGTGAGGCCGCTGATGTTCCAGGAAGTAATTTTAATTCCAGCTGCCATACGGCTTATTTATACATGATGAAGATAAAGGGGGGAGAGAGAGGAGAAAGGGGGAAGAGAAAAAAAAGGGGGGGAAGAAATAGAAGGCTATACCGCCTAAGCCGTCTATCACCCCAAGCTGAAGGGACCCAACCGTGGAGGCGGCTATTAGAAGGGAAAAAAAAAAAAGAAAAAAAAAAGGGAAAACAAAGACATCTATATCCTTGACCAGCGCATATTTCATTAATTATTCTGAAGACCATTCTTAGCATAAAAGTTTTCTGCTGCAATAGCTGTATCAAAAAAATATGTATGATTGTCAAACACCAATCTAAGTCTGGCAGGCTGTAGTATAGTTGCACGCAGCCCTTGCTGTATGAATTTTGTACACAGCGGGCTAGTTCCCTCCTTTTTGCAGCTGTTTCTGCAGCATAATCCTGAAATAAGAAAATGTTAGTGTCCCCAAGAAAAACAGGTTGATGTTTGCGAAAATATTGTAAAAAAGTAACTTTATCTTTAAAATTCAAGAATTTAGCTATAATAGGTCTTGGCCTTGCGTTAGTTTTAGTCAGGACTGCTGGTCCTATCCTATGGGCTCGCTCTATGATTATTTTGGGACAATAGAGCATGTAATTTTAAACAACTTTCCAATTTACTTTTATCACAAATTTTGCTTTGTTCTCTTGGTATTCTTAGTTGAAAGCTAAGCCTTGGAGGTCCATATGCTAATTTCTTAGACCTCAAAGGCCGCCTCTAATCTAAATGCATTTTCACCACTAGAGGGAATTAGTTCATGTGTTTCATATAGATAACATTGATCTCATGCACGTGAATTTACCATGGAGACAGCTCTGATTGGCTAAAATGCAAGTCTGTCAAAAGAACTGAAATAAGGGGGTATTCTGCTGAGGCTTAGATACAAGGTAATTACAGAGGTGAAACGTGTATTATTATGACTGTGTTGGTTATGCAAAACTGGGGAATTGGTAATTAAGGGATTAGCTATCTTTTAAAACAACAACAATTCTGGTGTTGACTGTCCTTTTAAATCAGAAAAACTAACGCCTAGATTTAGAGTTCTGCGGCCAAAGGGGTGCGTTAGCTATGCGTGCCTTTTTCCCCCCGCACCTTTTAAATACCGCTGGTATTTAGCGTTCACAAAAGGGCTGCGTTAGGCTCCAAAAAGGGAGCATATAGCATAATTTACCACCACTGCAACTCTAAATACCAGCGGTGCTTATGGACGCGGCCAGCTTCAAAAACGTGCTCATGCACGATTCCCCCATAGGAAACAATGGGGCCGTTTGAGCTGAAAAAAAAACTAACACCTGCAAAAAAGCAGCGTTCAGCTCCTAACGCAGCCCCATTGTTTCCTATGGGGAAACACTTCCTAAGTCTGCACCTAACACTCTAACATGTACCCCGAGTCTAAACACCCCTAGCCTTACACTTATTAACCCCTAATCTGCCACCCCCACTATCACTGACCCCTGCATTTTATAATTAACCCCTAATCTGCCGCTCCGTACACCACCGCAACCTACGTTATCCCTATGTACCCCTAATCTGCTGCCCCTAACACCGCCGACCCCTATATTATATATATTAACCCCTAATCTGCCGCCCCCAATGTCGCCGCCACCTACCTACAATTATTAACCTCTAATCTGCCGACCGGACCTCACCGCTACTATAATAAAGTTATTAACCCCTAATCCGCCTCACTCCCGCCTCAAAAACCCTATAATAAATAGTATTAACCCCTAATCTGCCCTCCCTAACATCACTGACACCTAACTTCAAGTATTAACCCCTAATCTGCTGACCGGACCTCGCCGCTACTCTAAGAAATGTATTAACCCCTATGCTAAGTCTAACCCTAACCCTAACACCCCCCTAAATTAAATATAATTTTTATCTAACAAAATAAATTATTTCTTATTAAATAAATTATTCCTATTTAAAGCTAAATACTTACCTGTAAAATAAACCCTACAGGGAGTGCAGAATTATTAGGCAAGTTGTATTTTTGAGGATTAATTTTAATTTTGAACAACAACCATGTTCTCAATGAACCCAAAAAACTCATTAATATCAAAGCTGAATAGTTTTGGAAGTAGTTTTTAGTTTGTTTTTAGTTATAGCTATTTTAGGGGGATATCTGTGTGTGCAGGTGACTATTACTGTGCATAATTATTAGGCAACTTAACAAAAAACAAATATATACCCATTTCAATTATTTATTTTTACCAGTGAAACCAATATAACATCTCAACATTCACAAATATACATTTCTGACATTCAAAAACAAAACAAAAACAAATCAGTGACCAATATAGCCACCTTTCTTTGCAAGGACACTCAAAAGCCTGCCATCCATGGATTCTGTCAGTGTTTTGATCTGTTCACCATCAACATTGCGTGCAGCAGCAACCACAGCCTCCCAGACACTGTTCAGAGAGGTGTACTGTTTTCCCTCCTTGTAAATCTCATATTTGATGATGGACCACAGGTTCTCAATGGGGTTCAGATCAGGTGAACAAGGAGGCCATGTCATTAGATTTTCTTCTTTTATACCCTTTCTTGCCAGCCACGCTGTGGAGTACTTGGACGCGTGTGATGGAGCATTGTCCTGCATGAAAATCATGTTTTTCTTGAAGGATGCAGACTTCTTCCTGTACCACTGCTTGAAGAAGGTGTCTTCCAGAAACTGGCAGTAGGACTGGGAGTTGAGCTTGACTCCATCCTCAACCCGAAAAGGCCCCACAAGCTCATCTTTGATGATACCAGCCCAAACCAGTACTCCACCTCCACCTTGCTGGCGTCTGAGTCGGACTGGAGCTCTCTGCCCTTTACCAATCCAGCCACGGGCCCATCCATCTGGCCCATCAAGACTCACTCTCATTTCATCAGTCCATAAAACCTTAGAAAAATCAGTCTTGAGATATTTCTTGGCCCAGTCTTGACGTTTCAGCTTGTGTGTCTTGTTCAGTGGTGGTCGTCTTTCAGCCTTTCTTACCTTGGCCATGTCTCTGAGTATTGCACACCTTGTGCTTTTGGGCACTCCAGTGATGTTGCAGCTCTGAAATATGGCCAAACTGGTGGCAAGTGGCATCTTGGCAGCTGCACGCTTGACTTTTCTCAGTTCATGGGCAGTTATTTTGCGCCTTGGTTTTTCCACACGCTTCTTGCGACCCTGTTGACTATTTTGAATGAAACGCTTGATTGTTCGATGATCACGCTTCAGAAGCTTTGCAATTTTAAGAGTGCTGTATCCCTCTGCAAGATATCTCACTATTTTTGACTTTTCTGAGCCTGTCAAGTCCTTCTTTTGACCCATTTTGCCAAAGGAAAGGAAGTTGCCTAATAATTATGCACACCTGATATAGGGTGTTGATGTCATTAGACCACACCCCTTCTCATTACAGAGATGCACATCACCTAATATGCTTAATTGGTAGTAGGCTTTCGAGCCTATACAGCTTGGAGTAAGACAACATGCATAAAGAGGATGATATGGTCAAAATATTCATTTGCCTAATAATTCTGCACTCCCTGTAATATAGCTACAATATAAATAATAATTATATTGTAGCTTTTTTAGGATTAATATTTATTTTACAGGCAACTTTGTATTTATTTTAACCAGGTACAATATCTATTAAATAGTTAATAACTATTTAATAGCTACCTAGTTAAAATAATTACAAAATTACCTGTAAAATAAATCCTAACCTAAGTTACAATTAAACCTAACACTACACTATCAATAAATAAATTTAATAAACTACCTACAATTATCTACAATTAAACCTAACACTACACTATCAATAAATTAATTACATACAAATACCTACAAATAAATACATTATTATTATTTAAATAAACTAACTAAAGTACAAAAATAAAAAAAGAACTAAGTTACAAAAAATAAAAAAATAATTTACAAACATTATAAAAATATTACAACAATTTTAAGCTAATTACACCTACTCTAAGCTCCCTAATAAAATAACAAAGCCCTCAAAATAAAAAAAATGCCCTACCCTATTCTAAAATAAAAATTGAAAAGCTCTTTTACCTTACCAGCCCTTAAAAGGGCCTTTTGCGGGGCATGCCCCAAAGAATTCTCCTCTTTTGCGTGTAAAAAAAAAACATACAATACCCCCCCCCAACATTACAACCCACTACCCACATACCCCTAATCTAATCCAAACCCCCCTTAAATAAACCTAACAATAAGCCCCTGAAGATCTCCCTACCTTGTCTTCACCACGCCGGGTATCACCGATCCGTCCAGAAGAGGATCCGAAGTCTTCATCCAATCTGGGAGATCTCTTTATCCAAGCCCAAGCGAGGGCTGAATAGGTCCATCATCCGGCAGAAGTCTTGATCCAAGCGGGGGCTGAAGAGGTCCATCATCCTGCTGAAGTCTTCTATCAAGTGGCATCTTCAATCTTCTTTCTTCCGGCTCCATCTTCATCCCGCCGACGCGGAACATCCATCCTGGCCAATGACTTCCCGATGAATGACGGTTCCTTTAAGGGACGTCATCCAAGATGGCGTCCCTCGAATTCCGATTGGCTGATAGGATTCTATCAGCCAATTGGAATTAAAGTAGGAAAATTCTGATTGGCTGATGGAATCAGCCAATCAGATTCAAGTTCAATCCGATTGGCTGATCCAATCAGCCAATCAGATTGAGCTCGCATTCTATTGGCTGTTCCGATCAGCCAATAGAATGCGAGCTCAATCTGATTGGCGGATTCCATCAGCCAATCAGAATTTTCCTACCTTAATTCCGATTGGCTGATAGAATCATTCGTCGGGAAGTCGTCGGCCAGGATGGATGTTCTGCGTCGGCGGGATGAAGATGGAGCCGGAAGAAAGAAGATTGAAGATGCCGCTTGATAGAAGACTTCAGCCAGATGATGGACCTCTTCAGCCCCTGCTTGGATCAAGAATTCAGCCGGATGATGGACCTCTTCAGCCCCCGTTTGGATCAAGACTTCAACCGGATGATAGACCTCTTCAGCCCCCGCTTGGATCAAGACTTCAGCCGGATGATGGACCTCTTCAGCCCCCGCTTGGAACAAGACTTCAGCCGGATGATGGACCTCTTCAGCCCCCGCTTGGGCTTGGATAAAGACATCGCCCGGATTGGATGAAGACTTCAGACACTCTTCTGGACGGATCGGTGATACCCGGCGTGGTGAAGACAAGGTAGGGAGATCTTCAGGGGCTTAGTGTTAGGTTTATTTAAGGGGGGTTTGGGTTAGATTAGGGGTATGTGGGTTGTAATGTTGGGGGGGTATTGTATGTGTTTTTTTACAGGCAAAAGAGCAGAATTCTTTGGGGCATGCCCCGCAAAAGGCCCTTTTAAGGGCTGGTAAGGTAAAAGAGCTTTTCAATTTTTATTTTAGAATAGGGTAGGGCATTTTTTTATTTTGAGGGGCTTTGTTATTTTATTAGGGGGCTTAGAGTAGGTGTAATAAGCTTAAAATTGTTGTAATATTTTTATAATGTTTGTAAATTATTTTTTTATTTTTTGTAACTTAGCTCTTTTTTTATTTTTTGTACTTTAGTTAGTTTATTTGTAGTTATTTGTATGTAATTAATTTATTGATAGTGTAGTGTTAGGTTTAATTGTAGATAATTGTAGGTAGTTTATTAAATTTATTTATTGATAGTGTAGTGATAGGTTTAATTGTAACTTAGGTTAGGATTTATTTTACAGGTAATTTTGTAATTATTTTAACTAGGTAGCTATTAAATAGTTATTAACTATTTAATAGCTATTGTACCTGGTTAAAATAAATACAAAGTTGCCTGTAAAATAAATATTAATCCTAAAATAGCTACAATATAATTATTATTTATATTGTAGCTATATTAGGGTTTATTTTACAGGTAAGTATTTAGCTTTAAATAGGAATACTTTAGTTAATAAGAAATAATTTATTTTGTTAGATAAAAATTATATTTAACTTAGGGGGGTGTTAGGGTTAGACTTAGCTTTAGGGGTTAATACATTTATTAGAGTAGCGGCGAAGTCCGGTTGGCAGATTAGGGGTTAATACTTGAAGTTAGGTGTCGGTGATGTTAGGGAGGGCAGATTAGGGGTTAATACTATTTATTATAGGGTTTTTGAGGCAGGAGTGAGGCGGATTAGGGGTTAATTACTTTATTATAGTAGCGGTGAGGTCCGGTCGGCAGATTAGGGGTTAATAATTGTAGGTAGGTGGCGGCGACATTGGGGGCGGCAGATTAGGGGTTAATAAATATAATATAGGGGTCGGCGGTGTTAGGGGCAGCAGATTAGGGGTACATAGGGATAATGTAGGTTGCGGCGGTGTGCGGTCGGCAGATTAGGGGTTAAATAAATTTCTTAGAGTGGCGGCGATGTTGGGGGACCTCGGTTTAGGGGTACATAGGTAGTTTATGGGTGTTAGTGTACTTTAGAGCACAGTAGTTAAGAGCTTTATGAACCGGCGTTAGCCCAGAAAGCTCTTAACTCCTGGCTTTTCTCTGCGGCTGGAGTTTTGTTGTTAGATTTCTAACGCTCACTTCAGCCAAGTCTCTAAATACCGGCGTTAGAAAGATCCCATTGAAAAGATAGGATACGCAAATGGCATAGGGGGATCTGCGGTATGGAAAAGTCGCGGCTGGAAAGTGAGCGTTAGACCCTTTCCTGACTGACTCTAAATACCAGCGGTAGCCCAAAACCAGCGTTAGGAGCCCCTAACGCTGGTTGTGACGGCTAACGCAGAACTCTAAATCTAGGCGTAAAGAAATGCCAAAATATATTTTTGTCTTTTTGGTATCAACCCCTTGAAAGTGGATGATAATGTATAATAGCAAGCATCATACTTTTTTTTCTTTTTAATCTATTATCTATATTATACCTGACACCTGCTTATGATAACCTCATCTCAGGTTAAACCTAGAACAGTTGCTCTCTAAAACAAGTTTTGTCTATAATATAAATAGATAGCTTACTGTGAAAACATAACATGAAAATGATTACAATATTTCCAGTTTTAGTCTTGCACTCTCTTGAGACATTACATTTTTTGTTTGTTGATGAAAAGCCATGACATTAAAAGAGAGCCCAGCTTGGTGCAGTTTATGTTCATCCGTTGAGTGAGCCCTTATTGTTTAGCTAAGTTTAGAGATGATTGACTTTGTCTTCAATTTCATGTTACTTGGAAAAGAGAATTTGACCAATAAGTGAAAGGGTGGATTAAATATTGGCAGTTATGGATCACAGGAGAATTATCTTGTTTAGATTGTTTCTTCAACTAATAGAAACACAAAAAAAGCCATGACTTTCTTTTATTATGGAAAAGATGATACATTTAAACCATGATGAAACAATTTAACAATTTTGTACAAGTTAAGCCAGGGTTCTGTTCCTAAAGAAAACATTTCCAAAAAGAAAAAAGAAAAAGAAAGGAAAACAACAAAGTGTAAAATAAACCTACATATAGAATGTAGAAATAATGTGAGTAAAAAGTTAATGAGTTATATTTCAAAACCTTTTTTAGTTTATGAAATTTATATTTTAAATGTAAACACTTGTTTTTGTTATAAAATTATATAACTATATACAATTTCACAGTTTAATATTTAAAAATAAATATTATACGTGAAAACACTAACGGCTAGATTTAGAGTTGGGCGGTAGCCGTCAAAACCAGCGTTAGAGGCTCCTAACGCTGGTTTTTACCGCCCTTTGGTATTTGGAATCAGTCAGGAAAGGGTCTAACGCTCACTTTACAGCCGCGACTTTTCCATACCACAGATCCCCCTACGCCATTTGCGTATCCTATCTTTTCAATGGGATCTTTCTAACGCCGGTATTTAGAGTCGTGGCTGAAGTTAGCGTTAGAAATCTAACGACAAAACTCCAGCGGCAGAAAAAAAACAGTAGTTAAGAGCTTTCTAGGCTAACGCCGGTTTATAAAGCTCTTAACTACTGTGCTCTAAAGTACACTAACACCCATAAACTACCTATGTACCCCTAAACCGAGGTCCCCGCACATCGCCGCCACTCTATTCAAATTTTTTAACCCCTAATCTGCCGACCGCACGCCACTGCCACCTACGTTATCCCTATGAACCCCTAATCTGCTGCCCCTAACACCGCCGAGCCCTATATTATATTTATTAACCCCTAATATGCCGCCCCCAACGTCGCCGCTACCTACCTACACTTATTAACCCCTAATCTGCCGAGCGGACCGCGCCGCTATTATAATAAAGTTATTAACCCCTAATCCGCCTCACTCCCGCATCAATAACCCTATAATAAATAGTATTAACCCCTAATCTGCCCTCCCTAACATCACCGACACCTAACTTCAAGTATTAACCCCTAATCTGCCGATCGGAGCTCACCGCTACTCTAATACATTTTTTAACCCCTAAAGCTAATTCTAACCCTAACCCTAACACCCCCCTAAATTAAATATAATTTTATTCTAACGAAATAAATTAACTCTTATTAAATAAATTATTCCTATTTAAATCTAAACACTTACCTGTAAAATAAACCCTAATATAGCTACAATATAAATTATAATTATATTGTAGCTATTTTAGGATTAATATTTATTTTACAGGCAACTTTGTAATTATATTAACCAGGTACAATAGCTATTAAATAGTTAATAACTATTTAATAGTTACCTAGTTAAAATAATTACAAAATTACCTGTAAAATAAATCCTAACCTAAGTTACAATTAACCCTAACACTACACTAGCAATAAATTAATTAAATACAATACCTACAATTATCTACAATTAAACCTAACACTACACTATCAATAAATTAATTAAATACAATATCTACAAATAAATACAATGAAATAAACTAACTAAAGTACAAAAAATAAGAAAGAACTAAGTTACAAAAAATAAAAAAATATTTACAAACATTAGAAAAATATTACAACAATTTTAAACTAATTACACCTACTCTAAGCCCCCTAATAAAATAACAAAGACCCTCAAAATAAAAAAATGCCCTACCCTATTCTAAATTAAAAAAGTTCAAAGCTCTTTTACCTTACCAGCCTTGAACAGGGCCCTTTGCGGGGCATGCCCCAAATAATTCAGCTCTTTTGCCTGCAAAAAAAACACATACAATACCCCCCCCAACATTACAACCCACCACCCACATACCCCTAATCTAACCCAAAAAAATAAATAAATAAACCTAACACTAAGCCCCTGAAGATCTCCCTACCTTGTCTTCACCTCACCGGGTTCAGCGATCGGTCCAGAAGAGGGTCCGAAGTGTGATCCAAGCGGCGGCTGAAGAACTCCATCATCGGGCTGAAGTCGGAAGTCCATCATCGGGATGAAGTCTTCTATCAAGCGGCATCTTCAATCTTCTTTCTTCTGGAGCGGAGCCATCTTCTTCCCAACCGACGCGGATCCAAGCTCTTCAACTGACGCCTACTCGCCGAATGACGGTTCCTTTAAATGACGTCATCCAAGATGGCGTCCCTCGAATTCCGATTGGCTGATAGGATTCTATCAGCCAATCGGAATTAAGGTAGGAAAATTCTGATTGGCTGATGGAATCAGCCAATCAGATTGAGCTCGCATTCTGTTGGCTGATCGGAACAGCCAATAGAATGCGAGCTCAATCTGATTGGCTGATTGGATCAGCCAATCGGATTGAACTTGATTCTGATTGGCTGATTCCATAATGTATGTTGCGGCGGTTTACAGAGAGCGGCAGATTAGGGGTTCATAATAATATGCAGGTGTCAGTGATAGCGGGGCGGCAGATTAGGGGTTAATAAGTGTAAGGTTATGGGTGTTTAGACTCGGGGTTCATGTTAGAGTGTTAGGTGCAGACGTAGGAAGTGTTTCCCCATAGAAAACAATGGGGCTGCGTTAGGAGCTAAACGCTGCTTTTTTGCAGGTGTTAGGTTTTTTTTCAGCTCAAACAGCCCCATTGTTTTCTATGGGGGAATTGTGCACGAGCACGTTTTTGAAGCTGGCCACGTCCGTAAGCACCACTGGTATCGAGAGTGGCGTTAAATTATGCTCTATGCTCCCTTTTTGGAGCCTAACGCACTGAAAACCCAGCCATTCTGTGAACTCTAAATACCAGCGGTATTTAAAAGGTGCAGGGGAAAAAAAGAACGCGTAGCTAATGCACCCCTTTGGCCGCAGAACTCTAAATCTAGCCGTAAGCCTATTCTATGCTGAAAAAACAAGGTCAGGCATTAGTCCTCATTTTGCTGGTTTAACATTTTCACCTCTTCTTAAAGTTTCCTTTCTATTTACATGCCACAAATGTCAATATGTTGTAGATGTGTTTTCTTTATATTTTCACATTTAATTGTCAATATTTATAACTTATGGTCATGGGGATTAAGATTTCTTTAGTCAACGCTTCCCATGCATCACATGAGTGACTTCATAGGTATCTAATATTATTCCAATATGAGAATGGTGTTATTGTTTTCATTGTGATCCTTCTAATGTTGAAAAAGGGATATCAGTAGTGGAAAAACATGATTGACTATCTTGGAATACAGCTTAATACAAACATCCTTTCAGCTTTTAACGTTCAATCTCTGGCTTGGTTAACAAATGTAAATAGGCTGGTTACACAATGGGAAAAACCTCAGTACAAACACTTATTTCATCTCACGCATTCCCTCTGACTCCTTTCAGAGTTAATCTCAACATCCCTTCCTTCAATATTAAACCACCCACATCTTCAAGACCCTTTATCCGCGATTGCTTCTTTTATGTATTGACAACTGAAAAATAACTCAAAATAATTTACAACTCTTAAGGAACAAAATGCAGACCTCTTCTCAGCCTGGTTCAGTCATGCTCAGCTACTTCATTTTTCCACTTCCATCTGCAAAAGTCGTGGCCCGTCCATCCATTTACATCACTGGAAGCCCTCTTTACAATGACCGCCCCTCCTAAACACACTATCTATCATTTACAAACTCCCCTTTTCACAGGATGAAGATTCCCTCCCTTCCTACACCTACAAATAGCGATTTGAATTAGATGTTAGGCTTGACCAGAAATCCTGGCAAGCAATTTTTCTGGCCCATAAATGCTCCTCGGCGTCTGCACAAGAAATTAATTTTACATTTCTGTCTCTCTGGTATCTTATCCCAATTAGACTTAAACAAATATATAAACATACTAGTGGTCTGTGCTGGAGAGGATGTGGAGAGGAAGCCTCAATGCTTTACATATGGTGGTCCTCTCCTCTCCATGTTTATCATTCTTCTGGGATGTTACTATACTCACCATGTCTAAGGTCCTGAAGATGCCATTAGCAAAATCTCAAAATTACCTTTCTTTTTCACTAATTACCAAAACTATAAAATAAAACATGCCTTACTTCTTTTGATGCTCAATGAGGCAAAAGCTCTGATCCCACAAAGATTGAAATCGCATAAGTTCCCAACACTTGATAATTGGAAAACCCAGGCAGAATTTTTTTTTACAGTTGGAGAGATACCTTTACATTAAATCAGTTCAAGTGGAAATCCATGAATTGCTACTAGATAAATGGGTGCAAGCTCAAAAACAATTATAATCAACACTCCACCATAGTAAAATAAGGTCACAAAATTTGACGTTTCTCAGAAATAATATGACTACTATCTGATCAAGAAACATACACTTCAATCTGCACTAAATCCTTCTCTTTTCTTTTTTTTCACATGCCTATATACACACCACCAGCAAAAAGATTGACACACTGAAGGTTCAGATGATGTTTAGCATATTTTAGCAATAAACTTTTTTTTTTTTTTAAATAAGGGTTTTTACATTGTTTTTTTTAGACATAATGCTATTGCACACTTAATAGACTACAGTATAGTGTAAATAAAACTTTTATATGCACTGGGAAACAAAAAAAATGAGCGTGACTCACTTTAATGCTATATTCACTTTATTAAATTGGTCTGGAGCAGAACCCACAATAACTCTGAGTTACACCTATACTTGTTTAAGCTACAATTCCAAAAATATATAAAAATCAAGAGCTAATACAGAAGAGAGTAGCATCTCTGTGGTTCAATTCAGAGCAAGTGCGTGTGGTCCTTTGTCTTATTGTTTTCCTATTGATTTAATTCTTTGGACTTTGATAACCACTCCTTTTTTTCCAAACAAGAATTGGAGTTTGCAGCACCTGAAGGACAAATATATTGACATTGAATATTTAAATATAATTCCTTATAAATGATGAATACTTATCTGGTTGTAACCATGTCACTTACTATATTCTATTTGTCTTTCATATGCTATGTATCTTTTTTTTATCTTAAATAAAGCTCTTTTAAAAAATAAATGGGCAAAATGTCTTAATTATCTGAAACTTTTTGAAAGACTATTGTGTCTGGCTGGTAAGTTATCAGTTGGAAGACAGTTCACATAAAGTGCAATATGTATTTTTTTTATTTCCAACATTTGGGTGTATGTTGCTAATGCTGTAGCTGTTGTTATTGTGAACTGATGTAAAACAAGACTTACCTTACACTTAAAAACAAGTAGAATGGAGTGTAGATTGATTACATTTTAGGATGCTAAAGTTCCCTATGATATCAACTTGATAGAAAGCACTCAAAGCTCTGTCCCGCTGAGTATAGATTGTTACTATTCTTCATTGTATACTACAATCAGATATGCCTTTTTTTCTGGTAAATTATTGTTCATAAACAGAGATCAAAGTTTTTCATCACTTGGAACCACATATAATCACTGAAAAAATCAATGTTAGTTTATGGGTAGGACCTTTCAAGTAGTTTTTGTCGGGCAGTGAATGGATCATAATTAGTAATGCCTAGGAAATTTGGAGTATTCTGTATGAATGTTAAAAAATAATTGTTAATTTTATGGATTGGTTCTTCCTTACAAACATCCACCAGACACAGAAAATGCAAGTAGTGTTTTTTTTTTCATTTGAATTGGGCTGTTTTAGCATGAACTGCAAAGTAGATTATTAGATCTGATCACACACATAAATGATAACCAATTTAAAATTAATTTAAAGATGTATAAAGGTGAATGTTTATTCTCTAAATTCTTTTGGGGCTAATTTATACATTTTACAAAGTTTATGATATATAAAGCATACTGACAAGAATGGAAAACAGGGATGAAAATTAGCACATATGCACTTATTTTTATCAAAATCCTATCTTGGTGCCAAGATTGTATTTCCATTTTGTTTGCACACAATTTACTTGACATAACCTAAAGATTTATAAGCGAATTTTAAATCAATGAAGCCAGTCTTTATTTATTTATATTCAATGTTCTGCATAATTGGATTATGGCTTTCAAGTATGGATATTTAGAATGGATTGAAGGTGTTAATCTGTTTAGTTCACCCATCCTATCAAGACAAAGGGTAATATGAAGATTAAAGGGATACTAAACCCTAATTCTTTCTTTCATGATTCAGATAGTAGAGCATGCAAGTTTAAGCAACTTTCTAATTTACTACTATTATCAATTTTTCTTTCTTTCTCTTGCTATCTTTATTTAAAAAGCAGGAATATAAAGCTTAGGATCTGGACTATTTTTGGTTCAGAACCTGGGTTATGCTTGCTTATTGGTTGGCTGATTGTAGTCACCAATAAGCACGCACTATCCAGGGTGCTGAACCTAAAATGGGCTAACACCTAAGCTTTACATTCATGCTTTTTAAATAAAGATAGCAAGAGAACGAAGAAAAATTGATAATAGGAGTAATTTTGAAAGTTGCTTAAAATTGCATGTTCTATCTGATTCGTGAAAGAAAAAAAATTAGTTAGTGTTTTTTCCTATTCAGATAAACTGATAAAAGTTGTACTTATTTATATAAGATCATGCAAGCCACCAAGAAAGAACTATTAAGCTTTGAAGAAACTTGTATCACACAAATTAGTCAGAAAACTTATAACCATTATAACCATTTGAGTTATGCAAACCCTTATGCACAGTTAAAACAATTACTTTGAACTTTTCTTTAATTAGGTGTCTCAGTGGTGATGGGTCAGTAAGAATAAAATGAAGAGACACATGCTTAAGAATGTTATTAAGGATACATTAGAATTGTTAATTTATTAGGACTAAAAGATTAACTTCCTCAAGCTGTGAGTGACTTTACTAGAAACTTACATATTAAAAAGTGCTGATGTTAGACCTGTAACCCTTATATAAGTCTCAGGTATGCTGCGTGGCAAATTTTATTGACTAGAGAATTTCTGTAGATTAATAATGCAATCCTGACATCACTTGGGACGTCTTCGGTGAAATATATCCACATATGAACTTTCTTTGCAAATGATGTTCCCTAAGAAAACTGCAAAAATGGAGAGTGCTAAAACGTTAGCTGGTTGGGATCAAATACTTGTAGCAAGCTATTAGCTATGATAATAGAGATGTGAATATTTATAAATAGTGATGTCGCGACCATAAAAATTTGGGTTGACTTCAATGGGCAGGCGAATTTTAAAACCCACAGGGACTCTTTCTGGCCACAATAGTGATGGAAAAGTTGTTTCAAGGGGATTAACACCTGGACTGTGGCGTGCCGGAGGGGGATCCATAGCAAAACTCCCATGGAAAATTACATAGTTGATACAGAGTCTGGTTTTAATCCATAAAGGGCATAAATCACCTAACATTCCTAAATTGTTTGGAATAACATGCTTTAAAACATCAGGTATGATGTTGTATCGATCAGGTAGTGTAAGGGTTACGCCCGCTTCACAGTGACAGACCAAACTCCTGCAGTGGGTACAACATCATCATCACACCATACGTCCATGTGTGTAATGCTGCCTGACTGAGACATATTCCTGTTATCTACATCCTCTGGCAATAATGGTTGTGCATCACTCATTTCTTCCAACTGATGTGTAAATAACTCCTCTGACAGATCAAGTGAAGCGGCTGTGGTGCTAGTGTTGGTGGTGGCGGCAGGCAGGCGAGTGGTAACTTGAGAGGTGCCCGAAGCTAAGCTGGAGGAGGATGGTAGGTTCCGAGCGGAAGCTGTAGAAGATTGGGTGTCCTGTGTTAGCCAGTCAACTATGTCCTCAGCACTTTTTGAGTTCAGGGTACATGGCCTCTGAACACTGGGCATTATTCTAGGGCCAAAGGGAATCAAAGCACCATGACCACGACGGCCCCTGCGGGGTGGCCTACATCTGCCTGTCATTTTTTTTTTGATTAGTGGTACTATGAGTGCAAGCTACTGTGACAACAGATATGAGTGGCACTGTGCACTGGCAGAAGTTGGCAGAGTAGACGCTGTAGGCCTGATACACACGCTTGCAGACAACTAACTGCTATTCAATCTATTATAGTCAAAATTGTATTTTTTTTTTAATGTACACTACTGTTACACCAGATATGAGTTGCATTGGTGTGACACTGTGCCCTGGCAGCCCCTGAAAAATCTGTTACACATCTACAACCACCAAAAAACAACCATGCTAAATAGTTTCTAAATTTTGTCCTGAGTTTAGAAATACCCAATGTTAACATGTTCTTTGCTTTTTTTGCAAGTTAAAGGGAAATAAATACAATTTGCTATTTCAAAACCACTTTTTTTCAAAAAGAGCGCTAGTTACATTGGAACCCTGATATCTGTCAGGAATACCTGAATATCCCTTGACATGTATATATTTTGTTTTAGAAGACATCCAAAAGTATTGATCTAGGCCCATTTTGGTATATTTCATGCCACCATTTCACCGCCAAATGCGATCAAATAAAAAAAAATTGTTCACTTTTTCACAAACTTTAGGTTTCTCACAGAAATTATTTACAAACAACTTATGCAATTATGGCATAAATGGTTGTAAATGCTTCTCTGGGATCCCCTTTGTTCAGAAATAGCAGACTTATATGGCTTTGGCGTTGCTTTTTAGTAATTAGAAGGCTGCTAAATGCCACTGCGCACCACACGTGTTTTATGCCCAGTAGTGAAGGGGTTAATTAGGGAGCATGTAGGGAGCTTGTAGAGTTCATTTTAGCTTAAGTGTAGTGTAGTAGACAACCCAAAGTATTGATCTAGGCCCATTTTGGTATATTTCATGCCACCATTTCACCGCCAAATGCGATCAAATAAAAAAAAAAAACGTAAAATTTCTCACAATTTTAGGTTTCTCACTGAAATCATTTACAAACAGCTTGTGCAATTATGGCACACATGGTTGTAAATGCTTCTCTGGGATCCCCTTTGTTCAGAAATAGCAGACATATATGACTTTGGCATTGCTTTCTGGTAATTAGAAGGCCGCTAAATGCTGCTGCACATCACACGTGTATTATGGTTAGCAGTGAAGGGGTTAATTAGGTAGTTTGTAGGGAGCTTGCAGGGTTAATTTTAGCCTTAGTGTAGAGATCAGCCTCCCACCTGACACATCTGACCCCCTGATCCCTCCCAAACAGCTCCCTTCCCTCCCCCACCCCAAAATTGTCCCGCCATCTTAAGTACTGGCAGAAAGTCTGCCAGTACTAAAATAAAAGGTTTTTATTTTTTTTTATTTTTTTTAGCATATTTACATATGCTGTGGTGTAGCATCCCCCCTTAGCCCCCAACCTCCCTGATCCCCCCCAAAACAGCTCTCTAACCCTCCCCATCTGCCTTTTTTAAATGTACACTACTGTTATACCAGATATGAGTGGTGGCACTGGGCAAGTGGGCACAGTATACGCTGTGAGGCTGACACACACGTTGGCAGGCAGGCAACTGCAATTAGATTACATAGGAAAAAAAAAAGTAGACTGATGTTCTAGCCCTAAAAAGGGCTTTCTGGGGTGCTGTCCTTACAGCAGAGATCAGATGAGTCCTTCAGGACTGTAGTGGACAAGAATACACTAGCCTAGCTATCAATTTCCCTATTCAATCAGCAGCAGCTACACTGTCCCTCCTCTCACTAAGAATGCAGCTTCCAAATGAATCTAAAATGGATGCTGTCCAGGAGGTGGGAGGGTCTGGGAGGGAGTGTCTGCCGCTGATTGGCTGTAATGTGTCTGTTGACTGTGAGGTAAAGGGTCAAAGTTTACTCAATGATGACGAATAGGGGGCGGATCGAACATTGCATATGTTTGCCCGCCGCGGCAAACGCGAACATGCTATGTTCGCCGGGAACTATTCCCCGGCGAACTATTCACGACATCACTATTTATAAACTGATGCAATAAAATATACAATTAAGGATGAAAACAAAAGTGATTTAAGTGATTAATAATTTTTACTGAATATATGCACAATAAAATAATTCAATTGTATAATTCATTAATTGCAACAAAATAAAAACATTGAGCTCAAGGGTATTCCGGAAAAAGTTAATATAAATGCTACCAATACTGTATATGGGTAACGTTAAAATGTTAGTTAACCCCTTGAGGACCGGGCATTTCAGACAAAAACTTCCCTAAAAGACCAGAGCATTTTTGCTATCACTACATTTAAACAGAAATAGAACTTTTTATATATTTACCTATCAAAACTATATATATTTTTTTTAGCAGACAACCTAAAGTATTGATCTAGACACATTTTGGTATATTTCATGCCACCATTTCACCATCAAATGCGATCAAATAAATAAAAACGTTAACTTTTTCACAATTTTAGGATTCTCACTGAAATTATTTACAAACAGCTTGTGCAATTATGGCACACATGGTTGTAAATGCTTCTCTGGGCTCCCCTTTGTTCAGAAATAGCAGAAATATATGCTTTGGCATTGCTTTTTGGTAATTAGAAGGCTGCTAAATGCTGCTGTGCACCACACTTGTATTATGCCCAGCAGTGAAGGGTTTAATTAGATAGCTTGTAGGATTAATGTTAGCTTTAGTGTACAGAGCAGCCTCCCACCTGACACATTCCACCCCCATGATACCTCCCTGACCCCCTCAAACTGCTCTATTCCCTCCCCCACCTTACAATTGTCACCGCCATATATATATATATTTTTTTTAAATATATTTGCTGCAGTGTAGGTTCCCTCCTAACCCTACAACCTCCCTGATCCCCACCAAAAAAACGCTCTAACCCTCCCCCCTCTACCTTTTTGCCACCAACTTAGATACTGGCAGCTGTCTGCCAGTACCCAGTTTGCTGCAGAATTGGCATTTAAAATAATAATAATAATAAATAAAAGTCATTTTTTTTTATTTTAGTGTAGCTGCCCCCCCCCCTCAATACACTACCCCTTCCCCCTCCCAGATCCCTTTCTGTTAACAGATCCCACATGGGATCCCCCTCATTGCCCCTACTCCCTCCTCCCTCCTTCACCCTCAATGACAGTTTTTTTATTTTATTTTGGGCTTCCCTGTTCCTTGGCCGAGTGGTCCCACCCACTCCAGCCCTCCTCTAGCAATGTGCCACCCACCCGCCTACCTCCTTACCCTCCCACCCACCCACCAACGATCGGCACCACCGCTATCCAATTCAGAGCCCACTCTGCATTGGTAACTCTGCAAATCTATTTCTGCAGTGCTATTTTGAGCGAGATCACGGCAGAGAAAAAGCCCAGGACTGCAGCGACGTACAAGGTACATCACTGGTCCTTAAGGGCATAACAACCAGTGTCGTACAGGGTACAGTGCTGGTCGTTAAGGGTTTAAAAAATATACACACTGCAGTAGTGGAATGTACTCAGACCTTGGAAGGTGCTGTGTATTGCCGACCAGGCGGCACGGGTTCGTTTTTAGGAGAGCTATGCCGGCCAAGCGGCGTCTCTGTAAAAAAAATTGTAATCAAACCTTAGGAGATGTTGTGTGGTGCTGACCAGGCGGCAAAATAGTTTTTGCTGAATGGAGGATGGAAGACGGTTGTGTGGTTTCTGCTTGAGATCCATGTTTGTTTTCTTCCGGGTTATGGGAAATGGTGATTGATGATTGGGTTAGAGCGACTAACCCTTATGGATCCGTTTATCAATGGGAAAGTAACGTTTCCAAAGAATGTCAGAATGTGGTCATTATTCCCAAACGGACTTGTGGTATAATCACCTGTTTTGCAGGAAAAGTATTGTCTCCAAAGGAACGGTTCGTAACTGATTACTCACAGGTCTTGGATTTTTTGTGAGTTTTTTTCTTCGTTGTTGCTAACGAGTAGCATGCATCCTTCAAAGGATGGCAAGAGGTGGCCCGTATTCCCAAACAGACTAGTGGTATAATCACCTATTTTACAAGAAAAGGATTGTCTCCAAAAGAATGGTTTGTAACCGAACACCCACAGGTCTGGGATTTTCTTCCTTGTTGCTAATGGATAGCATGCAGTGTACAAATCTATGTGTTTTGGACTCTGGCCTTTATCAAGATCTTGATAAAGGCCAGAGGCCGAAATGCGTAGTTTTGCCACTGCATGCTATCTGTTAGCAACAACTTTCTACTACAAACTTCTTGTTTAAAGTAATGCTTATATAAAATATAAGCTTAGAATATCTCTAATAAAAAATATTATTTTTGTAATAAGAAATGCTATGTTTTTACTGTATTTGCATCACTTCATAGCTCACCTTTGTGTACATTTGACTGCCAACACATTTTCCTTGCTGACTCTATAATTGATTGTTGGTCCTTAAGAGGTGACAGGAGACCAGTTAGGAGCTACAGAATCATTCTTTAACTGATGCACTTGAAAACAATAATACAAAAATTTATTGGACCTCCTGTCTGTTTGTTTGACCATGCCAGGCCTCTGAAACAATGCATACTCTAGATCTCGTCATATATTAATATCCCGAAAAATGTATTTAGGTATTTCAGTTTACAATAAGGTCCAAAAAAATAAAATTGCTTTATCTGACTAGAATAATTTCCATATCCATTTAGTTATTAACAATGACCTAGATTTTTAGTTTTGCACTATAGAGGGTGCGAAGCGAACGCAAAAAAAGTTGAGTTATTTCACCCTCCATAGTGCTGCCATTACGAGTTTCTGAAAAGTGTCCTTGTGCGTGCGATATGGTGGCGTTAAAGGGACACTGAACCCAATTTTTTTCTTTTGTGATTTAGATAGAGCATGACATTTTAAGCAACTTTCTAATTATCAAATTTTCTTCGTTCTCTTGCTATCTTTATTTGAAAAAGAAGGCACCTAAGCTTTTTTTTTTATTATTCAGAACTCGGGACAGCACTTTCTTTCTGGTGGATTAATTTATCCACCATTGAGCAAGAACAATCCAGGTTGTTCACCAAAAATGGGCCGGCATCTAAACTTACATTCTTGCATTTTATAATAGGAGTAAATTAGAAAGTTGCTTAAAATTTCATGCTCTATCTTAATCATGAAAGAAAAAAATTGGGTTTAGTGTTTCTTTAAGCTCCATACCGCACAAAAGCTGAGGGCTGATTTGATGTGTTTGTGCATGCTTTCCCCATAGACATCAATGGGGAGAGAGTGTTAAAAAAAACCTGAAGAGCAGAATGAAAAGCTCCATAACACTCCCCGACATCACCGCCACTAATAAAAGTTATTAACCTCTAAACCTCTGGCCTCCCACATAACCGCCACTAATAAATGCTATTAACCCCTATTCTGCCGCTCCCCGACAATGCCGCCACTATAATACGTTTATTAACCCCTAATCATCTGGCCTCCCACATCACCGTCACTAAATAAACCTATTAACCCCTAAACCGCCAGCCCCCCATTTTGCAAAAAACTAAATTAAACAATTAACCCCTAAACCTAACAACCCCCTAACTTTATATTACAATTACAATATCCCTATCTTAAAATAAATAAAAACTTACCTGTGAAATTAAAAAAAACTAAGTATAAACTATCAATTAACCTAACATAACTATTATACTAAACTATTATACTAAAATTAAAATAACTACCAAAAAAAAAACCACTATTGCACATAAAAAAATAACACTACTAAAAAAATTGTCTAAAATTATAAAAAATAAAAAATACTAAATTGTGAAAAATAACAAACACTAAATTACGAAAAATAACAAACGAAAATATAAAAAATAAAAACAATTACACCTAATCTAATAAAAATAAAAAAGCCCCACACAAAGTAAAAAAAACCTAGCCTACAATAAACTACCAATAGCCCTTAAAAGGGCCTTTTCTAGGGCATTGCCCTAAAGAAAGCAGCTCTTTTACCTGAAAAAATATACAAAGACCCCCAACAGTAAAACCCACCGCCCAACCAACCAAAATAAAAAACCTAACCTAATATACTCATTGCCCTTAAAAGGGCATTTGTATGGGCATTGCCCTTAAAAGGGCATTCAGCTATTTCACCTAAAGCCCAAAACCCTAATCTAAAAAAAAAACCACCCACATTTTTTTTAAAAGAACCTAAAACTAACCCCCGAAGATCCACTCACAGTTTCTGAAGTCTGGATATCCATCCTCATCCAGGCGGCGGGAAGTGTTCATCCAGGCGGCAAAAAGTCTTCATCCAGGCGGCGATGACCGTATGAAGAGGATGGTCTGCGCCGGATGTCTTCAAGGATGGATCCGCTCCGCACCGCCAGGATAAAGATAGAAGACCCCACCTGGATGAAGACTTCTCGCCACTTGGATGAGGATGTATGTCCAGGCTTTAGAAACTGTGAGAGGATATCCGGGAATTAGTGTTTTTCCAGGTAAAAGAGCTGATTTATTTAGGGCAATGCCTTACAAAAGGACCTTTTAAGGGCTATTGGTAGTTTATTGTAGAATAGGGTATTTTTTTTTATTTGGGAGGGCTTTTTTATTTTTATAGGACTATTAGATTAGGTGTAATCGTTTTTATTTTTAATAATTTCGTTTGTTATTTTTTGTAATTTAGTGTTTGTTATTTTTCGTAATTCAGTATTTTTTATTTTTGTAATTTTAGACTTACATTTTTTTAGTAGTGTTAGGTTTTTTTAATGTTTAATTTAGTTTTTTTAATTGGTAGTTATTTTAATTTTAGTATAATAGTTTAGAACAGCCAATAGAATGTGAGCTCAATCCTATTGGCTGATTGGATCAGCCAATAGGATTGAAGCTTAATCCTATTGGCTGATTGCATCAATGGGGCTGCGTTACGGTGCTTTACGATCCGTCATTGCAGGTGTTAGACTTTTTTTTAGCCGGCTCTCCCCATTGATGTCTATGGGGAAATCGTGCACAAGCACGTAACAGCAGTTCAAAGCAGCACTGGTATTTTTGTGCCGTATGGAGCTCAACGCAACCATATCGCCGGGTTTTTTCAAACCTGTAATAGCAGCGCTATTAAAGATGAGCAGTGGAAATAACTTGCAAGTTATTACCGAGCCACTCATAATGCAAAACTCGTAATCTAGCTGTTTATTAAATATAAATATTGCCTAAATATGATTTTACATGTTTTCAGCTACTAGACTGCAAAGGACTCCAACGCACTTATATATATATCTATGTCTATATATTTTTTCTGACACCTGAGACCTTATATCTTTGAGCCCTTATAATTTTTTATGCAGTTTTTTTTCCAATCATTTTTATTAGCTAGTGTAATTATGAGTGAATTTGTACTTTTGAATGTATTTTTGATGTGTTTTGTGCAACTTTTTAGTCGAGCGAAACAGTTAACCAGAGCTCGCATGAAACAGTTAGCGCCCCACTCATAATCTAGCCCATTATCAGTGTTTTTCCAGCAATCACAAAATGCCTCTTCTGAAAATACTGCTTAAGTACAAATTGTTATCTCCGGAAAACAACGAAAAAATCCATCTTCTCTTTGTCAACTGTAAAAGGGTACATGATAAACAAAGTTGCAATATAAGTGGTTTATCAGATTACATCATCCAAAGCTTTGCCAATATATTGCGCAATAGTTAATAGAAGATGTGTGCAGCATCGAAAAATTTGGTTTGTCCAAATATTCGTCTGCTGCAATATTCTGTATTTCTTTCATTTTAAACAAAACAAATACTGAATATTTGTGGAACATTAACATTTGTTTTTGTTAAACAAATGTAGATGTTTCTTTGATACTTGTGAAAAAGCTCACCTGTAGTGTTATACTTATATCTAGTGCACTGGAGAGCCGTGCTAATCCTTACACTTCTTCACAAAGCCCTGGACCGCGCTAATAGAAGGCTTAGTGTTGCGGATCCCAGGGCAATCACTAAATGACCCACTAATCCTCTTATTAGCGTTGTCTGGGACTCTGTACAGTGTTATGATTAGTGCGGCTCTCAAGCACGCTAGAGGTAAGTATTTAACCCAAAATGATTAAAAGAAACAAATGAATAGTGATTAATTTTTCCGGTATCTCTTCATTTTGTTTAAATTTATTTGGTGCTTGATCAGAATATTTGTTTTTGTTACGAATATAAATTTATAAGGAATCAAATTCACAAGCCTAGTTTGTAGTGATTTTACTAGGTGACATGTGTATATTTAATTTGCTATTCTCCAAAACCATAGATATATGTGTACGTGTCTTTTTCAAGGGATTTGAATAGGGGCATTATGGGTATGGTGGGCATGCGTGTTTATTGGTTTATGTATGTTGCTTATTATTACTTTCTTTGTCTTTGCTTTAATTGATGGAGAAGGTAACATTTGTATCAGTTGGGTAATACTGAATCATGACATCATCCAATTTGGCTGAGATAATGTCAGTTTGCTTTGCGCATGATAAAACCAATGTTACATCTCATACAGCTAGATTACAAGTTATGCGCGCTATAGGGAAATTAACGAATGCAACAAAAGTTGCGTTATTTAACCCCCTATAGCGCAGCCATTACAAGTATTTAAACAGCAGGCTTGTGTGTGCGATATGGGGTTTTTAACCTCCATACCGCACACAATTCAAGTGCTGTTTTGACGTGCTTGTGCATGCTTTCCCCATAGACATCAATGGGGAGAGCGGGTCAGAAAAAAGTATAACACCTGCAATAGCGAAATGAAAAGCTCTGTAACGCAGCCCTATTGATGTCTATGGGTGAAAAAAATGAACGTTTAAACCTAACACCCTAACATAAACCCCACGTCTAAACACCCCTAATCTCCCCCTACCGACATCGCAGACACCTACATAATGTTATGAACCCCTAATCTGCCACCCCGACATCGCCACCACCTACCTACAGTTATTAACCCCTAATCTGCCACTCCCAATATCGCCACCACTATATTAAAGTTATTAACCCCTATTCTGCCACACCCCAACATTGCCGCCACTATATTAAGTTTTTAACCCCTATTCGAATCAGCCAATAGAATGAGAGCTGCTGAAATCCTATTGGCTGATTTGAACAGCCAATAGGATTTTAACAGCTCTAATTCCTGTTGGCTGATGAAAATTTTTCAGCCAATAGGAATGCAAGGGGCGCCATTTTGAAACGACCCTTGCATTGAAGATTCAGTGTACGGTGGCGACTGTATGAAAAGGATGCTCTGTTTCGAATGTCTTCAGGAAGGACCCGCTCCTTGCTGCCGGGATCAAGATAGAAGATGCCGCCTGAATGAAGATAGAAGAGGCCGTCTAGATGAAGACTTCTCGCCGCCTGGATGAGGACTTCGCCGCCTGGATGAAGATAGAAGAGGCCGCCTGGATGAAGACTTCTTGCCGCCTGGATGAAGAAAGAAGAGGCCACCTGGATGAAGACTTCTCGCCACCTGGCTAAAGATCGTTCAAGCGGGACTTCAAAAACTGTAAGTAGATCGCCGGGGGTTAGTGTCAAGTTTTTTTTTAAGGGTTTTTTTAAAGGTTTTTTTGGGCTAGGATTTTTTTAATGTGTAGTTTAGTTTTATTTAATTGGTAGTTAGTTTAATATTAGTTAAATAGTTATATTAGGTTAATTGTTAGTTTAAACTATTTTTTTTATTTAAAATAGGGAAATTGTCATTTTAATATAAAGTTAGGGGGGCATTAGGTTTAGGGGTTACTAGTTTAAAATAGTGAATTTGCGATGTGGGGGCTTTCGGTTTAGGAGTTAATACCTTTATTTAGTATATTTTGTTGTTGGGGGCTTTCGGTTTAGGGGTAAATAGGTTTATTATAGTGGCGGCGGTGTAGGGCTTAATAACTTTAGTACAGTGTGTGGGCGGACAGCAGATTAGGGGTTAATAATATTTAAATAGTGTTTGCGATGCGGGATGGCGGCGGTTTAGGGGTTAATAACTTTATTATAGTGGTGACGATGTCGGGGAGCGGCGGAATAGGCGTTAATAATTATTTTTAGTGGCAGCAATATCGGGAGTGGCACATATTAGTTTTATATAGTATTGGCGATGCAGGAGGGCCTCGATTTAGGGGTTAATAGGTTAGTTTATGGGTGCTAGTGTACTTTGTAGCAATTTAGTTATGAGTTTTATGTTACAGTTTTGTTGTGTAAAACTCATAACTACTGCTTTTAGATTGTGGAACGCATCTTGTCGGTATAGGCTGCAACACAAGCTTTTTAGCCTCACCGCAAAACTTGTAATGGCAGCGCTATGGAAGTCCCATGAAAAAACATAACTTTTATGAGTGCAGTACTGACGTTGCATTACAGGCTAAAAGGCTTGCGGTAAAGCTATACCGACGAGACTCGTAATGGCTGTGTTGCTGTTTGAATGCTGAAATGGCCATTTTTTTCAGCGTTAAAACACTAATGCAAAACTTGTAATCTAGGCGACAGTGTTTTAATTTACTCATTAATAAGTGTTGTCTGGGGAATTATTAAGCCATTTTAGCTGTGAAATTTAAAAATTAAAAAATAGCTTTGAAAATGTGTTGATAATTATAGTGGATTTGGAATGATAAAAGTCAAAGACGTTACATATAGGGCCATTTTTTGACAGAAAGATAATAAAAACAGTGCTGTTGATAAACAATTATCATGGCTGATTGTGACTGTCTCTCCATAAAAAAGGCCAATTACATGCAGAAAAATATAAAGGTAATCTAAATGGACACTAGACGTATGCAGCCAAGAAAATGTTATTTCTGTTGTCTCTGTGTATATATATATATAAATATATTTATATATATATATATATACATGCATATATATATATATATATATATATATATATATATACATACATACATACTGTATATATATATATATATATATATATATATACTCAACAGAATATGGGGCTGGCTTTAGTTTAGTTTGGCCCTGGCACTGATGAAGATTCATACACTAAATTGTTTAACTCAATTCAACAAGCTTTATACATAATTTATTATTGTTATTACTATTGGTGCTCTGCATTGATTAGAAAGCAATGTCAAGTCCCTTAAGCATCAATTTATCAGAAGAATTATGTTGTCCTTATGATCTTATAAATTATCTAAACATAACACACATCCATATAACCTAATAAAAATAGGTTTTAATACTCCAAGCGAAGAGAAAACGAAAGTTATGAAAAAGCAAATTACATTTTATTTGTGTCATGGACATTAATAGAATACAATTTCTTCAAACTGAAGTAGCCCTTTTACATCCTATCATGGAAATCTGCCTTAAAGGAATATTAAAGGGCCATAATACCCAAATGTTTAAACACTTGAAAGTGATGCAGCATAGCTGTAAAAAGCTGACTAGAAAATATCACCTGAACATCTCTATGTAAAAAAGAAAGATATTTTACCTCAAAAGTTCCTCAGTAGCCACTTTTTACACAGAACTTACTCTGCTGAGCTGAGGAGATTGTGAGGTAAAATATCTTCCTTTTTTACATAGAGATGCTCAGGTGATATTTTCCTGTCAGCTTTTTATAGTTATTCTGCATCAGTTTCAAGTGATTTAGCATATGAGTATTATGTCCCTTTAAATCCAAAAAAAAATATATTTTACAATTCAGATAGAGCATGGGGTTTTAAAAACTTTCCAATTTACTTCTATTAATAATTTGGCCATGATACCCAAATGTTGAAAAACTTGAAAGTGATGCAGCATAGCGGTAAAAAGCTGACTAGAAAATATCACCTGAACATCTCTATGTAAAAAAGAAAGATATTTTACCACAAACGTTCCTCAGTAGCCACATCCCATTGTAAAGGACTTCTAAGCAGCAGTATGTCTGTCCCAAGAAAGGCAAAGGAACAAGCTTTCATGCACACTCATCTTATTTCCCTATTCAGTGTAAGGAAGTTTACTATGAAATCTCATGAAAGTTAAGTGAAATCTCTTGAGATCACAGTAAAAGAGTTCATGACCTCAGCACTGTTGATGCTGATTGGCTACTGTTCATTGTATCTTTTTTTTTTTTTTAAACCTGCAGCTGGGCAGCAGCTGAAGTATAACTTTTTACACAGAACTTACTCTGCTGAGCTGAAGAAATTGTGAGGTAAAATATCTTCCTTTTTTACATAGAGATGCTCAGGTGATATTTTCCTGTCATATTTTTACAGTTATACTGCATTAGTTTCAAGTGATATAGCATATAAGTATCATGTCCCTTTAAAGAGCAGGCACGTGTCTGCAATACTATATGGCAAGTTTAGCAATAATGTTATACATTTTCAGGACCACTAGATGGCAGTACTGTTTTCTTGTCATGTAGTGCTCAACACATGTGCACCCTACTGTCAGGGTTTTTTCCCTGTTTTGTTTGCCATGTGCTGCTGGCAGCCATTTTACTCACCTCTCTTTCTGACTCTGGTGCATACTGTGTGATGCTGCTCATTTCCTGCACTTCCTTTTATGGCCAGACTGGTGTACATCATCCGTGTGAGACAGGATGCGGTCTCAGAATTGTGATGTCATCACTTATTATTTAAAGGGCCTCTGTTCAGTATGCTTTGCCCTTGCATTGTCTCAGACCTGTTTGTGAGAGCTCCTGTGTATTACCTGGCTGTCTGATGTCCCTCCTGGTTCTTGATCACTGGCTTGTTCCTGAGTCTGTTGTTCTCTTTGTTCCTGATTCCGGCTCGTCGGACTACTCGCTTTGGCTCCTGACTCGGCTCATCTGACTATTCGCTTTGGCTCCTGACTCGGCTCGTCTGACTACGAGCTCTGGTTTTGATTCCTGGCTTGTTATTTGACTTGTGGACTTTTTATTATTTTTTTGCTACTAATAAAGGTGTGATTATTTTTGCACTTCTCATCTCAGTCTGATTCCTGGCATCCTGACATTACGCAAGGGACATGAATCCTGATGGTGCTAATAATCCACCTTTACCTGCCATAATTTCCAGGATGGATGAACAGGATGAACGCTTGGATCAATTTGGACTAGCCCTGCAAACCCTGCTGACTCACACTGCAGATTTGGACCAAAGTGTCCCGCAAGTTATGGCTGCTCCTGTTTCCGCTGCTGCACCTAGTCCTACCAGGAGCATGTCCGGTTCTGCACCTCTACCTCAGCGATATGGAGGCGATCCTAATCAGTGCAGAGGGTTTTTGAACCAGGTGGGCATTTACTTTGAGATGTTACCTCAGGCGTTTCCCTCTGACAGAGCTAAGGTGGGATTTCTCATCTCTTTACTCTCTGACACAGCTCTTGCCTGGGATAATCCCTAGTGAGAGACTAATAAACCTGTGATTTCAAATTACCCTGAATTTGTGGCCTCCTTTTCGAAGGGTATTTGATGTTCCGGCTCGCTCGTCCTCTGCTGCTAAACGACTCATGTCCATTCAGCAAGGTACAAGATCTGTTGCTCAGTATGCCATTGAGTTCCGTATGCTTGCCGCAGAGGTAGGTTGGAACAACGAAGCCCTTGTTGCCACCTTCTTTCATGGGCTCTCTGATGCGATTAAAGACAAACTTGCTGCCAGATATTTACCAGAGGATCTTGAGGCATTGGTGTCTTTTTTGATCCTAATTGACATCAGACTCAGAAAGAGGCCCTCTTTCAAGGAACGCTTGCAGAAGCCTCCTTTTCTGTTGTCTGCTAAGTGTTCGTTCCCACCCATGCCTCCCTCTCCTCCCATGCCTCCTGGTCCAGAGTCACCAGGTACTGCTGAGCCAATGCAGTTGGAATTCACGTGTCTCTCCGCGGCGGAGAGGGCCTTTAGGAGGAGGGAGGGGCTCTGCCTCTATTGTGGGCCACCTTTTTGAAGTCTTGTCCTACACAGCCGGGAAATGCTCACACCTAAGGTCCAGTCAGGGGCAGACCTTGGGTGGTTTATCCTTGTCCCCGGAATCGCTAAAGGAGAAACCTTTTGTCATGGTTGTCCTTTCCTGGGTGGACTCCTCCATAGTCACCCAGTCTCTTGTTGACTCCGGTGCTGCAGGCTATTTCATTGACAGTGCTTTTGTATCAAAGGACTCCATTCCTGTTTTGGCTTGGTCCGTTCTGCTTGCTATTGAGGCAATTGATGGCCGGCCCCTTCAGCCCGCACTCGTTACTCACGAAACTGCTCCATTATCCATGGCTGATGGGGCTCTCCATTTTGAAATCCTCCAGTTCCAGGCGATAAACTCTCCGCATTTTCCGGTTGTTCTGAGTTATCCCTGACTCTAAAAGCACAATCCCAGTCTTGACTGGCGCAGGTCCGAAATGTTGTTGTGGTCTCCGCAATGTATTTCCACTTGTCTTCAGAAACCAGTTAAATTCTTGTGCACTTCTTTGGTATCTAAATTGCCAGAGGAGTACAGAGAGTTCCTAGACGTTTTTGACCAGGTGCGTGCCGGTACGTTGCCTCCTCATCAGTCTTACGATTGTGTCATAGACCTGCAACCCAGAGCCATTCCTCCTCGGGGCCGGGTTTACCCTCTGTCTGTTGCTCATGAAGGAGTATGTTGCCTATGCTCTGTCACGGGGGATCATCCTAAAATCCTGCTCTCCTGCAGGGACTGGCTTCTTCTTTGTGAAGAAAAAGGGTGGCGAGTTAAGACCATGCATCGATTATAGGGGTCTTAATCGTCGTACCATTAAGAATGCTTACCCTATTCCGCTCATTACAGAACTTTTTGACCACCTCAAGGGAGCTACGGTCTTTACTAAACTTGATTTGAGAGGAGCATACAATCTTGTTAGGATCAAGGAGGGCCACGAATGGAAAACAGCATTTAACACCAGGAGCGGGCATTATGAGTATCTTGTAATGCCCTTTGGCTATGTAATGCTCCTGCTGTTTTCCAGGAATTGATTAATGATGTCCTACAAGATATGTTGCAACAGTGTGTTGTGGTGTACTTAGACGACATCCTCATACACTCACCCACACTTGAGGCTCATCGTTCTGATGTTACACGGGTTCTTCAGAGACTACGTGAGAACGGCCTGTTTTGTAAACTCGAGAAATGTGAGTTCCACCAGACTCAAGTAACCTTCCTAGGTTATGTTATCTCCGTTGCAGGGTTCTCCATGGATCCTGACAAGTTATCTGCAGTTCTGCAGTGGCCTTGCCCAGTTGGTCTTCGGTCTATTCAATGTTTTTTGGGGTCCGCCAATTACTAAAAACTTTTCTTCCTTGGTCAAACCTATAACAGACATGACCCATAAAGAGAATGATCCACTCCATTGGACACCTACTGCAATTAAGGCCTTTGATAGTCTTAAGACTGCCTTTGCTGCCGCTCCAGTTCTGGCTCATCCTAAACCTGTCCTGCCTTTCGTTCTTGAGGTTGATGCGTCTGAGACTGGAGTAGGTGCCCTCTTGTCTCAACGTCCTACGCCTGATGGTTCCTTGCATCCGTGTGGTTTCTACTCTAAGAAATTGTCTCCAGCGGAGTGCAATTATGAAATTGGCCACAGGGAAATACTGGCCATAATTTTGGCACTCGAGGAATGGAGGCATCTACTCAAGGGTACTAGCGTGCCAGTGCTCATTCTTACTGACCACAAGAATTTAACTCATTTATCTGAAGCAAAACATTTGTCGCCCTGACAGGCCAGATGGGCGCTATTTTTGTCTTGGTTAATTATGTGGTATCCTACCTGCCTGGTAGTAAGAATGTTAGGGCTGATGCCCTCTCTCAACAATTTTCACCTCCAAGTAGGAGTCTGTACCTACTCCAGTTATACCTCCTGACCATATTTTGGCTACCATACGTACTAATTTGACTTCTCCATTCGGGGGAGGAGATCCTGGCTGCACAAACCAATGCCTCTCCTGAGAAACCTAGTGGTAAGTGTTTTGTTCCTGAGAATCTTCGAACTAAACTTTTGCACACTTACCACTATCCTAAAGCCGCAGGTCACCCAGGCAAGAACCAAATGATTTGGTCTGTCACTCAACAATTCTGGTGGCCAGGTCTTCGTTCTGATGTTGCTGCGTATGTTACCTCCTGCTCAGTTTGTGCACAGACTAAGACTCCTCTACATCTTCCTGTGGGTCTTCTTCAACCTATTGCTAATGGTGAGCATCCTTGGACACATCTTTCCATGGACTTCATTGTCCAGATTCCTGTTTCCAATGGCAATACTGTTATACTTATGGTGGTTGGCTGTTTTTCTAAAATGTTACATTGCATTCCCTTGAAGAAGTTGCCTACCGCTCAGGAGCTTGCTTCAATTTTTGCCCTGGAGGTCTTCCGTTTACATGGGTTAACCAAGGAGATAGTGTCAGACTGGGGTAGCCAGTTTGTCTCCAGATTTTGGCGTTCCTTTTGTGCTCAAATGGGGATCCAGCTTTCCTTCTCCTCAGCATATCAGCCTCAATCCAATGGGGCTGTGGAACGGACTAATCAAGCTCTGGAACAGTTCCTCAATTGCTATGTCTCAGATCACCACAATAATTGGTCTGAACTGTTACCTTGGGCAGAGTTTGCTCGTAATTGTGCTATTATTGCTTCCTCCAAGTTATCCCCATTCATGGCGAATTATGGGTTTCAACCATCCTTGTTGCCCGATTCATTCATGTCTCAGGGTATTCCGGCTTTGGAGGAGCATCTCCGGCAACTCCGTTCCACGTGGGTGCAGATTCAGGATTGCCTTCATCGTTCTGTACAGCGCCAAAAGTTCCAGGCTGATCGTAGGCGTCTGCCCGTGCCTTCCTACCAGGTTGGTGAGAGAGTTTGGCTGTCCTCCCGCAACTTGAACCTTCGTGTGCCTTCCAATAAACTGGTACCCCATTATGTTGGTCATTTTCAAATACTCTGACGGGTCAATCCTGTGACCTATGCTCATGACCTTCCTCCTGCAATGCGCATATCCAATGTTTTTCATGTCTCCCTCTTGAAACCATTGGTTTGTAATCGGTTTACCACTGTGTTGCCTCGTCCCCATCCTATCTTTGTTGACAACCATGAGGAGTATGAGGTAAGCAGCATTATTGACTCTAATATGTCCAGGGGCCGCGTATAGTATTTGGTTCACTGGAGGGGCTACGGTCCGGAGGAGCGTTCATGGGTTCCCTCCTCTGATGTTCATGCTCCTGCCCTCCTCCATGCCATACATGCCCGTTTCCCCAATAAGCCTTTTGTCCTCCTGCGGGGGAGGGATCGTTGAGGGGAGGGTACTGTCAGGGTTTTTTCCCTGTTTTGTTTGCCATGTGCTGCTGGCAGCCATTTTACTCACCTCTCTTGCTGACTCTGGTGCATACTGTCAGATGCTGCTCATTTCCTGCACTTCCTTTTATGGCCAGACTGGTGTACATCATCCGTGTGAGACAGGGTGCAGTCTCAGAATTGTGATGTCATCACTTATTATTTAAAAAACCTCTGTTCAGTATGCTTTGCCCTTGCGTTGTCTAAGACCTGTTTGTGAGAGCTCCTGTGCATTACCTGGCTGTCTGAAGTCCCTCCTGGTTCCTGATCCCTGGTTTGTTCCTAACTGTGTTTTTCCCCTTGTTCCTGATTCTGGCTCATCTGACTACTCGCTTTGGCTCCTGACTCGGCTCGTCTGACTATTCGCTTTGGCTCCTGACTCGGCTCGTCTGACTTCCAGCTCTGGTTTTGATTCCTGGCTTGTTATTTGACTTGTGGACTTTTTCTTATTTTTTGCTATTAATAAAGGTGTGATTATTGTTGCATGTCTCATCTCAGTCTGATTCCTGGCATCCTGACACCTACCTATCTAGATATCTCTTACACAAAAATGCTATGTGGGCAAAGCAAAGTTGACAACAGAAGTAAATTGGAATTATTTGTAAAATCATATGCGCTGTCTTAATCACAAAAGAAAAAATGTGGGTTTTATGTCCCTTTAATATAATTTACAAATATTAATGAGTATAAGAATATCTTCCCTTTGCTCGCACATTAAAGCATGAGAGAATGATCCCTCAACAAAATAGTCAAAGCCTTGCTGTTCCCTACTGATTGCTTTGCTTGTTAAGGATATTGGTATCTGTGTTCCATTTTGTCCCCTCTTGAGTTACATAGAAAAGATGAATAAATGTCAGAACCACCCATGTGCTCACTGCTTCTTATTCAGCTGTAAGTACACAGCTATTAATACATTTTAAAAGTTAGTAAAACTAGAGATATTTTAATCTCTATTCATCTGAGTCTTGATTTGAGAGTTCCCTTAGCATCAGAAACACAAAGACGTTTTTTAGAACTATCAGTAATAAAATATATGTAAACTAGACACTTAAAGGGACATTGTAGTGGAAAAAAAGGACATGTTCTAATTTATCAGAGCATGTCATCATTGCACTACTCATAATGTGTTAAGCACATAGCTGACTAGAAAATATCACCTGAACATCCCTATGAACGTAAAAAAGGAAGATATTTTACCTCAGATCTCCTTAAAAGCCGCATCAGATTGTAAAGGAGCCTTAAGCATCCAATCAAGATGCTTGTTACAGGACTTGCAAGGGAGCATGCATCTGACATGTGTAGTCACAATTTACCTCCTCAGTTCATGGAAGTTTACTATAAAAGCTTCTAAAATCTTATGTGATTATGGAGAAATCTCACAAGATCACAGTAAAGCACTGATAATTCCAGTAAAGCACTGATAATTGTTGATTTGACTTTTTTCTTCTTATTTTTTCACCTCCCAGCTGAAGAGTTACTCCTCTCAGAGCACTTACTCTGGTGAGCAGAAGAAAGTTACTTAGGTTATGAGTAACATGTCCATTTCCCATTACAATATCACTTTAGCTACCCAAATAATTTTCTTGTTTAACACATTAAAATGATAGCTGCCTTTCAGGGTAGCTATAGGTTAAAGGGACATTTCAGCAAAAATTGGAATAGACCCTGGTGCATTTCACTTTTGAATAGAAGCATTTTAGCATTATACATGTATTGAGGCCTATGACGTAACATACGATCTGCCGGTCTCAGTCCAACACAGATCAATGCTTATGTCATTACAGATGTTCCAAATACAAATTTGGCACTATCTGACAACTTTTGCAAGTTATAAAACTGCTAACAGGTACGCTTGCCACTATTCCGGCCCAGCGTACCTGGTTTTCAATCCGCCACCCTGGAGGCCGCAGATGCCATAGGAATCAATGGGAGTCTGAAAGCAGCAAAAGCTTATGTTCGCTGCTGCCAGATATCCCATTGATTTCTATGCTAGAAAACCAGTAAAGTTTACACCAAACACCCTAACATAAGCCCCGAGTCTAAACACCCCTAATCTGCCGCCCAATATCGCCGCAACCTACATAATGTTATTAACCCCTATTCTGCCCCTCCCGGACCCCGCTGCCACTAAATAAATGTATTAACCCCTATTCCGATGCTCCCAGAGCCCACTGCAACTAAATAAAGGTATTAGCCCATAAACCCCTGGCCTCCCACATCACTCCCACTAACTAAACCTATTTACCCCTAAATTGCCAGCCCCCCACATTGCCATAAACTAAATTAACCTATTAACCCCTAAACCTAACAACCCGCTAACTGTACATTAAAATTACATCATCACTATCTTATAATAAATTTAAACTTACCTTTAGATTTAAATTAAACTATATTAAACTATTAATTAATCGACCCTAACTGTTATACTAAAATTACATTAAACTATATTAAACTATTAATTAACCTACGCTAACTGTTATACTAAAATTACATTAAACTACAAATTAAATTAATAATATTACATATTTAAAAACCTAACCCTACCCAAGTTATTTAAATCTACTATTAAAAATTACAAAATTACAGAAAACTAACAACAAAGTTACACAAAATAAAAAACACTAAGTTACACAAAATAAAAACCACTAAGTTACAAAAACAAACAAATACTAAATTACACAAAATAAAAAATAAATTATCAAATATTTAAACTAATTACACCTAATCTAAGAGCCCTATGAAAATAAAAAAGCCCCCCAAAATAAAAAAAAACCCTAGCCTACAATAAACTACCAAGGGCCCTTAAAAGGGCCTTTCGTGGGGCATTGCCCCAAAGAAATCAGCTCTTTTACCTGTAAAAAAAAAAAATACAAACACCCCCCCAACAGTAAAACCCACCGCCCACACAAACAACCCCCCAAATAAAAACCTAATCTAAAAAACCTAAGCTTCTCATTGCCCTGAAAAGGGCATTTGGATGGGCATTGCCCTTAAAAGGGTATTTAGCTCTTTTTCAGCCCAAACCCCTAATCTAAAATTAAAACCCACCCAATAAACCCTTAAAAAAACCTAACACTAACCCCCAAAGATCCACTTACAGTTTTGAAGACCGGACATCCATCCTCAACGAAGCGGCAGAAGTCCTCATCGAAGCCGGCAGAAGTCTTCATTCAAGTGTGTCGAAGTCTTCATCCAAGCCGGCTGAAGTCTTCACCTAGACGGCATCTTCTATCTTCATCCATCCGGCGCCGAGCGGCTCCATCTTCAAGACATCTGGTGCGGAGCATCCTCTTCAATCAACGTCTTTTTCCGAATTAATTTTCCCTTTAAATGACGTCATCCAAGATGGCGTCCCTTAGATTCCGATTGGCTGATAGATTTCTCTCAGCCAATTGGAATTAAGGTTGAAAAAATCCTATGGGCTGTTGCAATCAGCCAATAGGATTGAGCTTTCATCCTATTGGCTGATCCAATCAACCAATAGGATTGAGCTTGCATTCTATTGGCTGATTAGATCAGCCAATAGGATGACAGCTCAATCCTATTGGCTGATTGCTACAGCCAATAGGATTTTTTCAACCTTAATTCCGATTGGCTGATAGAAATCTAAAAGCTGATTTCTTTGGGGCAATGCCCCGCAAAAGGCTCTTTTAAAGGCCATTGGTAGTTTATTGTAGGCTAGGGTTTTTTTTATTTTGGGGTGGGCTTTTTTATTTTCATAGGGCTCTTAAATTAGGTGTAATTAGTTTAAATATTTGATAGTTTATTTTTTATTTTGTGTAACTTAGTGTTTTTTATTTTTTGTGAATTAGTGTTTTTTGTTTTTTGTAACTTAGTTGTTATTTTTTTGTAATTTAGTAATATTTAATAGTAGATTTAATAACTTGAGTAGGGTTAGGTGTTCAAATATGTAATATAGTTTAATGTAATGTAAGGATAATAGTTAGGGTAGATAAATTAATAGGTTAATATAGTTTAATGTAATTTTAGTATAATAGTTAAGGTAGATTAATTAATAGTTTAATATAGTTTAATGTAATTTTAATATAATAGTTAGGGTAGGTTAATTAATAGTCTAATATAGTTTAAAGGTAAGTTTAAATTTATTATAAGATATGGATTAGTTAATATTTATTTTAGTTTTAATATTATTAATAATATTAATAAAGTTAACGGGTTGTTAGGTTTAGGGGTTAATAGGTTTAGTAAGTGGTAATGATGTGGGAGGCCAGAGGTTTAGGGGTTAATATATTTATGTAGTTACGGTGGGCTCCGGGAGCAGTGGTTTAGGGGTTAATACATGTATTTAGTTGCGGTGGGCTCCTGGAGCAGCAGGATAGGGGTTAATAACTTTATTAGAGTTGCGGTGGGCTCTGGGAGCAGAGAGATAGTGGTTAATAACTTTAGTAGAGTTGCGGTGGGTTCCAGGAGCAGCGGGATAGAGGTTAATAACTTTGTTTAGGTGGCGGCGGGACAGGGGTTAAACATTTTAGTATAGTGGTGGTGTTTAGTGACAGGATATAAGTAATGTTGGGAAAAAGCCGAATAGCAGTGAGATCGATGACAGTTAGTTAACAACAGTCTGCTGCTCTTCGCCCCTTACTTGGTGCGTGGCTTTTTGACAGCTTTCTTTATAAATATGGAGAGCGTAATCAGGTCCACAATCACGATGTTAGGCAAGCATATTGGTGTCGTCGAATGCAGCATAGTTGACGGCTTGATAAGTAGGCCTCATTACAAAGGCTTCTAGTAAAAGCTATAGCTGTTTCAAGAGTATTTTTAAATATACTTCATGCACAACACTTTCTCAGAGAGACTAAGATGCTTGTACATCTGGTAATGACTCAATGGGTATGATTTAACAAATATAGGACGGACATGATCCCGACATCGCTAAATGCCGACAGCATACAACATCTCCAAACTAGGAAGCCACTGAGTTTAAACATAGAGGGAGGTGTTATTACATTTTGGCAGCTATTGTAATCCCCTCTGGTTTTAGCACATGCATTTCCCCTAGTGGCCTCTAGTTTAAGCTTGATCCATTTATTCATCCCTTACTCTTTATTTTATTTTTTATTTTATCTTTTTCTGTCATATCCTATTTTATCAGTGAGAGGGTGAATACCCTAATCTTAAGTACTCCAATTGTATACCGGATACATTCCTCATAATGTCACTAAGTTTGTCCATTTATTGTATAGTACTATTATACATTTTTGAACTTTTATGTTTGGAGCTATTGTACTATTGCATTACTCTGTCTGGTAGTAGAATATACCTTAATATGCTGTTTGTGTTTTCATACTGATTTCAAACTAATTCCCTTTTCTATCTTTAGGGATTATTTATGCTAAACATCAAAAGCATTATTTGCATACTAAAAACCTATTATGGTCAGTTAAATTATGTGTATATTTCTATTCTATTTATAGACTATAATTAACTTTACCACAATGGGTTAATATAGCCTATCCTTTACAATCTGCCAACCAATATACAGCCAATGGCAAACACCATGTAAGTTACCTAATTGGTTTAAGGCCTATTTAAACGATCATGTTAACTTTGTACAACATGGGGACTATTTATCATATGTCTGTCGGACCTGATCCAACACTGCGGATCAGGTCCGACAGACATCGCTGAATGCGGAGAGCAATACGCTCTCTGTATTCAGCATTGCATCAGCAGCTCACAAGAGCTGCTGGTGCAACGCTGCCCCCTGCAGACTCGCGGCCAATCGGCCGCCAGCAGGGGGGTGTCAATCAACCCGATCGTATTCGATCGGGTTGATTTCCGGTGATTCCTGTCCGTCTCATCAGAGCAGGCGGACAGGGTTATGGAACAACTTGTGTTTCTGCCGAGTCTGAAGACTCGCCAGAAACACAGGCCTTCAAGCTCCGTTTGGAGCTTGATAGATAGGCCCCCAAGTCTGTGAATAAGGCTTGTGGGCTAAAAAGCAATATCTTTGCATGTTTCCGATATTAAATTAATTTATTTGGGCTTTGAATGACTCGCGGATTCTTTGGGAGTTTTGGTATTATGTAGTACCAAGCTTGTCTCTCCACATCCAGAAATGCAAGGAATGCCCCTTGGAGAAATTCAGTAAAATTTGCCTTTCTAGAATCTTGTGAGAGAATCATTTTAGATCATCTTAACTAATCAGAGAACTTTTGAGAATCAGGGCTCAAGAGAGAATAAACCTGGCAGCCCCTGGCAATTTGAAACATGTTAGTAAAGTTTCATTATTGTCCTCTGTATCTGCTTGCCCCTGAACTGACAGTGTGCTTCTAATATGCACAATATGTTTAGATGGACAGTCTACTCCAGAATGTTTATTGTTTTAAAAGATAGATAATCCCTTTATTACCCATTCCCCAGTTTTGCATAAACAACACAGTTATATTAATATACTTTTTACCTTTGTGATTATCTTGTATCTAAGCCTCTGCAGACTGCTCCCTTACTTTTTTACAGACTTGCATTTTAGCCAATCAGTGCTGACTCATAAAAAAATCCATGGGAGTGAGCAGAATGTTATCTATATGGCACACATGAACTAGCGCTGTCTAGCTGTGAAAAACTGTAAGAGATGGCCTTCAATGGCTTAGAATTTAGCACACGAGCCTGCCTAGGTTTAGATTTCAACAGAGAATATCAAGATAACAAAACAAATTTGATGATAAAAGTAAACTAGAAAGTTGTTTAAAATTGCATGCCCTATCTGCATCATGAAAGTTTAATTTTGACTCAACTGTCGCTTTAACTTTTAGCAGTTCTTTAAATGTTTAAAATTTAGGGCCAAAATACAAGTATTTTGTGCTTTCGTTAGCTTGCAAATACCACTAGAAGAGAACTTTTAACAAGCGCAGATTAGTGCATATATTACAAGTTGAAAGTAAAATGTTTGCGTGAGAGCAAAACCTGAACATTGAATATCGTGACCACTCTAACACATTCGCCCCATATACTTTAATGGAGCTCACTGTTAAAAAAACTACTTATCGCTCATATATATATATAAAGTATACCTGTAAATGTGTATAAATATGTATTTACAGACATATATAAACATATAAACACATTAATACATATTTATACATATATAAACATATGTACAGGGAGTGCAGAATTATTAGGCAAATGAGTATTTTGACCACATCATCCTCTTTATGCATGTTGTCTTACTCCAAGCTGTATAGGCTCGAAAGCCTACTACCAATTAAGCATATTAGGTGATGTGCATCTCTGTAATGAGAAGGGGTGTGGTCTAATGACATCAACACCCTATATCAGGTGTGCATAATTATTAGGCAACTTCCTTTCCTTTGGCAAAATGGGTCAAAAGAAGGACTTGACAGGCTCAGAAAAGTCAAAAATAGTGAGATATCTTGCAGAGGGATGAAGCACTCTTAAAATTGCAAAGCTTCTGAAGCGTGATCATCGAACAATAAAGCGTTTCATTCAAAATAGTCAACAGGGTCGCAAGAAGCGTGTGGAAAAACCAAGGCGCAAAATAACTGCCCATGAACTGAGAAAAGTCAAGCGTGCAGCTGCCAAGATGCCACTTGCCACCAGTTTGGCCATATTTCAGAGCTGCAACATCACTGGAGTGCCCAAAAGCACAAGGTGTGCAATACTCAGAGACATGGCCAAGGTAAGAAAGGCTGAAAGACGACCACCACTGAACAAGACACACAAGCTGAAACGTCAAGACTGGGCCAAGAAATATCTCAAGACTGTTTTTTCTAAGGTTTTATGGACGGATGAAATGAGAGTGAGTCTTGATGGGCCAGATGGATGGGCCCGTGGCTGGATTGGTAAAGGGCAGAGAGCTCCAGTCCGACTCAGACGCCAGCAAGGTGGAGGTGGAGTACTGGTTTGGGCTGGTATCATCAAAGATGAGATTGTGGGGCCTTTTTGGATTGAGGATGGAGTCAAGCTCAACTCCCAGTCCTACTGCCAGTTTCTGGAAGACACCTTCTTCAAGCAGTGGTACAGGAAGAAGTCTGCATCCTTCAAGAAAAACATGATTTTCATGCAGGACAATGCTCCATCACACGCGTCCAAGTACTCCACAGTGTGGCTGGCAAGAAAGGGTATAAAAGAAGAAAATCTAATGACATGGCCTCCTTGTTCACCTGATCTGAACCCCATTGAGAACCTGTGGTCCATCATCAAATGTGAGATTTACAAGGAGGGAAAACAGTACACCTCTCTGAACAGTGTCTGGGAAGCTGTGGTTGCTGCTGCACGCAATGTTGATGGTGAACAGATCAAAACACTGACAGAATCCATGGATGGCAGGCTTTTGAGTGTCCTTGCAAAGAAAGGTGGCTATATTGGTCACTGATTTGTTTTTGTTTTGTTTTTGAATGTCAGAAATGTATATTTGTGAATGTTGAGCTGTTATATTGGTTTCACTGGTAAAAATAAATAATTGAAATGGGTATATATTTGTTTTTTGTTAAGTTGCCTAATAATTATGCACAGTAATAGTCACCTGCACACACAGATATCCCCCTAAAATAGCTATAACTAAAAACAAACTAGAAACTACTTCCAAAACTATTCAGCTTTGATATTAATGAGTTTTTTGGGTTCATTGAGAACATGGTTGTTGTTCAATAATAAAATTAATCCTCAAAAATACAACTTGCCTAATAATTCTGCACTCCCTGTATATATATACTGTGTGTGTATATATATATATATATATATATATATATATATATATATATACAACACACAGAGAAAACCCAGCACTCACTTACAAGCTCTCAGCTAAGATTCCTGTGCACCCTTCCCTTGTTTTTAGTTTGTTTGGATTTGAAAGCTTGCATTGTGTGGCTGTTTTAGGGTCTCAGGTATTGGAAAGGACCTTAACGTGGTACCTGAGCTTGTTCCATTTGGCCAGATGCGGTGACTAACCTTTCCATTTTTGCTTTTAAATCTTAGCTTAGAGCTTGTAAGTGAGTGCTGGGTTTTCTCTGTGTGTTGTATTAATTTATTTTGTAATTTTCCCTATGGTTCTTGCACCATAGGGTCTCAGGTATTGGAAAGAACCTTGACGTGGTACCTGAGCTTGTCCCATTTGGCCAGATGCGGTGACTAACCTTTCCATTTTTGCTTTTAAATCTTAGCTGAGAGCTTGTAAGTGAGTGCTGGGTTTTCTCTGTGTGTTGTATTAATTTGTTTTGTAATTTTCCCTATGGTTCTTGCACCCAGACCTGTCTGGGGTTAACTGCTTGTGACTCTGGGGACAGCACAGCTTCCTGTGAGTGCCAGTGGCACCCAGGGCTGAGCATGTTGCAGGGTCATGGGATGTGTACCCGGTCCGGTATGAGAGTGCAGTTCCCTTCCGTGTTTTGTATTTGTCTAGGGTGGTTACATATTCCTGTGCACCCTTCCCTTGTTTTCAGTTTGTTTGGATTTGAAAGCTTGCATTGTGTGGCTGTTTTAGGGTCTCAGGTATTGGAAAGGACCTTGACGTGGTACCTGAGCTTGTTCCATTTGGCCAGATGCGGTGACTAACCTTTCCATTTTTGCTTTTAAATCTTAGCTTAGAGCTTGTAAGTGAGTGCTGGGTTTTCTCTGTGTGTTGTATTAATTTATTTTGTAATTTTCCCTATGGTTCTTGCACCATAGGGTCTCAGGTATTGGAAAGAACCTTGACGTGGTACCTGAGCTTGTCCCATTTGGCCAGATGCGGTGACTAACCTTTCCATTTTTGCTTTTAAATCTTAGCTGAGAGCTTGTAAGTGAGTGCTGGGTTTTCTCTGTGTGTTGTATTAATTTGTTTTGTAATTTTCCCTATGGTTCTTGCACCCAGACCTGTCTGGGGTTAACTGCTTGTGGCTCTGGGGACAGCACAGCTTCCTGTGAGTGCCAGTGGCACCCAGGGCTGAGCATGTTGCAGGGTCATGGGATGTGTACCCGGTCCACTATGAGAGTGCAGTTCCCTTCCGTGTTTTGTACGTCTAGGGTGGTTACATATTCCTGTGCACCCTTCCCTTGTTTTCAGTTTGTTTGGATTTGAAAGCTTGCATTGTGTGGCTGTTTTAGGGTCTCAGGTATTGGAAAAGACCTTGACGTGGTACCTGTGCTTGTCCCATTTGGCCAGATGCAGTGACTAACCTTTCCATTTTTGCTTTTAAATCTTAGCTGAGAGCTTGTAAGTGAGTGCTGGGTTTTCTCTGTGTGTTGTATTAATTTGTTTTGTAATTTTCCCTATGGTTCTTGCACCCAGACCTGTCTGGGGTTAACTGCTTGTGGCTCTGGGGACAGCACAGCTTCCTGTGAGTGCCAGTGGCACCCAGGGCTGAGCATGTTGCAGGGTCATAGGATGTGTACCCGGTCCGGTATGAGAGTTCAGTTCCCTTCCGTGTTTTGTATATATATATATATATATATATATATATATATATATATATATATATATATATGTGCATTAGAGCCCTTTGCAGTCAAATAGTTGAAAACATGAAAAGTCATATTTATGCAATATTCATCTATAACATAATAGCGTTTGTAACACGCTCAATGCCGTCATCAGTTATGCATGCAACCTGCAGCGTGAGACAAAAAAAAGAAATTTAAAAAAGAATTGAAAAAAGGGGGTTATAGGTACTGGCATACAACTGCCAGTACCTGAGATTGCGGCAATAGAGGGGAGAGGGTTAGAGAGCTGTTTGAGAGGGGTTCAGGGACAGAGGGATAGGGACAGAAGGATAGGGACAGATGGATAGGGACAGGGGCAGAGGGATAGGGACAGAGGGATAGGGACAGAGGGACAGGGACAAAAGGAAAGGGACAGAGGGATTGAGGCATAGGGACAGGGACAGATGGATAGGGACAAAGGGATAGGGACAGAGGGACAAGGACAGAGAGATAGGGGCAGAGGGATAGGGACAGAGGGATAGTGACAGAGGGATAGGAATAGGGACAGAGGGATAGGGACAGAGGAATAGGGACAGAGGAACAGGGACAGAGGGATAGGGACAGAGGGACAGGGACAGAGAGATAGGGGCAGAGGGATAGGCACAGAGGGATAGTGACAGAGGGATAGGAATAGGGATAGAGGGATAGGGACAGGGACAGAGGAATAGGGACAGAGGGATAGGGACAGAGGGATGGGGACAGAGGAACAGGGACAGAGGAACAGGGACAGAGAGATAGGGACAGAGGGAAAGGGACAGATGAATAGGGATAGAGGGATAGGGATAGAGGGATAGGGACAGTGGGATAGGAACAGGGACAGAGGGATAGGGACAGAGGGACATGGGGCAGAGGGATAGGGACAGAGGGATAGGGACAGATGAATAGGGAATAGGCATAGGGACAGCGGTATAGGGACAGGGTCAGAGGGATAGGGACAGAGGGATATGGACAGGGACAAAGGGATAAATGGACAGGGACAGAGGATTAGGGACAGAGGGATAGTTAAAGAGAGACAGGGACAGAGGGATATGGACAGATTAATAGGGATAGAGGGATAGGGACAGAGGTAGATGGAAAGGGGGAGAGGGACAGGGACAAAGAAATAGGGACAGAGGGATAGGGATAGAGGGACAGAGATAGAGGAACAGAGGGAAAGGGACAGAGGGATAGGGACTGGGGAAAAGGGATAGAGGGACAGGGACAGAGGAATAGGGACAGGGACTGAGGGATAGGGATAGAGCTGCAAGGACAGAGGAATAGGGACAGGGATAGGCACAGAGGATAGGGATAGAGGGATAGGGACACAGGAATAGGGATAGAGGGATAGGGACAATGATAGATGGATAGCGATAGATGGACCTCACTTTAAAAAAATAGACTGCCCTCTGGGCAAGCTTATTGATGAGTATTTAATTAAGTGTTTAATTGTGTATGTACTGTAAATATTTCAAATTCCAATGTTCTTCACATAAGGAAATATGTTCTAAATGTTTTAAAGAGATATTCCTATGTATATATCTGTTTATATCTATGCCAATATTTAATCATATATATGATATATGAGCACTCGCCAGAATTTTTGATAATTCATTCCCTTTTATTGTAAACATTTTTGAAGGCTTTACCCCCTTCATCAGACATAAAAAAGAAAGCAAACAATTGACACTTACCCCTACCACCATAAATAGACTGTACTGGTACTGGACTTTACGACTTCCGGATTTCATCCTGCCTCTTGGAGATTACATCATCACCACAGGTGGAGCAATGTATAGCTCAGATCACTGAATAAAATAAATTAGTAGTAAAATTATCCAAAAATAATTAGTACTTAGTAGAAACATAATTTTAGACCAACAAATGCCTCTCCATTGAATAGTATACTATAGTGTGCATCAGATCACTAAACATACTCACCCTGCAGCATGGGTTGCCATAGCAACTGTCAACAATACCATACCTTACAACTTGGGATCAAAACGTATGTAACAAAGGAACCTTATCTATTCTGTACAGTTGGTCTTAAATCTAAATCTAAAGAAAGGATGGAGTCCCAAAACGCGCATCGGAGTGTATTACCTAGGTGGTCATTCCAAATTGCTGTGTTTACGGGTCCCCTTGCCAGGACTTCTCCTATACTCAAATGACTGAATCAGCCAACGGAGTGGATGATTGGTGTATAGCATCACGCTCACTGAGTGTACCTTTGCGGGACTTGTGTGGCTACTGCCCAACTGTAAGAAGTGGAACTCGTTCAGAGGATCAACAGAAGGATAAGCAAGTATACCCCCTTATTTCTATGTGGACCTTAATACCTAAGGGTGGGCTATACACTGTATCCAATATGCTCACGACCAGCTTTCCACTATACAACATATCCACACAAGCTTTTACAGAGGCTATTGTACAGTCCTATGGCGCTGCTACTTTAGATACAAACTTACTGTCTACCCTATGATGGGGAGTATTTAATATATAACAGGGTTCTGTTATACACCTTGAATCTGTGGTGTGTGAGGCCCAGGAGAAGAGGCTTGTCCATGACACACGGATTTCATTTGATACTAGATCAGCTGGGCATTGGACTTTGTAACAAGCTTCAATCAAGCAACGTCTATTGTTACACTATATGTGGATTACACAGTATCTGTTTAAGCCCCTGTGCCTGTTCTATTTTTTCACATTTGAACTGTGAACTGTTTGGAGATGACGTCTATTTTTGCCTACGGGAAATTGATGTGGTGCGTTTGTTTGTAGATTGTATTTGCTGTATGCAAGTCGGAATGGGGATAGGCTAGGTACCTTTCACAATATTTTCATATTTGTATTTATGATAGTATTACATTCATTATATTTCATTGGATCCATTTCGTGTGCTGAGTATTTTGTATTATATTTAAATCTAAAGATACTGTTCATATTCTCATACAGGTTATCATAACAATCGCTACCAATAATTCATGCATATACTTTTTAACAAGCTCTTGCTATCAGCTTACATATTAAATAAATACACTCCTTTAGATGACATATATAGAAAGAGGCAATCTATTAGGTATATATGGACCCCACATAGGGCCAGATTACGAGAGGAGAGCAAAATTTTGCTTTCATGCTCCACTCGCAATACCAGTGAACGCAATTGTGTGCTGGTATTAGAAGTGGTCAGCAATGCTAGAAAGACATGCACTCAATAGGGTATAGGCTCCAATGGGAGCCTTGTTCTCATTATGTGAGACACGTCATGAGAACTAGCACAGCAGAGGGGGCAAGTCACACAGTAATGGCAGCAAAATGTAAATATATATGTATATGGTTATATACATATATATAGATTAATGTTTATATGTGTGGCAGGGTTTCTAACATCCCACACTTGCCAAGTTTAGCCCCCCAAAACTGCCGGGTGCAGTAATTTTATTAAAAAATAAAAATATATTTTTTTTTAATAAAATACACACCACTGTATTTTTGGGGCATTTGGGGCACATTTATAAAATTAACCAGAGATATGATCTCTGGTTAATTTATAAGCTCTAATTGCATTTTTAATGGCTTGTTATTTATTGTGTGCCCGCAAATTGGCAAATTCGATTAGATTAGTGTTAAGAGAACCTTTCTATTCTCTTAGAGCATCTTTGTTTTACTTTAATTATTATGTTTAGATATTATTATAATGTGAATAATTTAATGAGGTTTATTAGCCATTTAGGTAACAATACAATGTCTTTCACTTAATTTTATCAGAACATATGTTGTTTCAGTGTGAAATAGTCTAGATTTGAGGTTGTTTTTGTGTTAAATGTTCTTATATAATTCATTTTAGTTTTCTTCTGCTTTATTGTTTCTTAAAGTTTAAAAGGTCCAAAAGTGACTCCGTGCATGCAACAGGTTTTCAGTTTCCACACAAATAGAAAAATGAATTGAAAGAGAAAAAACGAATGTTCTTTAGAGCAGTGGTTCTCAACACAAATTAACTCAAGGCCTGGTAAATTTTAGCCGGAAATTTCCAGGGCCCTGTATTGTGTATATATGTGTGTTTGTGTCCCGGTATTGTGTATATATATGTGTATGTGTATTTGTATATATATATATATAAATATATATACACATACAAAACATGTAAGAGGACTGCACTCTCAGACTGGACTGGGTACAAATCCTATGACCTTGCAAAATAGCATTCACAGGTAGCTGTACCGTCCCCAGAGTCCCAGGCAGTTAACCCTAGACAAGTCTGGGTAAAATGCCCCATAGGGCAAATTACAAAACAAATTAATACAAAAGAGGAAGTCTAGCACTCACCTGCAAGCACTCAGCTAATATTTAAAGCAAACATGGAAGAGTTAGTTACTGAATCTGGGAAAATGGGACAAGCCCAGGTACCACCTCAAAGTCTCTCTCAAACCTGGATCCCTAAAACAGAGGTAACTAACCCTTCCATTTTTGCTGCTTATTAAATCTACCCCAATACCTCAATAAAAAATAAAAGTTTTATATATATATATATATATATATATATATATATATATATTCTTCAACAAACTACAAGAGGAGAACAAGGACCATCAAAAATTTCTTAAGGCCCTGTATAGATAGGGAATCAAGCAATCTTTTTTTTATAAAAAATAGCTCAAAAGTGTAGCTAAATTAAACAAATGGAATGAATCTCTGACCAGTACAATCACAGAGAACAAAAAATAATGTATTAATAGTACAGAAAGAAGTAAATCCTAACTGTCCAAACATAGCAATAGGCCAGTTGTGCACTGGCCTCGGGTATATGTTAGCAACACAAAGTAAAGTATGTTGAACAAACAATATAGTACATGTGGCCAATTAAAACCCTGAAGATGTGCACATCATAATCATAATATTGGCCTCGGATATATGTTAGCAACACAAAGTAAAGTATGTTGAACAAACAATATAGTACATGTGGCCAATTAAAACCCTGAAGATGTGCACATCATAATCATAATATTGGCAAAAATACAATCCAAAGACACCTAGTACACTGCTACACCCAAGCTGTACACGGTACCCAAGTCAATACAAGGGATAATTACCGGACAGGTAAATTTTTAGGGATCTAAGCAGTGATAGGTGCTTTGTAAAGATTTCAGGAACAACAATAATGGCAGTATAGCAACAATTACAAAGAATTACATACAAGTATGAAGAATAGCTATTGCAATGGTTATTAGCAATAAGATAGATATATATAGCAGCAAAAATAAAACAGCACACTTTTCTTAGCTTGATGTTATTACAAAATGCAATATATTTTTACCTTGTTTTATTTAACAGATGTTCCTGTGCTGAAAATAAAGATCTATTGGACCAGTTTTGCACATCCATTGTTACGAAAATATAATAATAATAATAAAACATATTTGTCACAACTCAAGAGACTAAGTCATCCCTTAGAAAATATATATCTGCATAATTTTGTTATGTTGTTACATGTTATGGACTGTATGATTGTGATCTCAGGTCTATTTATAAACTATTAGCAAGTACAACAATAACCTAACGATCTCTAAAATAGGTCTAAAAAACATTTGCCTTTACGTTAGAGAGACTTTATTATGTTTTAAAGATCTGTATGACAAAGAGACTGGATGCAAGTCTCGGTCTGGACTGCCATCTATGCCATTACTGTGAATGATGTACCTGAGTTTCATGTAACAAATATTTCTTGTTATATGTATTGCTTTTCTTATTTCTCAATAAAGCTTTTGAAAATGAAAAAAAAAACATATTTGCATAGTGCTCTTTAGCATACATGATAAGCATCTCTTGAGTTTAATGTCTCTTCAAGTTGCCCTTCTTATTCCTGTATTTTGAATGACCATTGACAATGGACCCATGCAAAACTGAGTGTTCCTATTTTATTCTATTCTTTAAAGCAACAAGCCAACCACATTCATGCCACCATAAACCATATTTCAATAGCAACATGAAAATGTATCTGTATTGTTGAATGAGGTTTTACAAATCTAAAAGTCATTGTATTAATTAATGCAGAAATCTCTTTAGCAATGAAAAGGCCATAAAATATATCTAGCTTCACAAAAATACTGTGTGTCTGTGTTTGTGATGTTTCAGCCCCAAGCTTTGTTTGATATTGCTGAAGGACTGCTTCCAATTAACCTGGTGTCATTTCCCATAACCCATTGTTCTAAGAACTTATGTTGACATAATGTATAACCTGAACAGCAGGGGTGGTTGGGGCCTGTGGTAAATGTCAAAATTCAAAGGCTCTCAGTGAGTAAGTCGAAATTGTTAAATAATTCACTGAATGGCCTGTATCCCTAGACAATAACAAATAAAAGATGCATGTTGGCACAATAATGCAATGTTTTGGGTTAGGAGTGTGGCATGCTAGAACTGTTGTCAAAACCCCCTTTTCAATGATTTGTAATAATATTCCAGGTTCAAATTAAATAGAATTTGTTGAATATCAAGGGCCAAATAAGCATATTATATCAGAGGATCAGTGCTCTGTTGACATTTGTGTCAAGAGTTGTATTTTTATCCAATACTATTCAGATACTGTGCTTAGATACATCTGGAATTTTTAAATGCTCCAGGTTTTTATCTGATACTATTGTTATAAATGTTTAATATTGCTACAATTTGTTCATTATCGCTATGTTTTTATATGTCTGAATTTTTATTAAATTTTAGCACTTCACAGCACTCACCTTTCACAGTGCCCAATTCTAAGATTGCACGCACTTAACGCTAAATTTCCTATTCCAGTTGCACAAAAAAAAATTGTACTACATTTTTTTTTACTACATATTATACTCATAAAGTACCACAGTACACAAATTTATCACTGACATTCTAGTTACCTTTTAAGTCATCTTGGTGGTGCATAGCATTTTTGTCTCTTGTTTTAGGGAGACTATTTCTTCACTCTCTGGTATTGTTTTAGGGGATTTTGGGATCCCCTGTTTTCTGTGCTTTGCTTTTGGTAACTTATCTACAGCGCAATTATCTATCTGCATTTTTGGCAACTGACCTTTGTCAAAAACAAACAATTTTGAAGGTACTCTTTTTGCTCTTCACACATTACTTGAACAAGAGGTTATACTGTGAAGCTAGATAGTGGCATGATTGTGAAAACATTTGTGGAAGTACCTGAGAACTGTCCACAAAATCTAGAGGGAAAAATTACAGCTAAAGAATAAATAAAACCTAAAGATAACTTCATGAGAATAACACAGATGGGAAATGTGTAGATCGTATGGTTGAGAAAAAAAAATGCTTGGTGGATTTGTATTGCATCCTTAAAGGGACATGTTACCCATATAGTAATTTACTTAAAAGTGATGTAGAATAACTGTAAATAGCTGACAAGAACATTTCTATATAAAAAAGAAGATATTTTAAACCCATTTTTTTTAATCTCAGTAGAGTAAGAGCACTTATTACTGTCATCTGCAAAGTGAAAAAACAGCCAATCAGCTATAATAGTGCTAAGATCATACTTATGGTGATCTTGTGGGATTAGAATTCCCTTTTGAAGTGCATTGTATTGTATTACTTTGTTGAGGGCTTTTTTAATTTAAAGTGATCCAGATTGATAGTTAAAGTTACTCTTAAGATTTTTAATTTGTGCCACACAAACTTCCCTATATTTTCCATGGGGACAATTTGACACCAATATTCTAATCTAACCCATTTTCAAAGGATTTTAAGTGTTTTGTGTTACATCTAGTTACAGTTTGTATAGTTTATTTCCCAATGTAAATGAGTGATCACAATGTAATATTGTTAAAACATTTTAAAATATGCAGAGCCATTAAACAGTTTTCAACAGAAAAGCACCCCAAATGCCTTTTCATGTGTTAAGTACTTGTTATCGAAAAAAAAAAACTGAGTTGTGACCCAAAACTGACTGATACAATTGCCCATTCACGCCCCTTAAGGTTATAGTAAAGGGCTATTCATGTAACCCCTTTGTTCATTGTCCAAAGAAAAAAGCTAATTAACATGTGTGACATTAACCTTGTTATCAGAATCCATCCTCAACTACTCATTAACCATATGCATGCAATATGTATCATGGCATGATGGGCATACTTTTTTTAGTCATTTCAAGACCCTAACATCTACAAATAGTGTATCAAATAAAAATGCGTAAAATTGTACAAATCACAAAAGAAGTGCTGCATCACTTTTTTATTTCTTGTTATCCACAAATAGTGTGTTTTGAATTTTTATTTTAATATTTGACTGTAAGTCACATTGTCACCAACAGTACTGACATCTTTTAAATTGGGCTTTAAAAGTGGATCACTCAACTCAATCTCAACATTCATAAGAACTTTGTGTTATCTGTTTCCATCCAAACCACTACTAAACCATCTGAACGCATATTTTATGTTGTCAGAATTGGCAGACTATACATCATTTTTCTATTGCTGTATGATTGCTATTCAACTTTGAAAAGTATTGTTTTTGACAATATTTACATCTACTGTTTGTTAAAGCACCATTTTCATTTTGGTGTGAACTGAAAACAAGATGGCAACTAAAGATTTCTGTTATAAGGACTTAAAATATCTTCTTTTTTATGGATTTTAACATTATTTAAACTGTAAATAGTGAACCTGTTGCCTTGTTATATTGTATTTGCATAGGAAACCCTTAAATTAGATTCCACCTTTGTGACCGGGTTTTCATAGGGGACACACCTCCATGCACACATAGTCGCTAGAGAGTATTCCAAAGTGCTTGTGCCTAAATTATTGAGCTAGTAAACTAGAACACGCATTTGTGACCGTGAGTTCAATATTGTACTTTGAAAATCACTTTCATGGTTAACCACTTCTGTAAACCATGTAAACCATGTATACAGCATTGAGCAATCCTTTATATCAGCCACATTTACAACAGTTATTAACTCAGTGATGAATTTACGGGATACTAGGGTAAGCACTGCACCCTTTATTATTACTGTATAACCCCCCAACTCTTAAAAGGTTCCCTCTGCCTAAATTTGCAAAGTAGCCACTTTTTTATATACTGTATATTGATTTTTTCTTGCAGATCCCCAACGGTACCAAAAGCACCTTTGGGCATCTATTTATCAAGCCGTCAACTTACTTGCATTCAACGGCACCAACATTATATTTATTAACCCCTAATCTGCCCCCCCTACACTGCCACCACCTACCTACATTTATTAACCCCTAATCTGCCTCCCCCAACGTCGCCGCCACTATATTAAATTTATTAACCCCTAAACCTAAGTCTAACCCTAACACCCCCTAACTTAAATATAATTTAAATAAATTTAAATAAATATTACTATCATTAAATAAAGTATTCCTATTTAAAACTAAATACTTACCTATAAAATATACCCTAAGATAGCTACAATATAACTAATAGTTACATTGTAGCTAGCTTAGGGTTTATTTTTATTTTACAGGCAACTTTGTATTTATTTTAACTAGGTACAATAGTTATTAAATAGTTATTAACTATTTAATATCTTCCTAGTTAAAATAAATACAAATATACCTGTTAAATAAAACCTTACCTAAGTTACAATTACACCTAACACTACACTATAATTAAATAAATTCCCTAAACTAAATACAATTAAATAAAATTATCTAAAGTACAAAAAAACAAACACTAAATTACAGAAAATAAAAAACATTAAAACCCACCATCCACACAACCAACCCTACTCTAAAACCCACCCAATCCCCCCTTAAAAAAACCTAACACTAACCCCATGAAGATCACCCTACCTTGAGAAGTCTTCACCCAACCGGGTGAAGTCTTCACCCAAAGTCCTCAGCGAAGCCGGCAGAAGTGGTCCTCCAGATGGGCAGAAGTGGTCCTACAGACAGGCAGAAGTCTTCATCCAGACAGCATCTTCTATCTTCATCCATCCGGCGCGGAGCGGCTCCATCTTTAAGACATCCGACGTGGAGCATCCTCTTATGACGACGTCTTCTTGAACAATGACGGTTCCTTTAAGTGACGTCATCCAAGTTGGCGTCACTTCAATTCCGATTGGCTGATAGAATTCTATCAGCCAATCAGAATTAAGGTAGGAAAGATTATATTGGCTGATGCAATCAGCCAATAGGATTGATGTTCAATCCTATTGGCTGATCCTATCAGCCTATAGGATTGAGCTTGCATTCTATTGGCTGATTGAAACAGCCAATAGAATGCAAGCTCAGTCCAATTGGCTGATTGGATGAAGACTTCTGCCCGTCTGGAGGACCACTTCTGCCCGTCTGGAGGACCACTTCTGCCTGTATGGAGGACCACTTCTGCCAGCTTCGTTGAGGACTTCGGCCCGGTTGGGTGAAGACTTCTCAAGGTAGGGTGATCTTCAAGGGGTTAGTGTTAGGTTTTTTTAAGGGGGGTTGGGTGGGTTTTAGAGTAGGGTTGATTGTGTGGGTGGTGGGTTTTAATGTTGAGGGGGTTGTAATTTTTCTTTACAGATAAAAGAGCTGATTACTTTGGGGCAATGCCCCGCAAAAAGCCCTTTTAAGGGCTATTTGTAATATAGTGTAGAGTAGGGCTTTTTTATTTTGGGGGGGCTTTTTTATTTTGTTAGTTTAAAAAACTTTTAATTTATTTTTTATTTTCTGTAATTTAGTGGGGGGGTTTTGTACTTTAGATAATAATAGTTAATTTTATTTAATTGTATTTAGTTTAGGGAATGTATTTAATTATAGTGTAGTGTTAGGTGTAATTGTAACTTAGGTTAGGTTTTATTTTACAGGTATATTTGTGTTTATTTTAGCTAGGTAGTTATTAAATAGTTAATAACTATTTAGTAGCTATTGTACCTAGTTAAAATAAATACAAAGTTGCCTGTAAGATAAAAATAAACCCTAAGCTAGCTACAATGTAACTATTAGTTATATTGTAGCTATCTTAGGGTTTATTTTATAGGTAGGTATTTAGTTTTAAATAGGAATAATTTATTTAATGATAGGAATATTTATTTAGATTTATTTAAATTATATTTAAGTTAGGGGGTGTTAGGGTTAGGGCTAGACTTAGGTTTAGGGGTTAATAAATGTAATATAGTGGCGGCGGTGTAGGGGGCGGCAGATTAGGGGTTAATAAATGTAGGTAGGTGGCAGAGGTGTAGGGGGGGCAGATTAGGGGTTAATAAGTATAATGTAGGTGGCGGCGGTGTAGGGGGGTAGATTAGGGTTTAATAAATATAATGTAGGTGGAGGCGGTGGTGGGGGTGGAAGATTAGTGGTTATTGAGTATAATGTAGGTGGCAGTGGGCTCCGGGAGCGGCGGGATAGGGGTTAATAAGTTTATTTAGTTTAGGCGGGGTCCGGGAGCAGCGGGATAGGGGTTAATAAGTTTATTTAGTTGCGGCGGGGTCCGGGAGCGCCGTGATAGGGGTTAATAACTTTTATTTAGGTGGTGGCGGTGTAGGGGGGCAGATTAGGGGTGTTTAGACTCAGGGTACATGTTAGGTTGTTAGGTGTAAATGTTCCCATAGGAATCAATGGGATATCGGGCAGCAGCGAACATGAACTTTCGCTGCTTTCAGACTCCCATTGATTCCTATGGAACGCTGGGCCGGAATAGTGGCGAGCGTGCCTGGTAGTTATTTGATAACTAGCAAAAGTAGTCAGATAGTGACGAATTTGCATTCAGAACATCTATAATGACGTAAGCATCGATCTGTGTCGGACTGAGTCCGGTGGATCATATGTTACGTCACAAAATTCTACTTTTGCCGGTCTGTAGGGTTTGATAACTAAGGGGAATCAGGCTTGCCACAAATATGCTGTGGAATTTCAGCGTATTTGCGGTTGACGGCTTGATAAACAGATGCCTTGATATCTTTGTAGTCATTTTTTTTCTTTTTCATATTCTATAACCACCCCCAAATTATCCTTTTGACAGTCAAATATGGTGAAATGACTAAATAACCCATTTTCATTTACAATTTATACAACAATGATTAATACTCAAGTATTTATAGAGCAGTGATTAACCCTATATGAAACACATAAAGAACAGTGATTAACAACATATAAACCACATATAGAGCATTTACTTTTTATGTCAGACATATTTCAAGCATTGATTAACCATATGTCACACTTTTTTTCTGCGGAGATCTTTTACTAGATTTTCCATTTTGAGCGTTGATTAACTAATTGGACCTTTTTTTACTGCTGAGATACATTACAACATTTTCCATTTTGAGCATAGATTAACCATTTGCCACCTTTTTTTTCTGCAGCAATATATTATTACATTTTACACTTTCAAAACAAAAAAGTTTGACTTGACCAACAGGGATGCATTAAATTATTTTAGTGCAAAACATTACATTTTCAATTTTCTTTGTTGAGTTTACCCAAAGGCTACATACCAATTCTGAACAGATGTGCTCAGCTTCTTTTAAAATAATGTGATTTCTGTGCATTTGAAGCTTTTACAACAAACCCATGCATTGGATAAACATCCTGTGATGAAGTTCTCTGGTGCCTAATGAGTGGAAGTCTTAGTAAAAGAACACCCAAAAGCATTAAGCACTGTCTAGTAAGCGTCTTTCTGTCTCTAATCTTGGGAACAATTTCTTAAACCAGGGTTGTCCACATTTTCTTGGGTTTTTTACTTTGGAGAAAATATTTTTAAGTGTTCCTGGATCATAAAAGATGTCAAAATAACCTTCTGCTAAGACAAATACACACAAAAGGAGGGAGGAACCAGTATGTATATTATAGTACATTTCTTTCTGCGAGCAAACTTTCTGTGGTATCACACTATGAAATAATGCACTCAAAGTTTGGCAGGTCTGTTAAAAAGGTTATGTTTATACTTTTTATTTATAACTGAATATTGTTGCCCAGTCAACAAGAGATTTTTGTGTTCTGCAGAAAACAAAATGGATTCTTAATGCCCAATTTGCAAATTCTGATTGACAACAAAATTATATCAAATGTTATTACTAGAGAAAAATAGCCCAGAAAAATAGCATAATCAAAACCTGCTCTCAATTTGAAATGATGCCACGGAATAATATAAAAAAAAAACATATAGATTACTTGTAATACACTGAGAATAGTATTTGAAGGAACCATAAGGATACTGACCTCACATTTTCCATTACGCCTATGAAGCTTGAAACACAATGCTCTGAAGAATGTTTACTGTGATAGGTGTGCATTTGACAGAACACAATTCAGCAATCTGATTTCACCCTTTGCCCTGAAACAATGTTACAAGCAAAAAAGGCATTTTTAGTTTTGTGTAACCTTGCTTTTACCATCCAAACTGCTGCAGGGCCAACCGAGGTAATCCCTGAAGGGATACAGTGGCTGTATATACATATTTGCGCCTCTCACAACTCATAATTCATTTCCTCAGACTTAATAGAGGAGATCTATCAAAAAACAGGAGCGCTTGCTGATCTGCAAAGCAGCTGTTTTTTGTTTGTCTGTTAGTTTTTTTTTATTATTATTATCATAAGAAAGCTGAACTAAATTGTATACCTTTAGATTTCAAGTACAGTTAGATTTATTAAAGGAATAAAAACAAAGGTCAAAATTGAAATGTGCATTTCAGTTTTAAATATAAACATTTTGGCGATATGCTTCAATTATCAAAAATTCTTCTAGTATAAATTATTACTGTTTTTCAGCAGCTAATGCACATATCCTGTAAGGGCCTGTGCACCAGTATACAAACATCATAGCTTCTCTGATAGTCAGCAGTGTCTTGTGTGACACAAATTAAGTATTGAAGGACACAAAATACAAACCACCACCAGTTCGCTGAGCTTAAATACTGGTGCACGAGCCCTCACAGGATATGTGCATATGCTGCCTAAAAAAAGTAAAATCTTTTACTAGATGAATTTCTGCTAATAGAAGTATACTGCAAAAATGCTTTTATTTAAAATTGAAATGCACCCATGCATGTTTTCGATTTTGAAACAAAGAAATTTCACCCCTTTTCTACACTGGCATATTGCAAGGCATCAAGTACTTTGCATGTAGGGGTCTCCAGGAGTTAAAGAACACCAATAGTTATTTCCATGACTACAGTGAATATATGACAGTCTCTGTGGGGAAACTATTTTTTTGGGCATTCCCTAATGTCTAAACCCCAACCAGCTGCTGGTGCACAGACAAGTCAAAGTCCTCCGCAAATATTGCCAGAGTAACAAAAGTATTTGGCTAAAGCATACAGTGTATACAGTTCTCACTGTCAAAACACTGACATGCACAGTTGCAAGTTTTGATTCTTTCTTAGGAAAGTGGAGGGCTGATTAAGCATGCAGCAACTTAAAGGGACACTAAACCCATCATAAAAATAAATACATACTTTTTGTAAATATCATTGCGCTTCATATGTTTACCCTTTCTTAGTAATCATCACCCGAAATTTAATAGAATTCCAAACCCACCACCGGGAATAACTTCTAATCCTCCAATCCAAACTGATAACCCAAGTTATCAACATGGCAGATTATCACCGCTATGCGCATGCGCGATTTTAGCAAACGTCACTGGAAGAAAACATACAAGCCGCTTATGGCTCAATGTAGAGTGAGTGAAAGGATATGCACATGCGCGGGTAGACAAAACGATTTGCGCATGCAAACAGTGACAACATCTTAAGTTAATGAGATGCAAAGTGAAAGGATATGCGCATGCGCGGTTAGAAAAATTGATTTGCGCATGCGAACAGTGACAACATCTTAGTGTTGTTAATGAGATACAATTATTGAAATTACTACCGTTACGTTTGTTGTATCGTGCGCCTCCCATATTTGAGCGTTGGCTGATATGACGCAATAGACGATTATTAAAATGAATATTTTTCATGTTTAGAAACTTTGTTTTAGACTACAAATAGGAATGTGAGGATATGTAAACATGTTACATATGATATTGATGGTAAGTTGGTGGAAAAAAAACTAAAGTTTTGGAATCCTTTAAGGGTTTACTTTTAACTGAACTGCTAGGTGTCTGTGTAAGTGTATTAGCTGATCTTGCAGCTAGGGGGAGATGTTTTAGAGCCTATATTAGTGACTGCAGGCAGCAAGTAGGGTCATTAACCTGTTTTGTCTTCCCACTCATGATACAGGTAGCGTGCATCGGAGATGCTGGCAATAGTTTCCCTTTGGCTGGGGGCTGATTATGCATTTGGACATTGGTAAGACCAGAGTGCCGTAGTTGTGCTTTTAGGGACCCTCCTTCAGAACTAACAGTCTTTTAGCTGAGGATTCATTGACTAAGTAGTTTGGTGGTCCCTCAACTCCAGTTTTAATTATAGGTACCTATGGCGGCGGCAGCGGGGTGCGGCTTTGCCTGGGGGTGAAAGAGGAGGGGGACAAGTAGAGCAATACAATACTAGTCATTGGGCTAGCTCTCGGTGGCTTTCTGCACGTTTCCTCCTGATAGCACATCTGGTTAATGGAATGGGGGCTTCCACATTCAATTAGGGTGGTTGCACCCCTTACTTTGGAGTTGTAGGACAGTGGAAATCATGCCGGTCAACGTTAAGTTATTTAAGTTAATAATAAAGAGTTAAGTTATTATGGTTAAATAAATGCAACCCCTATCCCCGGTGAGGAAGGGGTTTTTCTCCCATAAGTGGTGTCTGAGTGATTATTTTGGGAATTGTCTTGGTGTGGGTAATGTTTATCACCTTGTGAGGTAAGGTATAGAAAGTTTTACCTTTAAAGCAGCATGGAGCTTCTCCAGGGTGAAGACAGCATGTAGGAGGGCCTCCCTTTTAAACCCTCCAAGTTCCAACTTCAACTAGATATGATAGACACATCAATGCTCCTGCTTATTTTCTTTCCACATTATAAGTTTTTAAGGTGGACATTTTAAGGTGGCAATTCTCTATTGGTGCAAATAAAACAGATACAGCATCATACACCAACAAGCACTCACCACCAACTACCACAGTGCAGATATATAAGCAGAATATTCTTTAAAATCATTCTTTAAACAATATACATACAATTTGCACCCCTAACATTCACAGATTCATAGCCAACAAAATTGTAAGAGTTTTTAAACCATTTATCTAGCATCTTGTATCCACTTAAAATCACGTGTTGATTTCCCTATATAGAAAAGGGGGCAGGGGAAGATTATAAGGTAGATTACCCCATGCCATTAACCATATTTTTTATTATACAATTTTTTAGTACTTGTGGATTTGCTTTTTAGAGAAAGCAGCCGCACAGTGTTGTAAAATGCGGAACCACTGCATTTTTTTCCACTTTTCATTAAGTCATCGATTATTATGAAAAAAAAATCATGAACATCCACCTCACATTTTTATATTATAAACCCATTAACTTACACCTTTTCACCTTTATGAAAAACCCAATATGAGCATTACTACTTTAATAGCAAAATACTTTACATAAAACACTTGGAACTGCACCTGAGTTATAATGCACAAACAACTTGACACAGATTTAGGAAGGTAAACTTGAAGAAGCTACAGTCCATCAGATAGCATTGAGCACTGTCCATGCTGAACATTGAATTAACGAAGAAGCAAGGGAAGTTAAGAGTCATAGATTGGATAGACAGCACATTGCAAAACACTATGGTGCATAATCCCTTAATATTTCCCTAAACAATTACATACTGTACTCTGGTTTAAAGATTAGTTAAATACTTTGGCCCACACACATACATTCTACCATCAGTTCTATGACATCCAGCATGAGTAATTTCCTAAATATTGTTATCAGGATAGAACTACTGATATGATAAGCATATATTTTCTGATTTTTAGTAACATACATTAGATACCAGTGTGAAAATTTAATGGAAAAGAGAAGACATAATGTAGTTAAACTGATTGTACTGATGAACAAATTAAAAAGCAGACAGTTCACGTTGCAGGCTTAGCAAATTCACACAGCTCCCTGGTAGAGAGATGTGACTGAGACCTGTAAAGTTGCTACTTGTCTGGACAACCAAAGAATAATCCAATGGCAGGTTAGTAGGACCATGGTCATGCCTTGGATCATGCCACATGCCTAATACTGGATCCCGACTATAATCCTCATGGCCTTATTGGACCTCAGTTCAAACCCAAATAATCCTGTAACCCTTCTCTGAAAGCTATACCTATATTTGACTTCTGACTAAACCTTAATGGCCTAGAAACCACCTGAAAGCCTCAAATATACATTTATCCTCAGAAAAGACCAACATGCAGATGCACATCCTTAAGAAGTTGCATACTCACATAACATTAGTTCAGGCCCAAATTGACCTGAGGCTCTTCTGTAAGCCACATAAGACATCAAACTTTAGATCAGATCCAAATGGGCCTGCACCCCCTCTATCCACTATAGACCAACATTAAACTTCATATTAGACCAAAAGACCATTAAGTTCTTCTTTCAGCCACATACAATGGCAGACCACAGATAAAACACAAATGTCCCTGCTGTCCCTCTCTTAGCTACACACCCTATCAAACATCAGATCATACCAAAGTAGATAAGTCCCTCTACAAGCAATATACAAACATTAGACCTCAAATCAGAACTCTGTTCCTACAGACCCTCTATCAGCTATATATGTCCATCAGATCCCTATAGGCTCTTGTTAACCTGATACCCATATCAGACCTCAGATCCAACCCAAATGACCCTGCAACCCCTCTATTAGCTACATAAACCATTAAACCTCAGATCAAACCCAAATAGATCAGTCTGTCTATAGGCCATATACAAAACTTAGACCTCAGATCAGAACTTCTTTTACAACCTGTATATCAATATAAGACATTAGATCCCTGGTCTACAGTTCCTCCATCAGCCAAACATCTACCTCAGGTCATATCCCTGGTCTTGTACATCAGGTAACTGGCAGTGCAGCACCTCAAATAGACACATGCAACATCAGAACTCCTAGTTCAGCATCACTTTTGCTCACCATATTGTACATCAGTCCTCAGGTATTTTCCTTAATGGCACTGTAATCATTTTCCCTTTTAATGGTGTTCTGTATTTTAAGCATCATGAACATGACCTGTGTTAAGTGAGAGAGTAAAAGGAGAAGAACTGCTGGACCTGACCACTGCACTGACCTACAGTCCGGCAGATAAAACAACAGTCAGCCACTTCTTCACAGTAGTTAGTGGTAGAGACTATAAGGTACTGCTGACTCTCTAGGTGTCTGCTTGGCTTGCCCAATTTCCAATTATGGCATGGCTATGCCTCCATAATTATTTGCCAAAATATATTAACTTTTCTAATAACATGCAGTGTTAAACTGACAAAATATAGCAAATTTTGCAAGAGAATCCTATTATTTTGAATTAAACTACAGACAAGGCATTCCTAGAACACATTCACAACTGACAGTCATGCAAGCTGAAGTAACCATTTTACATGCCAGCAAATAGTGAGCATTCATCTGACCCTGAAGTCTTATTTAGTGCTATTTATTTTAAAGTAAATATATTGATTTGTAAAATGTTATTCAAATGAACATGTAAGTGTAAGAAACAAACAAGAAACGTAATATAACAATAATACAATAATAACAATAATAATATATTGTATTAATACTAGTACTACTACTACTTCTACTAATAATAATAATAATAATAATATACATTTATAAGAAGACATGTTTTAGTACATAAATATGAGGTAACACATAGGTCAAATTCCCTTAGTCATTCACCACAATGGGTAAGACCAAGTAATATAGTTGTGATGTGTGGCAAAAGGTTGTTGAGCTTCCCAAAATGGGAAGTGGCAATAATAAAATAGCAAAACCTTTGGAAATTACCATTTCCACCTTCAGGGCAATAATTAAAAAGTTCCAGTTAACTGGAAATGGTATGAATCAATCTGGAAGAGGACATGTGCCTATATTGTCTCAACACACTGTGAAGAGAATGGTTCAAGTGGTCAAAATATCTCCAAGGATCGCAACTGGAGAATTGCAGAAGTTAGTTGCATCTTGGGGTCAGAAAGACTTCAAAACTAAAATCTGACATCACATACATTAGCACAAGTTGTTTGGAAGGGTCTACTCTCATTCAAAAAAACCTCAAGCATCTTCAGTTTGCCAGACACTACTAGAACTTCAAATGGGATCGGGTTCTATGGTCAGATGAAACCAAAAAATACATTTTTGGCAATAAATAGCAGAAGTGGGTTTGGTGCACACAGAGCCATTTGGAAAGGTACCTTATGCCCACGGTTAAATATGGTGGAGTCTCTTTAATGTTTTGGGGCTGTTTTCTGCCAGAGGACCTGGACATTTTGTTAGGATACATGGCATCACTGACTCTATCAAATACCAACAGATATTAAATGAACACCTGACTGCATCTGCCATAAAGCTTAAAATGGGCTGTGATTGGATCATCCAGCAGGACAATGATTTAAAACATATATTAAAATCAACACAAAAATGGTTTACTTACCACAAAAATCAAGGTCCTGTCTTGGCCATCCCAGTACCCGTACTTGAACCCCATAGAGAACCTGTGGGGTAACTGAAGAGGAGAGTCCTCCAGCGTCAACTTAAAAATGTGAAGGATCTGGAGAGATTCTGTATGGAGGAATGGTCTCAGATCCCTTGCCATGTATTCTCCAACCTCATCATGCATTATAGAAGAAGACTCATAGCTGTTATCTTAGCAAATGGAGGTAGCCCAAAGTATTGACTAAAACTGTGCCAATATTTGTGTCACACATATATTTAACACAGGGTTTTTTTTTTTTTTTGTTAAACCTGTATTATGTTTGCAATTGTTTAATATTCATGAGAGCAGAGTATTTTTTTTTTTAACAAAAGATCAAAAGGTTTAACAATAAAGACACTTTTTCAAAGTCTTCTTTACTCATATTTACCAAGGGTGACAATATTAGTTGAGGGCTCTGTGTATATATATATATATATATATATATATATATATACAAGCAGAAAAGGAAAGCACTTCTGACAACTTCAGTTCACTGCCTTGGGTGCCACAAACATTAGTATAATAGTCAATCAGAGAATGCACCTTGATTGACTAACATATATATATATATATATATATATATATATATATATATATATATATATATACATATATAAATACATATATACAACAACATTTTAAATTAAGGGGAGATAAAAGGTGAGTTTAAAATCCTCCACTACACACAAAATATAGAAAAAATAACTCATTGTGTAGTTCATTAACAAATCTAGACAGGCCCAAAGGATTGTTTTCCCACAGAAAACCTCTGAATTACATTGTTTCCAATGCAGCAAAGGATTCTGGGTAAGATATGCAAAGTAAGTACACAATGACACACCTTTTTACTTCAGTCTGCTTTTCAGCAGGTTCCCTTTATGCCAAAGTATCGCTGTTCACACAGCTTATAAACTTAGCTAGGGTTAGTGCAGTGATTCATAATCATCCCAGTGTGCTTAGAGGAATGTGGCTGCACCTCACTGACGAGGCCCATAGGAGGCCGAAACGATCGTCTGGGGTTGTCATGTTCCTTGTTCAGAGGAGAATTGCCTGGTATTTCGGTGCTGGACTGACCTTACTTGGCAGGATCAGACTGATATACTTCAGGAAAGTTTTCTTCTGTGAAAAGCACACTGGTCTAAAAGAGGCTGCTTCCGGGTGGTAAATCGCCATAGAACAAGCCACTGAGCTGTTATTCGTTCCTGTTAGAGCGCTTCTCTCTTTGTATGCAAATTATTATGACCCTGGGGAAGTCTCCCTATGGGTGATGGGGGAAACCAGACGTGGACTCCTTGCCCAGTGTGCTTAGAGGAATGTGGCTGCACCTCACTGACGAGGCCCATAAGAGGCCGAAACGATCGTCTGGGGTTGTCATGTTCCTTGTTCAGAGGAGAATTGCCTGGTATTTCGGTGCTGGACTGACCTTACTTGGCAGGATCAGACTGATATACTTCAGGAAAGTTTTCTTCTGTGAAAAGCACACTGGTCTAAAAGAGGCTGCTTCCGGGTGGTAAATCGCCATAGAACAAGCCACTGAGCTGTTGTTCGTTCCAGGTAGAGCGCTTCTCTCTTTGTATGCATAACCATCCCAGGACAGACTGTTTCGTGGTTTTTGCCACTCATCAGCTGGGAGAAGGTTAGAATCACTGCTGGGTGAAGTTGATTCCGGGCAGAATACAACAACATTTTAAATTAGGGGAAGATAAAAGGTGAGTTTAAAATCCTCCACTACGCACAAAGTATAGAAAAAATAACTCATTGTGTAGTTCATTAACAAATCTAGACACGCCCAGAGGCTTGTTTTCCCACAGAAAACCTCTGAATTACATTGTTTCCAATGCAGCAAAGGATTCTGGGTAAGATATGCAAATTAAGTACAAAATGACACACCTTTTTACTTCAGTCTGCTTTTCAGCAGGTTCCCTTTACGCCAAAGTATCTGCTGAAAAGCAGACTGAAGTAAAAAGGCGTGTCATTGTGTACTTAATTTGCATAGCTTACCCAGAATCCTTTGCTGCATTGGAAACAATGTAATTCAGAGGTTTTCTGTGGGAAAACAAGCCTCTGGGCCTGTCTAGATTTGTTAATGAACTACACAATTAGTTATTTTATATATATATATATATATATATATATATATATATATATATATATATCCCTGTATATTTAAGATGACTATATTTATTTATTCATTTTAAGAAAAAATACAATACCTATACAATAATCCTTATCAATAATAACAAATTTGTGTGAAGCATTAGCCAGAAAAGAAATATTCTGTTTGTAGATCATGGAAAGGTTTAGTAAAGAACAAAAATGTGGTTTATTTTCTATGAACTGAACAGTCCATATTATGTGAAATTTTGCCTATTTAGTTCCCCTGGGATATCAGTCTGACTTCCCACTATTTAATTGGAAGGTCATTTCTCTCTGTCAACTCTTCCTAACCTCTTAGGTATGCTTCCTATTTAATAAGCAACAGGATATGCCACTCAGTGGATGAGCTAAACAATCCCTACGGCTCATATGTAGTAACAATCATTCTGACACATTAAAGATATAAAAAAATATAAATGGCTTCCTGCCTACAATTTCTGTAACAGATTCTGTTAGGTGTTTCTCAATGTCAAATAAAATGCCTTGAAGGTTAAATGCTAAGTGAGTTTTTTTATTTTTTTATTATTTCTTAGCAAATATCATCCCCTGTAACATATTAATACAGAAAAATAATTACTATGTTTAGTCTTTTAGGGTCTTATGGAGGTCATGGATTTCAAGGGTAAGGGAGACATATCCCTGACAATTTCAATTTTATAAATGTCTTCAACAAAGTCTTGATTTAAAAACAAAATCTGTATTTCCCAGGAGCTTCTCATGAAAAAAAATTCTGTATGCATTATTAGGATCCATATACTATTAAAGGGATAGCAAATCCAAAATGAAATTTTCATTATTCATATAGCGCATGCAAATTTAGACAACTTTGACCTTTACTTCTACTTACAAAATTGCTTTTGTTCCCTTTGTGTTCTTTGTTAAAGCCTAAACCTATGAAGGCTCATGTACGTCAATGAAAAACCAAGAGTCAACTGGTGATTGGTGGATGAACATATATGCCAAATGTCATTGGATCCCCTGATATGTAAGCTTAAGACCAAAGAAAGACATACAGTAAATATTTTATCCCTGAATTCCCTAGAGATATATGTTTAATGAAACAAAACAAATTTTATACAATGCGCAGATTATGTATCAACAATTAAGAATGCATTAAAAAACTATCTACATACAAAATAAATGGTTTAAAACCTTACTTTATCTTATCTTCATTAAATGTTGCCAATTAGGGGTAGCTATAAATATTAGCCTGGAAGCAAACTATTGGAAGGAGAAGTTCTTGACCCTCGCAGGGGAATTGAGTGAGAGTTGTCAGGTCCAGGGGAGGAGCTTTTGTAGTTAGGGGAATAGTAGGAGCTGTCTACAATCCAGTGCTGAATGTGCAAGAAGCTCCTGCCCTCCCTCCATGCAGGTGGTGAGAATTGACAAACCCAGTTGGTGGAATGATTTCCTCTCTTTTTCTTGCTGTAGTGCTAAATTTGGGCATAGTTGGGTACCTCCTGTCCGTCATTGACAGGGGTGAAATTTAGTTTTGGGGAAGCTTTGTATTAAAGGGACATGACAACCAAGTTTTTTTTTTTCATGTTTCAGATAAAGCATACTATTTTAAACTAATTTCCAGTTTACTTCTATTATCAAATTTACTTAATTCTCTCACTATCATTTGTTAAAGGAGCAGTAATGCACTACTGGGAGCTAGCTGAACCCATCAGGTGATCCAATAAAAAGATACATATATATTCAGCTACAAATCAATAGCTAGCGCTCAGTAGTGTATTGCTGATCCTGCACATTGTTACTTTCAACAAAAAATACCAAAGAGAATGAAGCAAATTAGATAAAAGAAGTTAACTAGAAAAGTGTTTAAAACTGCATTCTCTATCTGATTGATTACATTTTAAACTTTACTGTTCCTTTAATGTAAAATTATGTTAAAGGGATATGAAACCCAGGGTCTGGACCAAAAATGGGCCTGTTCCTAAGCTTACATCTCTGCCTTTTCAAATATACATAGCAAGAGAACGAAGAAAAAATGATAATAGGCGTAAATTAGAATGTTGCTTAAAATTGCATGCTCTATCTTAAAAATAAAAGAAACAAATTGGGTTTCATATACCTTTAATTGCTGGGAAAATACTTCATCGCTTCTATAGTTACCTCTGAAAGTTGAGTGGTAGGATTTATACAGACATTATCATGTGACCAATGCTACACTACTCTCTTTCACCTAGATTACGTTTTTTGCGCTAAACAGAGTACAATACGAATGAAACAAAAGTTGTGTTTTTCACCCGCCATAGCGCTGCCATTACGAGTTCCTGAAAAACCTCCTTGTGCGTCCGATATGGTGGCGTTAAGCCCCATATCACACAAAAGCCAAGGGCTGCTTTGATGTGCTCATGCACGCTTTCACCCATAGATATCAATAGGGGGAGAGTGTTAGAAAAAAAACTAACACCTGAAGTGTGAATTGGCGATCGCCGTAACGCAACCCCATTGATGTCTATGGGGAAAAGGAAATCATATTTAAAGCTAACACACTAACATAAACCCCAAGTCTAGACACCCCTAATCTCCTGCCCCCCACATCGCCGACACTATAATTAAGTTATTACCCCTATTCCGCCGCTCTCCGACATTGTTGCCACTAAATAACATGATTAACCCCTAAACCTCCGACCTTCCACATCTCCGCCACTAAATAAACTTATTAACCCCTAATATTAACCCCTAAATCGCTGGCTCCCCACATTGCAAAACACTAAATTAAACTATTATTTTATTTAACACCCCCTAACTTTAAATAAAAACTTACCTGTGAAATAAATATAAACCTAACATTAAACTATAAATGAACCTAACATAACTATTCTAATAAAATAAAAAATACTACCATTTAAAATATCTAAATTACAAATTTAAAAAAACCTAACACTACGAAAAAAAATAAAAAATTTAAATTACAACTTATTTTTGGTAAACTAATATTTTTTACATTTTTTGTATGATTTGTTTTTTTCGTTGTAATTTAGACTTTTAATTTTTTTTCGGAGTGTTAGGTTCTTTTAAATTTGTAATTTAGATATTTTAATTGGTAGTTTTTTATTTTATTTTATTAGAATAGTAAGGTTAGGTTAATTTATAGTTTAATATTAGGTTTATTTTTATTTCACGGGTAAGTTTTTATTTATTTATTTAAAGATAGTTATATTGTAATTTTAATTTAAAGTTAGGGGGGTGTTAGGTTTAGGGGTTAATAGTTTAATTTAGTGTTTTTTGCGATGAGTGGGGTGGCGGTTTAGGGGTTAATAGGTTTATTTAGTGCGGAGATGTGGGAGGCCAGAGGTTTAGGGGTTAATAACTTTATTTAGTGGTGGCGATCTCGGCGAGTGGTGGAATAGGGGTTAATAGGTTTATTATAGTGTTTGCGATGCAGGAGGGCTCGGTTTAGTGGTCAATAGGTAGTTTATGAGTGTTAGTGTACTTTGTAACACTTTAGTTAAGAGTTTTCTGAAACATTTTTGTTACACAAAATCCATAACTTCTGCTTTAAGATGGCGGTATGGATTGTGTCGGTATAGGCTGTAACGCAAGCTTTTTAGCCTCACCACACAACCTGTAATACCAGCGATATGAAAATCCCACGCAAAAAGGTAATTTTTTTGAGTGCGGGATTGACGTTGCATTACAGGCTAAAATACGTACGGTATAGCAATACCGACACGTCTCCCAATAGTGCGTTCCTGCTTTTACGCTGAAATTGCCATTTTTTCAGTGTTAAAAGCCGTAACGCAAAGCTCGTAATCTAGGTGTAAATTTCTTGAAGTCATTGGTTTATACAAGGATATCCAGATAAAATACACAAGGTGGTAGAAAGAAACAAAAATGTTATAGAAAATTAAGAACATATTGACACAAATAATATAAATGTTCTGGTTCAACAGGAAAAGTCACATTTTCAAATCCATGGAACCAACCATATATGAACCAATAGAAATGAACAAACAAGTAAAAGCTCTACTAAAACACAATAAAATAAAACAACAATATTCCCTTTAAGATCGGTTGCTGCCTGTTACAATTCCTGAGAGTTGTCAAGCCATAAATAGCAAGCCACCACAGGGTGCAATCAGATGTCTAGGTGAATTAAAATGAAACGCAGAAAAAATAAATAGCATAGATGCAATGTTTTCTATGAATGCTTTTCAAATGAACTACAGATATTTCTGTGGCCACCAGTTAACATTGAATACCTCAGTTTATTCCAGAATGATAGCTCTCCAACCCACAATTCAAAACAGACAGCTAAATATGATGTCAAACAAATGTTTATCAAAGCATTGATTTAAGTTCTTTCAAAAAGGATGCAAAGATTTTTAAACTTCTATTTGCTCAGTGCATGTTAATGTCTTCAGTCTGGGTTTGGAGACTTAGGGGGGTAGTTATCAAGCCGTCTACTTTACCTGCCTTCGCCGGTTCAATACGCCCGCCTAAGCTCGCCTACCATTTCGGCCGCGGACCTTCATAATTTCGCCTAAGTTATCAAAAAAGCTGTCAAAAAGCCGTGCACTAAGTACGGAGCGATGAACAGCGGACTGTGAGAGTTATCACTCATCCGAACTCGCTGCTCTTCGGCTTTTTGACAGCTTTATTGATACCCCTGTCACTAAGCACCCACACTAACTACACTGTTCTACCCCCTATACCGGCGCCCCCGGAGCCCCCCGCAACTCAATAAAGTTATTAACCCCTAAACCGCCGCTCCTAGACCGCGCCGCAACTCTTATAAATGTATTAACCCCTAAACCGCCGCTCCCGGACACCGCCGCCACCTACATTATACCTAGTAACCCCTATCCTGCCCCCCCCTATACCGCCGCCACCTATAATAAAGTTATTAACCCCTATCCTGCGGATCCCGTACCTCGCCGCAACTAAATAAATAGTTTAACCCCTAAACCGCCGCTCCCGGACCCCGCCGCAACCTATATTAAACTTATTAACCCCTAATCTGCCCCCCTACACTGTCGCCACCTATAATAGATTTATTAACCCCTATCCTGCCCCCCCTACACCGCCGCCACTGTAATAAAATTATTAACCCCTAAACCTAAGTCTAACACTAACCCTAACACCCCCTAAATTAAATATTAATTAAATAAATCTAAATTATATTTCTCTTATTAACTAAATTAATCCTATTTAAAACTAAATACTTTAAAATAAACTCTAATATAGCTACAATATAAATAATAATTATATTGTAGCTATCTTAGGATTTATTTTTATTTTACAGGCAACTTTCAATTTATTTTAACTAGGTACAATAGCTATTAAATATTTATTATTTATTTAATAGCTACCTAGTTAAAATAAAGAGAAATTAACCTATAAAATAAAAACTAACCTAAGTTACAATTACACCTAACACTACACTATACTTTAATAAATTATTCCTATTTAAAACTAAATACTTACCTGTAAAATAAACCCTAAGATAGCTACAAAATAATTAATAATTACATTGTAGCTATTTTAGGATTTATATTTATTTTACATGTAACTTTGTATTTATTTTAGCTAGTTAGAATAGTTATTAAATAGTTATTAACTATTTAATAACTACCTATCTAATAGAAATACAAAATTACCTGTAAAATAAATCCTAACCTAAGTTACAATTAAACCTAACACTACACTATCATTAAATTAATTAAATAAATTACCTACAAATAACTACAATTAAATACAATTAAATAAACTAACTAAAGTACAAAAAATAAAAAAAGCTAAGTTACAAACATTTCAAAAATATTACAACAATTTTAAGCTACTTACACCTAATCTAAGCCCCCTAATAAAATAACAAAGCACCCCAAAATAAAAAAATGCCCTACCCTATTCTAAATTAAAAAGTTACCAGCTCTTTTACCTTACCAGCCCTTAAAAGGGCCTTTTGCGGGGCATGCCCCAAAGAATTCTGCTCTTTTGCCTGTAAAAGAAAAATACAACCCCCAACATTAAAACCCACCACCCACATACCCCTAATCTAACCCAAACCCCCCTTAAATAAACCTAACACTACCCCCTGAAGATCATCCTACCTTGAGTCATCTTCAGCCAGCCGACCACCGATGGAACCAAAGAGGAGATCCAGAGAGGCAGAAGTCATCATCCAAGGGGCGCTGAAGAAGTCTTCCATCCGATGAAGTCATCATCCAGGCGGCGCTGAAGAGGTCTTCCAACCGGGCGATGTCATCTTCCAAGCGGCATCTTCAATCTTCTTTCTTCCGGATCCATCTTCATCCCGCCGACACGGAACATCCTTCTTCCCCGACGGCCGACGACTGAATGAAGGTTCCTTTAAGGGACGTCATCCAAAATGGCGTCCCTTCAATTCCAATTGGCTGATAGGATTCTATCAGCCAATCGGAATTAAGTTTGGAAAAATCCGATTGGCTGATTGAATCAGCCAATCAGATTGAAGTTCAATCCGATTGGCTGATCCAATCAGCCAATCAGATTGAGCTTGCATTCTATTGGCTGATCGGAAAAGCCAATAGAATGCGAGCTCAATCTGATTGACTCCCATTGATTTCTATGGGATCCGCCGCCTCCAGGGCGGCGGATTGAAAACCAGGTACGCTGGGCTGGAAAAGTGCCGAGCGTACCTGCTAGTTTTTTGATAACTAGCAAAAGTAGTCAGATTGTGCCGCACTTGTGTGTGGAACATCTGGAGTGACGTAAGCATCGATCTGTGTCGGACTGAGTCCGGCGGATCGAAGCTTACATCACTAAATTCTACTTTTGCCGGTGTCTAGGGCTTGATAACTAAGGCGAATCAGCCTCGCCACAAATACGCTGCGGAATTCCAGCGTATTTGAGGTTGACGGATTGATAACTAGGGACCTTAGGATCTTTGGAATGCTTAGGTGCCTTGATTTCAACTTCTCCAGGTAATCAACTTTTCCCAGGTACAAGCTACTATTCTCAGATTCCACTAGTCTTGCCCTATATTATTCATTTCTGATATTAAAACATATTATGTTTTGATATAAGACTATTTTTATGATGAAGCACAACAGGATGGCTATTTTAGTCCAAATTAGCTGACAACACTCAGTTTTAATATCCCCTAACTACTTTTTAGTATATACAACTTATCTTCTAACTTACTGTTCTTCATGGCAAATGTCTAGCTATAATTCTACCTGAATATTATCAGGCTCGCCGGAAACTGCGGTTATGAAGCAGCGGTCTTAAGACCGCTGCTCCATAACTGGTCCGCTGCCTCTGAAGCTGCAGTCTGCAATCCGCCCGATCCTATACGATCAGGCTAATTGACACTCCTACTAGTGGCCAATTGGCCGCGAATCAGCAGGGGGCGGAATTGCACAAGCAGTTCTGGTGAACTGCTTGTGCAATGTTAAATGCAGACATCATATGCTGTTGGCATTCAACAATGTCTGTCGGACATGATACATTACAGCGTATCATGTCGGACAGACATTGTTAAATTGGTCCCTAAGTCTCTCTCTTTCTGGTGCTACTCATCCTATGTCTGGTGGGGGAGCCTTTTGGTATGGTATTCTGTTTTTCAGTCACAAAAGAATAGCTTGTGGACCTTTCAGTTTCTTGGGACAGAAGTTCACCATCACTACAAAAGTATAGCTGGATGCAGTCAGAAGAAGCAAAAAATCTGCAACTTTAAGATGTATACTTAACTGGGCTATTCATCCTTATGGTTTGATCAATCCTCTTCCCACCATGATAGGTTGAGTACTCTGGAGAGTATAATATGCTGGGATGTAATAGTTAGAGATTTAACTACCATAAAGAGATGCCATATGCCATTATACTGTGGAGCCAGCTAAAGCTAACACAAATGCATTTCCTATTCTATTGCTGGTTATGCTCTTTCATTCTGTTTTTTTGTTTTTTTAAATAACCTCTTATAAAGAAAACATTTTAATGAATGAATGCTTAAATAGAACTGTAATTACATTATTGTTTAAATAATTATGGACTAGAAGTAGGTTAGATATATTGTATGCCTCATTTTTTATTTAATAGTTTGATACATTGAATTATATTTTTAGAAAATAATAGTAGCACAAATTAACTGTGTTGTTAGCTGTATAAAAAAGTCTAGAATGATTCACAGATATAACTGAGCTAAATTGGGTTTTCCCATATATAATGGTCTGTAATTTAGTTTGCCCTCAACAAACCTGAAAAGAGGGTAATAATAATTATGTTAAGGATGCTGTTTAGTAAATCTGTGTGCATAAGCAGTGTCTTTATAAACAGCCAGTTTCTATTTAACAATCCGAAAACTGAAGTGCCCTTGTGTAAGGGTTTACCATGTACAATGGGATACCAATTTAAATGGCTCTTAATAATTTTGAGTGGGCTGTTGAAATATGCATAATTTCCCATAATTTTGAAGATTAAATATTATCCAAAGTACAAATATTTGACGTGTTATGTTACTCTTGAAAGAGTTTGCGTAGAGGCAAGCGAAATGCGTAGAGGAGAAGGAAAGCATTAACAGTCTCTGGTATTAGCATCAAGGACTTGCCCTACTAATTGGATCACGGAGATCCTAACTTTGATGATTCAGTAGAGTTTTATTCGCTGACTGTGGACTGCTGCAGGAATCTCTGAGATATGTGCCTTAATTTCTTGTAAACCTTTGTTTTAAAGGGACAGTGTAGTCCAAAATAATATTTCATGATTCAGATAGGGCATGTCATTTTAAACAATTTTCCAATTTACTTTTATCACCAATTTTGCTTTGTTCTCTTGGTATTCTTAGTTGAAAGCTTAACCTAGGAGGTTCATATGCTAATTTCTTAGACCTTGAAGGCCACCTTTTTTCAGAATGCATTTTAACAGTTTTTCACCACTAGAGGGTATTAGTTCATGTGTTTCATATAGATAACACTGTGCTCATGCATGTGAAGTTACCTGGGAGCCATCACTGATTGGCTAAACTGCAAGTCTGTCAAAAGAACTGAAATAAAGGGGCAGTTTGCAGAGCCTTAGATACAAGATAATCACAGAGGTAAAAAGTATATAAATATAACTGTGTTGGTTATGCAAAACAGGGGAATGGGTAATAAAGGGATTATCTATCTTTAAAACAATAAAACATCTGGTGTAGACTGCCCCTTTAATATTAAATTTATTTTGCTAACTTGTTATGGGGTTGCTCTTTTTTTTGCAGATATGTTTTTATGTGTTTATATGTGTATATTTGCCTGTAAATACATAAATACATATGTATACACATATAAACATATATAGTTACATACATATACATATTTAGACATGTATATGTATGTCTATGTTAAAGCCCGTTGCCTGCCTTTTTTTTTCTAACACCTGAGACCTCATATATTTGAGCCCTTATTGCAATATTTTTATTTAATTAAATTGTATTAGATTGTGTTATTATTATGAGACTATCTGTACTTTTAAATATATTTTCAATGCATTTTGTGACACTTTTTTGTTGAGCGTAACAGTTAAGTTAAATGAATTTAAAGGGATAGTAAATACCAATAATGTTATGGTTTAAAAATATCAATAATCCCTTTATTTACCATTCTCCAGTTTTGCAACACTGTGAACTAACGCCCTCTATCTGTGAAAAACTGTCAAATGCATTCAGAGACTTTCAAGAGCTTTGAAAGTAGCACATGAGCCTACCTAGGTTTAGCTTTCAACTAAGTATACCAAGAGAATAAAGCAAATTTGATGATAAAAGTAAATTAGAAAGTAGTTTAAAATGACATGCCCTATCTGAATCATGAAAGTATATTTTGGACTTTACTATCCCTTTAACTAGTGTGCAAATGGCCATGAAAATCTGATATCGTTCTCGCGCTACACGTAATCAAGCCCTAAGACTTTACAATTCTTTTTTGAATTGAGCATTTATTTTCTGTAAAATGTTTAACATGCATTACTGCCCTTTTTAAAGGTTTTAATTGTTTTATTTGTTTTAACACTGTTATTTTCCACAAAGCCATTGGCTGCACATCTAGTGACTGATTTATAACTGTTTCTAATTGGCCCCAGCAGAGAAGGTAACCTAAGTTACAACATGGCAGCTCCCATTGTTTAATAGATACTAGGGGGCCGATTTATCAAGGGCTGAATGGCACCTGATGCCCCTGTTTCCGGTCTTAAGATTGCTGCTCCTTAACTGGTCCACTGCCTCTAAGGCTGCGGACATCAATCCGCCCGATCCTATACGATCGGGTTAATTGGCACCCCCTACTAGCAGCAGGGGGCGGCATTGTCCAAGCAGTTCACTAGAACTGCTTGTGCAATGTTAAATGCCGACAACGTATCGCTGTCGGCATTCAGCGATGTCTGACGGACATGATACGATACAGTGTATCGTGTCCACCAGACTTTGATAAATCGTCCCCTTTACACTTATATTATCAATATTTAACCAGCTGATGAAACATTAAAAAATACATCTAAATGTTATACTCAGACTAATCTTTTCTTTGAATGCATCATTCTATCTAGCATTTATTTAGTGTTTAATGTCATTTAAAATTTTTGGGAGATAGTGTTTATAAAATGAAACTTTTAATTTGCAAAAAATTCATAAATACATTTTGAGTAAATGTAACATTTAGATATTTAGAAAGAACAACTCAAAATGCACCCTACATTCCAAATGTCATAAAGAGAGCACTGCTCAAGTATAATATATATATATATCAATCATATGAATGTAGACTGCACTTTAAAATTGAAGCCGTTACACTCACAGCTCTAGGGGCTTACTCCAATGCGTATAGTCTACCCAGATTGTGATAGGTCCAGGTGCCTCTTCAAGGTCTCTGCACCTCGATGCAACAACGTTTAATTTCATTTGTTAATGAATTTTGTTTCTCTGTAGAGTCAATCAAGGGTAAGGGAGCAGATGTTAATTGTATCTTTTATAGAGTAAGGTCAGGTTACCATAGCAACAAACTTGTTATGGTGTGATTTACGAGAAATGTGACGTCAGTTTGAAGCAAAATTCACAGAAAGCTGGGTTTACATACAAAGGACATTAGTCAAATATTATTTATAAATCATAACCACTCACCTAGATAAATTAAAAGTGTAAAATGAAGAGCTAGTTACAGCATTTGGTCAAATGGTCATAGGCCCAGAAGCCAGATCAAGGCCTCTTCATTCATACCTGGGTCCTTAACCTACAGCCACACAAGATAGCTTTCAATCAGATGTTGCGAGTTTGTATGTGTTCTTGCTGTTGAGGATTTTCTGTCAAACACTAACTTGAATGAACTCACATGGAACTACATAATATCACTGAATCACTGTGAGTTCATATTTAGGCATAATATTTAGAAGTTTATAGATGGTTTGCATTGACCCCAAGGGGCATATTTATCAAGCTTCATAACTTGTCTGCCTGCTCTGATTGACACCCCTGCTAGCGTAATTGGCCGCGAATATGCAGGGGGCGGTATTGCACCAGCAGTTCACAAGAACTGCTGGTGCAATGATAAATGCCGACTTCTGTGTGCGGCGGACATGAACGCTACTTCGTATCATGTCCGCTCGCACATTGATAAATCTGCCCATATGAGTGAATATATTTATGCAGTAACATATTTCTACAATTGTCTAATTATCTAAGGTCTTGTATTTAAATAAGTCTACATTTACATTCTTCATTATATAAATTGGATTAAACTATATACATGATAGAAAAAATGAATAAAATGTCCATTTAAATCTGCATACTAATGTATGTATTTTGGCTTGATTAATTTTTTTTTATTTTTTTTTAATTATTTGCCAAATATGTGACTTGTGCTTTTTGAATATATTTAAATTGGCCTTATATTCAACATTTTTGCTTAGCTCCATCTAAGAATATTTCAAAATATATATATTTTTTTTGGATATATTTGAATTGAATAAATATTTTTTTTCTGTTGAAATTGACCCTGTCAGCCAGTGAGCAATAGCTAGCTAGGAATGAGTAGCATTTCCTGTTTGTTTCACTTTACATTTTAAACAACTTTTACTTAACTTTTTCTCAGGCAAAAACATGTTTTAACATGTTTATTTAGTGCTCTACCATATGCATGACAGAAAAAATTAGTAAAATGTTTATTTAAACCTGAATACTTAGGGGCGAAATTATCAAGCTCCGAATGGAGCTTGATGCCCCTGTTTCCGCGCGAGCCTTTAGGCTCGCCAGAAACAGCAGTTATGAAGCAGCGGTCTAAAGATCGCTGCTCCATAACTTGTCCACCTACTCTTAGGCTGTGGATATCAATCTACCCGATCCTATACGATCATATCATGTCCTCTCACACATTAATAAATAGGCCCCTTAGTATAGAGTGTTCAGGAGAGGGCTTTCAATGAAAGTATTGATTTTGTTAAAACAAATATCACAATATCAAGAAAAAAAATAATTATATATATATATATATATATATATATATATATATATATATATACAGTATATATATATACAGTGCATGTGTATATATATATATATATATATATATATACATATATATATATAAAATCACAAAGGAGGGCTGGCTCAAAAGAGCACAAAAATAGTTCAGACCACATTGTCCGTGGAGATATATATATATATATATATATATATATATATATATATGTATATATATATATATAAATATATATATTCTGTATATACATACAGAGAGAGCTGAAACATTTATGACAAAATGCATAATTTTTCATAAGTGCATATAGCAAAAGGCTCATATAAATTATGTTCAGCTAAATATCACTGAATTGTAGCCATGAAGGTACCGCTATAATTATATACAATAAACATTCTTGTGTATGTTACTGTACTCAGTTGGCGAGCTACCAATAATTGTGTTCGTTTTATGAGGTATAGTTTACTATGAAAAACACCATATGCCGGCAAACTTGGGTGCATAATTCTATTTGAGTATAAATGTCACCAAATGTATATAACTTACAACATCAGAAGACCATGAATATAAAAGCTCTATCAAGCATACAGTATTCATAAGCATAAAAATATAATGGCAGATGTACTTTTACTTGTCCATGGTTGTTTAACTTCAAAACACTTAAAGGGATATTCCAGCCTAATTTGGAAACCACATGGGTGCATTTCGGTATTGAACAGAAGCAATTTTGTAATATACATGCATTAGCAAAAATCCTTCTAATAAAAGCTGTAGCTGTTTCAAAAGTGTATTTAAGTATGCACCGTGCACCAGCATTTTAAAACAGCACTTGCTTAGAGAGCCTAAGGTGCTGTACCATCTGGTAATGACTCAATTTGTTAATTGCTGACATGATACAAGCCCCACTGATGATCTTAGCAGATGCATTATTTAAAATGTGGGTGCAGTAACAATATCTAGCCATGCTTCACGTGCACGTGCAGAGAAAAATACTAACACTAAAACAGTGATAACTTTTACTAGAAGCATTTTTGCCAATACATGTATATTGTAAATATGTTTCTATTCAAAGATGTAATTAATCTATTTGTATTTAAATTTTGACTGAAATGTCCCTTTAATAGTAGAAATTAAAATATAGTATTGAAAGGGACAGTAATTTGAAAAAAATTGCCAATTTACTTCTATCAATTTTGCTTAGATTTATTGGTATCTTTTGTTGAACAGTAATTCTATGTGAGCTCAGTAGCATGCATGTGTCTATAGCCATCTGGCAGCAGTGTTTGCAACATTGTTTATTGCAGTGTTATACAATGTGGCAGAAACTGCTGCCATTAACTGCTAAAGACACATGCACGCTCCTAAGCTCTTATCAGCCTACCTAGGTTTTTGCTTCAACAAAGGATAAAAAGAAAACAAAGCAAATTTGATAATAGAAGTAAATTGGAAAATTGCAAGCTCTATCTGAATCATGAATTTTTCATTTTGACTTTACTGTACTTTTAATAGAATATTAACTATATCTTTACTAATTTTAATATTTTTGATATACAAGCATTGCTATTATATCTATTAAAAAAGTTTTAAAGAGTTGCTAAATAGTTCTACAAGTAATAAAAATCTTGTAAACTAATATTATTAAGTAGCATTTTGAATGTCAACTTAATCAAAAGGGACCTCATTTTAGAGGTAGAGAGTAGTGTAGCATTGGTCACATGATAATGTGTTTTGGAGTCATACCACTCACCTGTCTGTGAGGTAACTAGCAGCCATGAAGTATTTTTCCAGCAATTAAAGGTACATGAAACCCCTGGGGGGCGGAGCCAGCTACCGAAGAGACAAGACACACAGTCCCTGTGCTCCTGAAAGACTAACGGCTAGATTACGAGTTTTGTGTTATGGTTGAAAAAGCCTGATAACGCTGCTTTTTCACTACCGCTGGTATTATGGGTCTTCCAGGTTTAGCTGCACCTCACACTTTTTTGGCCGTAACGCAGCGTAACTACCGCAGCTTTCAAAAAGTCCTTTTTCAATGGGACTGCCATAGTGCCGGTATTACGAGTTTGCCTGTCCGGCCAAAAACTGAGCGGTACAGCCCATACCTTCAAGATCCATATCGTAAACTGAAAGTCAGTAGTTATTTGTTTTGCGCTACAAAGCTGTAGCATAAAACTCATAACTAAAGTGCTAAAAAGTACACTAACACCCATAAACTACCTATTAACCCATAAACCGTGGCCCTCCCACATCGCAAACACTAAAATAAAATTATTAACCCCTAATCTGCCGCTCCCGACATCGCCGCAACTATAATAAACATATTAACCCCTAAACCGCCTCACTCCCGCATCGCAAACACTAGTTAAATATTATTAACCCCTAATCTGCTGTCCCTAACATCGCCATAACCTACATTACAGTTATTAACCCCTAATCTGCTGCCCCCAAAATCGCTGCCACTATACTAAAGTTATAAACCCCTAATCCTAACCCGAAGTATAAACCTAACACCCCCTACTTTAATATAATTAAAATAAATCTAATTAAAAATTTCTATCATTAACTAAATAATTCCTATTTAAAATTAAATACTTACCTGTAAAATAAACCCTAAGCTAGCTACAATATAACTAATAGTTACATTGTATCTAGCTTAGGTTTTATTTTTATTTCACAGCTAAGTTTGTATTTATTTTAACTAGGTAGACTAGTTACTAAATAGTTATTAACTATTTGCTAGCTACCTAGCTAAAATAAATACAAATTTACCTGTAAAATAAAACCTAACTTGTCTTACACTAACACCTAACCTTACACTACAATTACATAAATTCCATTAATTAAATACAATTAACTAAATTACAAAAACAAACAAACACTAAATTACACAAAATAAAAAAGAAATGATCAAATATTTAAACTAATTACACCTAATCTAATAGCCCTATCAAAATAAAAAAGCCCCCCAAAATAAAAAAAAAACCCTAGCCTAAACTAAACTGCCAATAGCCCTTAAAAGGGCCTTTTGTGGGGCATTGCCCCAAAGAAATCAGCTATTTTACCTGTAATAAAAAATACAAACAACCCTACAAAAGTAAAACCCACCACCCACACAATCAACCCCCCAAATAAAATCCTAACTAAAAAACTTAAGCTCCCCATTGCCCTGAAAAGGGCATTTGGATGGGCATTGCCCTTAAAAGGGCATTTAGCTCTTTTTCTTTGCCCAAAACCCTAAGCTAAAAATAAAACCCACCCAATAAACAATTAAAAAAAACCTAACACTAACCCCCGAAGATCCACTTACAGTTTTTGAAGATCCGACATCCATCCTCAACGAAGCGGCAGAAGTCTTCATCCAAGCGGCAAGAAGTCCTCAACGAAGCTGGGAGAAGTCTTCATCCAAGCGGCAAGAAGTCCTCAACGAAGCTGGGAGAAGTCTTCATCCAAGCTGCAAGAAGTCCTCAACGAAGCCGGGAGAAGTCTTCATCCAGACGGCATCTTCTATCTTCATCCATCCGGCGCGGAGCGGCTCCATCTTCAAGACATCCGGCGCGGAGCATCCTCTTCAATCGACATCTTCTTGAACAGTGAATTCTCCTTTAAATGACGTCATCCAAGATGGCATCCCTTGAATTCTGATTGGCTGATAGAATTCAATTAGCCAATCGGAATTAAAGGTGAAAAAATCCTATTGGCTGATGAAATCAGCCAATAGGATTAAGTTTGCATTCTATTGGCTGTTCCAATCAGCCAATAGAATGCAAGCTCAATCCTATTGGCTGATTGGATCAGCCAATAGGATTGAAGCTCAATCCTATTGGCTGATTTCATCAGCCAATAGAATTTTTTCACGTTTAATTCCGATTGGCTGATATATAATAATATATAATATCATAATAATAATAATATCCGATTGGCTGATATATAATAATATATAATATATAATATCAGCCAATCGGAATTCAATGGACACCGTCTTGGATGACGTCATTTAAAGGAGAATTCATTGTTCAAGAAGACGTCGATTGAAGAGGATGCTCAGCGCCGGATGTCTTGAAGATGGAGCCGCTCCACGCCGGATGGATGAAGATAGAAGATGCCATTTGGATGAAGACTTCTCCCGACTTCATTGAAGACTTCTTGCCGCTTGGATGAAGACTTCTCCCATTTTCGTTGAGGACTTCTTGCTGCTTGGATAAAGACTTCTGCCGCTTCATTGAGGATGGATGTCAGGTCTTCAAAAACTGTAAGTGGATCTCCGGGGGTTAGTGTTAGGTTTTTTTAAGGGTTTATTGGGTGGGTTATATTTTTGGCTTGGGGTTTTGGGCAAGGAAAAAGAGCTAAATGCCCTTTTTAAGGGCAATGCCCATCCAAATGCCCTTTTCAGGGCAATGAGGAGCTTAGGTTTTTTTAGTTAGGATTTTATTTGGGGGGTTTGGTTGTGTGGGTGGTGGAATTTACTGTTGGGGGGTTGTTTGTATTTTTTTTTATAGGTAAAAGAGCTGATTTCTTTGGGGCAATGCCCCACAAAAGGCCCTTTTAAGTGCCATTGGCAGTTTAGTTTAGGCTAGGGTTTTTTTATTTTGGGGGCTTTTTTATTTTAATAGGGCTATTAGATTAGGTGTAATTAGTTTAAATATTTGATCATTTCTTTTTTATTTTGTGTAATTTAGTGTTTTGTTTTGTTTGTTATTTAGTTAATTGTATTTAATTAATTCAATTTATTTAATTGTAGTGTAAGGTTAGGTGTTAGTGTAAGACAGGTTAGGTTTTATTTTACAGGTAAATTTGTATTTATTTTAGTTTGGTAGTTAGTAAATCGTTAATAACTATTTAGTAACTATTCTACCTAGTTAAAATAAATACAAACTTAGCTGTGAAATAAAAATAAACCTAAGCTAGCTACAATGTAACTATTAGTTATATTGTAGCTATCTTAGGGTTTATTTTACAGGTAAGTATTTAGTTTTAAATAACAATTATTTAGTTATTAATAGTAGATTTTATTTAGATGTATTTTAATTACATTAAAGTTAGGCGTGTTAGTGTTAGATTTAGGGTTAGGGGTTAATAACTTTAGTATAGTGGTTGTGACATTGGGGGCGGAAGATTAGGGGTCAATAAATGTAGGTAGGTGGCAGCGATGTCGGGGTGGCAGATTAGGGGGTTAATAAGTGTAGTTGGGTGGCAGCGACATTGGGGGCAGCAGATTAAGGATTAATAATTGTAGGTAGGTGGCGGCGATGTCGGGTGGGCAGATTAGGGGTTAGTAAGTGTAGGTGGGTGGCGGCGACATTGGGGCAGCAGATTAGGGGTTAATAAGTGTAGGTAGGTGGCGGCGATGTCGGGGGTGACAGATTAGGGGTTAATAAGTGTAGGTGGGTGGCGGCGACATTGGGGGCAGTAGATTAGGGGTTAATAAGTGTACTTAGGTGGCGGCGATGTCGGGGACGGCAGATTAGGGGTTAACAAGTGTAGGTGGGTGGCGGCGACATTGGGGCAGCAGTTTAGGGGTTAATAAGTGTAGGTAGGTGGTGGCGATGTTGGGGGCGGCAGATTTGGGGTTAAAAAGTGTAATGTAGGTGGCTGCGACATTGGGGGCGGCAGATTAGGGGTTAATAAGTGTAGGTAGGTGGCGGTGATGTCGGAGGCAGCAGATTAGGAGTTAATAAGTGTAATGTAGGTGTCGGCGATGTCGGGGGCGGCAGATTAGGGGTTAATAACTGTAATGTAGGTGTCGGCGATGTCGGGGGCGGCAGATTAGCGGTGTTTAGACTCAGGGTTTATGTTAGGGTGTTAGGTGTAAACATAAATTTTGTTTCCCCATAAGAATCAATGGGGCAGCCACCGGAGCTTTACGCTGCTTTATTGCAGGTGTTAGGCTTTTTTGCAGCCGGCTCTCCCCATCGATGTCTATGGGAAAATCGTGCACGAGCACGTAAAACCAGCTCACCATAGCTCACCGCAGCGCTGGTATTGGAGTGCGGTATGGAGCTCAATTTTGCTTTACGCTGCAATATTGCCCGCTAACACCGGGTTTTTGTAAACCTGTAATACCAGCGCTGTAGGGAGGTGAGCGGTGACAATAACTTGCAAGTAATACTTACTCGTAATCTAGCCGTATGTTTGTAATTATTTTCATTTAATTCTGATAATTATAATTATAGGCCTAACACAGGAAAATAATTAAACAATGAAATATTGCGCCCATTGCATTAGTTACAGTGATTAGCGCTAAAAAGCCATTATTATTTATAGATATACAAATAGCACTATGCCACTATAAAATAGGGGATTATAATACAGACAAAAACATAAATATGATAACTTTTTAAAAAAAAAAAAATCTGCTGTTGCACCTACAATTTAAAGAATGTTTCCCTAATGAACTCCCTATAAGTGTGATAAAAGATATTTTTGTACAACCTAGTTCCATCTCAGTAAGGCAATGTTAGCTAAAATAGCCATTTAATAGTCATTTTGACTACCCTGAGGAAGCTAAAAGCATTTTTGGAAAATAAGCTGCCAAAAGGTTTTAAACATCATTGAACATTTCGGAACATGTCGAAATGTACTTATTTCAGCTAGTTATTAGGTTATAAATAGCCAGCAAAATCTTTAACAGGAATTTAAATGACTTATCTTGATAGAAAAAAAAAATGGTCATAGCATGAAACGTTTGACTGACTAATTCAGGGATACAGATTTCTAGAATTATATAACCAAATCAATGTATCTTGTATATTTTAATGAAATTCATAAACATAAACGACTGCTTTATTTTTAATTATTGTGTAGTGCTTCCTTCAAGTTGATTTCAGATATTGATATTGTACAAAATCTGTTGTCTACCTGAAAAAAAGGAAGTATGTAGATTATTCCCAAAACAGTTATTCTCAGATATCAGTAATAATATTCTATCATTATAAAATAGAACAAAGATTTGATATAATTACACAGCTTCTCTTCCAAAATTATTAAATTTTCCTGTAATAATTACAACATACAGCAGTAATAATTATAGGTAAGGTGCAATTATTTGCTCTTTGTAACAATAAAAATGTAATTGCTCTTTGCTTTTATTCTAAAGGATGATCAATAAGATATAAAGTTTATTTCTTACCCACTTTTTGCTCGAAAAATGATCCCACTATGAGTAATCTATTTTTATAACAAAGATTAAATGCCATTTCTTTTGACTTCAGCTGCATTGCATTGTCATTTGGTTGAGATACTTGGGCAGACCAAAAACAATAGCAATAATGTAAATGTACAGTACATTATTTGATATCCATTATTTTACAAGCTAAAAAGTTAAAGGATAAAAATGGCAAAAGTTTTTTATTATAAAATAACAGAAAAAGTTGTAAATATTCCCCTTGTATTGGACTGCTGCCGTCTCACAGTTTCTCCCCAAACCATCAAACTTGTGAATTTGTATATAAGAGATGCCGGAACCGGGGATACATCAAATGATCTTCCTTACATGTTGCTCCTCATCTGCTGCACCTTCCTCTAACCTCCAGAATAAAACAGAAAATTAGACATGTGCATGGCGAAAAAATTTGGTTCGGTTCAGTTCGGATCGATTCAGAATTTTTCGAATTTCAATTCAGAGCAATTCGAATTTGGAAAAATTTGAATCAATTCGGTTCGGATTTGTTTCGGATTCATTCGGATTCGAATAAATTCGGTTCGGATTTGTTTCGGATTCGGTTGGATTTGGTTCGATTCGGTTTGGTTCGGAAATTAGGAATTTAGGTAAGTGTTAGGTGGGATATTAGACTAGTATCATATTATGTACTAGATTCGGCTGAATTCGGTTCGATTTGGTTCGGTTCGGAATTTCGGTAAGTGTTAGGTGGGATTAGACTTATACTGTACAATACTAGTGTAATCCATGGCCATCCGAATTTACCGAATAATTCCGAAGTAATTCGGATTTATTCGGTAAATTCGGCAGTATTTTAATTCGGAAATTCGGTTCGATCCGAATCGCTGAATTTTCCGAATTTTTCGAATTTCCGAATCGCACATATCTACAGAAAATCCTGACTTTAATTTTTAAAGCTCTCAATAACACTGCTCCTCCCTATGGGGTCCATTTATCAAGCTCCGTATGGAGCTTGAAGGGCCGTGTTTCTGGCGAGACTTCAGGCTAAAGACCGCTGCTCCATAACCTGTCCGCCTGCTCTGAGGAGGCAGACCGACATCGCAGGAAATCAACCCAATCGAATATGATCGGGTTTATTGACACCCCCTGCTAGCGGCTGACTGGCCGCGAATCTGCAGGGGGCGGCATTGCACCAGCAGTTTACAAGAGCTGCTGGTGCAATGCTGAATGCGGAGAGCGTATTGCTCTCCGCATTCAGCGATTTCTGTCGGACATGATACGCTGATCAGATCATGTTGGATAGACATTTGATAAATAGGATCCTATATCTCCAACCTAGTCTCAAGATACTCGCCCTCCCGTCCCCTTCACTCTGCTCATGACCTATTTTTCTTCTCCTTTTTTGACACATTCCCCTATGCATATTCTATGTTCCCTAAATCTTATAGTATGGAGGGCATTCTGTTATTCCCAGGATTTTCTATAAGGTTATGTGCTGTTACAGTATACGTAAATGTTCTCATAACAGGCAGATTCCACTCAGAATTCAGTCTTTGTCATATGTACACTCCTTGCATTGTAAATATAGTAATATCAGTAAATCACCCTTATGGATTTAAAGTATAGCATGGCTCAATTATATAAGTGTGTAAGTATATACATGTTCACATAAGTAATACATATACCTGGTGTTACTATTCCTATTCCTGAGAGATCCTAAATATTTTCATGCAAACTCCCTATACACATCATGCTAACCTGAACCTAAGGTTTATTATTTATGTTCTTATGCAAACATAGGTGGTGTGCTAGTGGCCCTAGACATTTGATCTATTTAAGCTCCCAACTTAAATGCCCAATTCAATATACCTAATTCAAGCTCAAAGTTATTAATTTATATTTCAGCACTGTTTAGGTATTGCCCCAATTATTGTATGATATTTGACAGCTGCCATACCTGCCTTAAGAGGTTAAAATCCAGATATGGGTGTATAAAAATAGACAAACTGTGGTTAGTGCACATTTTATAAAATTGTACTTAAATAATATAGACAGATGTTAAATAGTCTACTAGAGGGTCTAAACGTGGCCCTATATTGTAAGAAATCCTCCTATAATTATTAGATATATAAATGTGAAGGTCCAAGAGTGATATTTGTATGGCACTGGAGGAGAAAGTTTCAAAGAAGATTAATTAAAAAGTGGTTTCAGTTCTATAGGTCACAATGTTTATCTGACACTACTACTTATGTCCCAGACAAAGACCTATTAACAGTGAATGCATATGTTTTTATTGTTTATATTTCTCTACTATCTATGTTGGTGACACTGTTATGTTTGTTGTCTAGTTGACATTACTAATAAGAAGAGGTCATTTTTTGTATCTTGACCAAGAATATTTATTATATTGCTGCATGAACCTCAATAAAAACAATTTGAAAAAAAAAAAAAATACTTTCACACTTTAACAAAATGTTTAACCTATCACATTAACACATTAAAATTGTCCAATAACATTCCTAAAAACTGACCAATCCACATCTATACAATTCAGTTCTCAATCAATACCTTTCCTGTTCTCAGTAGACTTGTGCGCAGCAGAAAAAAAAAAAAGATTTGGACCGATTGGATTTTTTTTCGAATTTTGTTTTTGGATCGATTTGAGTTTGGATACATTTGAATGTATTCGTTTTGGATTAATTCGGATTCGAATAAATTTGGATGTATTTGGATGTATTCGGTTCGGATTCGATTTGTAAATTCAGAAGTTCGGTATGTGTTAGGTAGGATGTGCTGTATATTAGACTAGTATTATGTACTGTATATTAGGTGTAACCCATTTAAATCAACATAAGTACCAGCCTCACAGGTACCAGCTACACATTATGTACAGAACTAGCAGAGGTTTATATCCTAATATACTGTACATAATACTAGACTAATACACAGCACATCCCACCTAAGTACCAACCTCACAGGTACCAGCTACATTATGTGCCCTGCACAGAGCTAGCAAACTGATATAACCTAATATACTGTACATAATACTAGTCTAATACACAGAACATCCCACCTAAATACCAACCTCACAGGTACCAGCTACATTATGTGCCCTGCACAGAGCTAGCAGACTGATATAACCTAATATACTGTACAATACTAGTGTAATTGTGATTAGTCCACGGCCATTAAAATGTAACAAATAAATCCGAACTAATTCAAATTTATTCATTACAAATGCATTCGGATTAGTTTAGTTTTGTTGCTAGGGTAATTCGGAAATTCGATCCGAAGCTCCAAATTTGACAAATTTGTCCGAATTTCGATTCGGAACGAAACAAAACGCACATGTCTAGTTCTCAGTTCCCAAACAGGTATGTGTTAAAAGATCATGATGAAGTAGTTGAACTTTGCTTCTAGCTTCAGTTGAAGTCAGTTTGAGATTTTAAATGTTAATATATGTCTAGTCTACAAGAAAGTAAAAAAAGGCCCACCTTTGAGAAAACTCTGACTGGTGAAGCACAAGTCTGGCGTGGGTCAGGGTCTATAGGAATGTGGCTTCAGGGATTTAATAACAACATCTTTTGAATGGGTTTTTATAATAGTCTAGAGACCCAAACATTGAAGAAATATCTGTCTTTTTACTTTATACCCCAAGACACATTTAAAAGGCAGGGATTGCCTTTCAAAGAGATGGTCTTGGGGATTTCTAGGACTTTAAGGAGCTGAGATTGAGGGTTTTTAATACTCACTCCCCATCTAGATCCCTATTTCTACCTGCTGTGACATGGCAACTCCAGGTTTCCAGGGCTTGGTGACAACAACGCCAATGCATGGTGATGCCACCACATCCCCAGATTATCCTAGCAATGGTACTCAGCTACCCAATAACCTACCATATGTACAGAGGACTGCAATCAAATCTGGAAGCAACCCCCCCCCCCAGGATGACTATACATGGTCAGCTTACAAATATATAAAGATATGTCAAAACATATTTCCACTATAGCAGAGGTTGGCAACCTTGGGCCACTAGATGTTTTGGAACTACATTCCCCTGATGCTGAGACATACTTTAGGCTATCTGAGCATTATGGGAAATGTAGTTCCAAAACATCTGGGGGCTGACCCCAGCACTAGAGCATATGTGCCTATTGCAGTGAAAAGAGTAATGTCTATAAACTTTATCCAAAGAAGTGTACAGCACCCAGGCAAGGTTTCAGATGCTCGTGGAAAAAAGGGGACTGTTAACCCATAACAACTCCAACAAACAAAGACTCCACAGCACCTTGTATTCTTCTGCTTTTATTCATGTATCTTTTCACATGGAGGTACAAACGTGTATTAGCGAGGTTTCAGGAGGTTATCCCTTAACCATGCATGATTAAGGGATGACCTCCCGAAACATCGCTAATACATGTTTGTACCTCCATGTGAAAAGATGCATGAATAAAAGCAGAAGAATACAAGGTGTTGTGGAGTCTTTGGCCTAGATTTAGAGTTGGGTGGTAGCTGTCAAAACCAGCGTTAGAGGCTCCTAACGCTGGTTTTTACCGCCCGCTGGTATTTGGAGTCAGTCAGGAAAGGGTCTAACGCTCACTTTGCAGCCGCGACTTTTCCATACCGCAGATCCCCTTATGTCAATTGCGTATCCTATCTTTTCAATGGGATCTTTCTAACGCCGGTATTTAGAGTTGTGGCTGAAGTGAGCGTTAGAAATCTAACGACAAAACTCCAGCCGCAGAAAAAAGTCAGTAATTAAGAGCTTTCTGGGCTAACGCTGGTTTATAAAGCTCTTAACTACTGTGCTCTAAAGTACACTAACACCCATAAACTACTTATACACCCCTAAACCGAGGTCCCCCCACATCGCCGCCACTCTATTAAAATTTTTTAACCCCTAATCTGCCGCTCCGTACACCGCCGCCAGCTACGTTATCCCTATGTACCCCTAATCTGCTGCCCCTAACATCGTCGACCCCTATGTTATATTTATTAACCCCTAATCTGCCGCCCCTGCTATCGCTGACACCTGCATATTATTATTAACCCCAAATATGCTGCTCCGTACACCGCCGCAACCTACATTATACCTATGTACCCCTAATCTGCTGCCCCTAACACCGCCGACCCCTATATTATAATTATTAACCCCTAATCTGACGCCCCCAAGGTCGCCTCCACCTACCTACAATTATTAACCCCTAATCTGCCGACCGGATCTCACCGCTACTATAATAAATGTATTAACCCCTAAAGCTAAGTCTAACCCTAACCCTAACAACCCCCTAAGTTAAATATAATTTAAATCTAACGAAATAAATTAACTCTTATTAAATAAATTAATCCAATTTAAAGCTAAATACTTACCTGTAAAATAAACCCTAATATAGCTACAATATAAATTATAATTATATTGTAGCTATATTAGGATTAATATTTATTTTACAGGCAACTTTGGAATTATTTTAACCAGGTACAATAGCTATTAAATAGTTAATAACTATTTAATAGTTACCTAGTTAAAATAATTACAAAATTAGCTGTAAAATAAATCCTAACCTAAGACTACACTATCAATAAATTAATTAAATAAAATACCTACAATTATCTACAATTAAACCTAACACTACACTATCAATAAATTAATTAAATACAATATCTACAAATAAATACAATGAAATAAACTAACTAAAGTACAAAAAATAAAAAAGAACTACGTTACAAAAAATAAAAAAATATTTACAAACATTAGAAAAATATTACAACAATTTTAAACTAATTACACCTACTCTAAGCCCCCTAATAAAATAACAAAGCCCCCCAAAATAAAAAAATGCCCTACCCTATTCTAAATTAAAAAAGTTCAAAGCTCTTTCACCTTACCAGCCCTGAAAAGGGCCCTTTGCGGGGCATGCCCCAAAGAATTCAGCTCTTTTGCCTGTAAAAAAACCACATACAATACCCCTCCCTAACATTACAACCCACCACCCACATACCCCTAATCTAGCCCAAACCCCCCTTAAATAAACCTAACACTAAGCGCCTGAAGATCTTCCTACCTTATCTTCACCTCGCCGGGTATCACACCGATCCGTCCTGGCTCCGATGTCTTGATCCAAGCCCAAGCGGGGGGCTGAAGATGTCCATGATCCGGATGAAGTCTTCATCCAAGCGAGAGCTGAAGAGGTACATGATCCGACTGAAGTCTTCTATCAACGGCATCTTCAATCTTCTTTCTTCCGGATCCATGTTCATTCCGCCGACGCGGAACATCCATCTTCACCGATGACTTCCCGACAAATGACGGTTCCTTTAAGGGACATCATCCAAGATGAAGAGGTCCATGATCCGACTGAAGTCTTCTATCAACGGCATCTTCAATCTTCTTTCTTCCGGAGAAGAATTAAGGTAGGATCAGCCAATAGAATGCAAGCTCAATCTGATTGGCTGATCGGATCAGCCAATCGGATTGAACTTGATTCTGATTGGCTGATTCCATCAGCCAATCAGAATTTTCCTACCTTAATTCCGATTGGCTGATAGAATCCTATAAGCCAATCGGAATTCGAGGAACGCCATCTTGGATGACATCCCTTAACGGAACCGCTATTCGTCGGGAATGTGTCGGTGAAGATGGATGTTCCGCGTCGGCGGGATGAACATGGATCCGGAAGAAAGAAGATTGAAGATGCCGTTGATAGAAGACTTCAGTCGGATCATGGGCTTCTTCAGCTCCCGCTTGGATGAAAACTTCAGCCAAATCATGGACATCTTCAGCCCCCCGCTTGGGCTTGGATCAAGACATCGGAGCCAGAATGGATCGGTGTGATACCCAGCGAGCTGAAGATAAGGTAGGAAGATCTTCAGGGGCTTAGTGTTAGGTTTATTTAAGGGGGGTTTTGGTTAGACTAGGGGTATGTGGGTGGTGGGTTGTAATGTTGGGGGGGTATTGTATGTGTTTTTTTTTTACAGGCAAAAGAGCTGAATTATTTGGGGCATGCCCCGCAAAGGGCCCTTTTCAGGGCTGGTAAGGTAAAAGAGCTTTGAACTTTTTTAATCTAGAATAGGGTAGGGCATTTTTTTATTTTGGGGGGCTTTGTTATTTTATCAGGGGGTTTAGAGTCGGTGTAATTAGTTTAAAATTGTTGTAATATTTTTCTAATGTTTGTAAATATTTTTTTATTTTTTGTAACTTAGTTCTTTTTTATTTTTTGTACTTTAGTTAGTTTATTTCATTGTATTTATTTGTAGATATTGTATTTAATTAATTTATTGATAGTGTAGTGTTAGGTTTAATTGTAGATAATTGTAGGTATTTTATTTAATTTATTTATTGATAGTGTAGTGTTAGGTTTAATTGTAACTTAGGTTAGGATTTATTTTACAGGTAATTTTGTAATTATTTTAACTAGGTAACTATTAAATAGTTATTAACTATTTAATAGCTATTGTACCTGGTTAAAATAAATACAAAGTTGCCTGTAAAATAAATATTAATCTTAAAATAGCCACAATATAATTATAATTTATATTGTAGCTATATTAGGGTTTATTTTACAGGTAAGTATTTAGCTTTAAATAGGAATAAGTTATTTAATAAGAGTTAATTTATTTCGTTAGATTTAAATTATATTTAACTTAGGGGGGTGTTAGGGTTAGGGTTAGACTTAGCTTTAGGGGTTAATACATTTATTATAGTAGCGGTGAGATCCGGTCGGCAGATTAGGGGTTAATAATTGTAGGTAGGTGGAGGCGACGTTGGGGGCGTCAGATTAGGGGTTATAAATATAATATAGGGGTCGGCCGTGTTAGGGGCAGCAGATTAGGGATACATAGGTATAATGTAGGTTGCGGCGGTGTATGGAGCGGCAGATTAGGGGTTAATAATAATATGCAGGTGTCAGCAATAGCGGGGGCGGCAGATTAGGGGTTAATAAATATAACATAGTGGTCGACGATGTTAGGGGCAACAGATTAGGGGTACATAGGTATAATTTAGGTTGCGAAGGTGTACAGAGCGGCAGATTAGGGGTTAATAATAATATATCAGCGATAGCGGGGCGGCAGATTAGGGGTTAATAAGTGTAAGGTTAGGGGTGTTTAGACTCGGGGGACATGTTAGAGTGTTCGGTGCAGATTTAGGAAGTGTTTCCCCATAGGAAACAATGTAGCTGCGTTAAGAGCTGAACGCTGCTTTTTTGCAGGTGTTAGGTTTTTTTTCAGCTCAAACAGCCCCATTGTTTCCTATGGGGGAATCGTGCACGAGCACGTTTTTTAAGCTGGCCGCGTCCGTAAGCAACGCTGGTATTGAGAGTTGCAGTGGCGGTAAATATGCTCTACGCTCCCTTTTTGGAGCCTAACGCAGCCATTCTGTGAACTCTAAATACCAGCGGTATTTAAAAGGTGCGGGAGAAATAAAGCCAGCGTAGCTAACGCACCCCTTTGGCCGCAGAACTCTAAATCTAGCCGTTTGTTTGTTAGAGAAAAGAGTCAAGGTATTTTCTAACTCCAGCATTAGCTGCATTGTAGAGTCACCAAAGTGGGCTCTCTGTGTGTTGCAAATAGGGTGAGTAGGGAAATTAGTCAATTTACTTCATTTTATTATCATGAAACAAGTAATTGCATATGAATAATATGGGTTGGTATTAGAGTTGTCAAATGATTCCCAGGCTTTTCCAGGTCATTTGGGTTTAGCATGGTATGTGACTGTAACTATTTGTTTAACCCACTTGCTCCACACTTTGCCTGTACAACAGAGCTGACAGACTGTGCATGAGCAATAGATCAGCTACCTCTGTACCCACTTCCATCTCTCTTCCCTAAATAGAAAGCTTTATATGTGACTGCATCTGTTGTTTTTTCTTATCCCCCAAGCTTTTCATGTACACTGTGCAACTGCACCCTGTGCAATCTCTCTTCACCAATAAAAAAAAACAACCTATAAAAGCCATCAAAGCCCAGAACAATTTTTTATAAAATGTTTAGGATCATTCTTCTTAATTTAGTTCTAGATGTAGCAACAATACTACTAGAAGTATTAGCAGAAAATACAATAGCTACACTGCATCCAGCAAACAGGGAAATAGATGATTATTACCAACCTATCTCATGCATTTAAGTTATAATTTTTTTGTTGTGATTTTAATAAACTCTTTACTGTAACAAACTAAAGCAGACCATCCAAATCTAATCTAGATATTACTTATGTCTCATAAAGAGCAATTGAAAATTATTATTATTATTATTATTATTATTATTAATACTATAAGTCAACATACAGGGGCCCATTTATCAAGCTCCATACGGAGCTTGTGGGCCCGTGTTTCTGACGAGTCTTTAGACTGGCCAGAAACACAAGTTATGAAGCAGTGGTCTAAAGACCGCTGCTCCATAACCCTGTCCGCCTGCTCTGAGCAGGTGGACAGGAATCGCCGGAATGCTGTTCCTCCAGCAAAGGATAACAAGACAATGAAGCAAATTTCATAATAGAAGGAAATTGGAAAGTTGTTTAAAATTGTATGTTCTATCCAAATCATGAAAGAATAATTTGAGGTCTCTTGTCCCTTTAAGAGTTGGGCCAGGTTTCTCTCTGCATGTGTCTCACCCCTCCTGAATGCAATCTATTTTTAAAAACACCCTTCACAGGTGTTATAAAATGGGCTGACATATAAGATGACATCTCTTACAGAAAAAGAAATTCAAGAGAAGGAAGAAATACACTGAAAATAGCATGCCAGTAAAGAGGTGATTTTAATTTCTGCTGTATCTGAATCATGACAGTTTAAAGTTAGGTGGCCTATCCCTTTGAGCTATCATCTTAAGATTATATTGAATCAAACATCAATTCGAATTTTAAAAACCTTGTCTAAAATGTTACACTGTGTATCCTAATGTCAGCATCAATGTTTATCTTTAATACTAATTTCTTATATACATACTTTCAAAGAATAATACACAATGTAACAAATGGCACTTACAAGTTCTGATGAGTGATCAATGACACAAGTATTGAGCAATTTGATTCGTTATTGATAGTTTATAATGTGTATTTGAATCAGATTGGCTGATGTCATAATTAATGTAATTATGCATATTCCAATCAAAAGTGGTGGAAAAAGTCACTAGTGTGTGGGTTATTTAGGAGTTTGAGTCATAATTGGTGTGAAACGTGTTGTGTCAAATATGGAGCAAAGTGGAGAGTGGGACTTGTATTACATGGCTTAAACATGGCGCACATAACTTTTTCCAACAAATAAAAAGGAAGTTATTCATATCCTGTTGTATATTTTATTCATTTTTATCTCTATATCTATTAGTGCGACAAGTTTGGGCAAAACTTTGCACCAAATATGTAGAAATAATATTGTCCCCTTGCTTTGCAATGAGAGACAAAGTTTTAGCATAATCCATAAGTAGTAATGTATTTTTCATTTTTATCCCTATATCTACTAGTGCACCAAATGTGGAGCAATAATATTGTTTGATTTAGAAAGGGTATACAATTTTAATAAAGTTTCTAATTTACTTTTATTATGTAATATACTTAATTCTCTTGCAGCATCGAACATAAGCTTTCTGTGTTTTCAGACTGAAGGGTGGCGGATTGAAAACCAGGTAGGCTGAGTCGGAAAAGACGCGAGCGTAACTGTAGAAATTTTGATAACTTAGTGTGAGCTTCAAATAGTGTCGAATAGGAAGGCGAATGAACATGATTCCGCTCCAATTCCACGGGTTTTCTGCTCGCATTGATCTGCATCGGATTGAGATCTCGAGATCGTATGTTACGTCACGAATTTAAACATTTGCCGATGTTGACGCTTTGATAACTACAGCGGATCAATCTTGCGACAATTACGACACAGAATTCTAGCTTATTTTCAGTTGACACTTTGATAAATATCCCCCTATGTATAGACTGGCTGCTATGGGTCCCCTCCAGCTCTTGGGCCCTGGTGCAACTGCACCTGCTGCACCAATGGTTGTTCTTCCCTTGGTTGCAGGGTTAACCTTTTCACCTGATGACATTTTTGTCTGATTTTAAAATAGGACCTGGTATGTAAACCTGCAGAAAAAAAAGAAGCTGCAAGGAATTTACACCAAACAAATGTTTAAATTCTTTAAGGCTTCATATTAATGTTTACAGTGTAAAGACAGCTAAGTTAGATTATGATCACCGGCTAAAAAACATATGTAGTGTAGGGGGGCGGAGCCGACTGCCTAACATGGTGGACATGTGAGGGCAAGCTCCGCTGTGTTGAAGAGGGGAATACCGCTTTGAATGTGAGACCAGCGCAGATTTCTGGTGAGACGGACCTTTAAAGAAGCCTTAAGACCAAGCTGCACACGGGGCACCAGTAAGGATTCCGGAATTGCAGACTGAACGATAACTAGAGGCTGGAAACCTCTGAGTACAACGCAAATGGCAGGGCCTAATCACGCAACTGCTAATATCTGACACAGACGGAGAGAGGTTAGTCCCAATCAACATAGCCACTGTAATACCATAAGCTAGCATCTAAAGCAACTAATCAAACGGTAGTTACAAGCAACAAATTGCCTCTACTCGACCTGCACTGGCTGTACTGGTTATGCATTATAACAAATATAGTTAGACACACGTGGCTGCTAACAAATGGGGTAAAAGTTGTGTTTAGTGCCTGTGAATACTATAACTTGCAATGTATAATAATAAAGGCGCTAATAGCACTCACTTAAGATTCTGAACGGTTAATCCAAAGACACTAAAGACTATTGCAAGATAGACCCGTTAACCTGCACACCATTAAGTCCTTAATAACTACGTTTAGGCTCATATACAGCCTTGTGGCCTAATAACTGCACCAAGCTATCATTGGCGTTGTGGAGCTACAGGCACTGCCACTAATTATGTCCGCTAAGAAAAATACCAGATCTGGTATCAAAAGGATCACAACATACTACTACGGCATTAAAGGAATTCTTCACGCCGCTTTAAGCCACACCTAACATTATGGCAGACACACAAGACAACTTTAGTGAATCTGGAGATTCTGACTCTTCACCTCCCCATGTTAATCCCCCCAGACCATTAACCAATGAAGACCTTAGTTTCTTACCCACAAAAGAGGACTTTGCAAACTTCTTAACACAAATGAGCCAGTTAATTTAAGCTGGGCTTAAGGAAGTTAGAAAAGATCTAAATGAGCTGGGGAATATGGATATCTTGAGGAGGGCACAGAACACTAAAATGCAGAATGTAACACCATGTCAAGACAACTCTGTCAACAATCTACAATTATTGAAGGTTTGCAATCTCATGTGGAAGATTTGGATAATCGAGGAAGGAGACAGAACCTGCACATCAGGGGCATACCTGAATCTGTCCAGCCACAGCAATTGGATGCTTATCTACAAAAGTTGTTTTGTCATCTTACTGGTTGTGAGGATGATACTAAAGTGCCTCTGGACAGGGCCCATAGAGACTCTGACCCACCCAGAGATGTCATCTTGAAATTCCAAGCATATAAGGACAAAGATAAGATCTTTATAGCAGCCAGAAAGGTTCAGAATCTCACTTTTGAAGGGGTGCAACTCTTAATGTTTGCAGACCTCAGCCCTTTGACTCTTTCTAAAAGAAAAGAAACCAGGTACCTTACGCAGCATTTGCAAGCACAACAGATTCCATATAGATGGGGTTTTCCATTTTGACTGAAAGTTTTGCGTGGCTCCCAAGTATTCACATATAAAACACCTGATGACCTCAAAAACTTCTGTAAGAACTTAAAAATTGCACCTCCTCCATTGCCCACGTTAAATGAAGACTCCGGAATGGATGGACCATCAAACAGCTAATTACCGAAACCCCAAAGACAAAGCTGGACCAGAGTAAATAGGAAAAGAAACAGGAAAACCCCTGAGCCACCACAATAATCTTCAACAACCCATCCCTTCACTTGAGATTCCCAAGGCTCCATGGACTAAACATGTGTCCCTTTCTCAGGGGGAGGTAGCATTTATGTCTGATGAGACACCTTTGATCCTCCATTACTCAATGCCTCCTAATGACACTGTAATTTGCTTTGACTCATTTCAAAATGATAGAAATTTTATAGTTTGTGTTTGTGTGTCTATTTTGTTCTTCGTTTCAGATTATTCACACTGTTATACGGTTCTTGTATTATCACCTAAAATGTTTTTAAGAAATAGCATCCTCTACTATGGACTCCATCATTATACTTTGTATGTTAGGTTATGGACTTCTAATAAGAGGTTCCAGTTTCACGGCCCTACAATATGCCACTAGAACTCATCGGAGCATTGGGCCTTATAGATTATGCTATGTCTTGCCTGTACACATATTTACTAAAAGTGCTTACTAACAATTTTTGGTCTACCGATAGGATTGTAATATCCTTCAAACAAGTTATAAGTCTTGCAACAAGACCATTAGAGCCCCATTCACAATAATACATGAAGTCACTCGACTATAGTATCCTTAATATTCCAATTTTCTGTAACGCTCTACTATC